>NC_091298.1:25337127-25438501 GCF_038502225.1 Cherax quadricarinatus
AGGCATTGTACTTCCCATTTCCAGGACTCAAGTCCGACTATGTAAAAATAACCGGTTTCCCTGAATCCCTTCACTAAATATTACCCTGCTCACACTCCAACAGATCGTCAGGTCCCAAGTATCATTCGTCTCCATTCACTCCTATCTAATACGCTCACGCACGCTTGCTGGAAGTCAAAGCCCCTTGCCCACAAAACCTCCTTTACCCCCTCTCTCCAACCCTTTCGAGGACGACCCCTACCTCGCCTTCCTTCCCCTATACTGCTTTCCATGTCATTCTACTTTGATCCATTCTCTCTAAATGACCAAACCACCTCAACAGCCCCTCTTCTGCCCTCTGACTAATACTTTTATTAACTCCACATATTTTCCTAATTTCCACACTCCGAATTTTCTGCATAATATTTACAGCACACATTGCCCTTAGACAGGACATCTCCACTGCCTCCAACCGTCTCCTCGCTGCTGCATTTACTACCCAAGCTTCACACCCATATAAGAGTGTTGGTACTACTATACTTTCATACATTCCCTTCTTTGCCTCCATAGACAATGTTTTTTGACTCCACATATACCTCAATGCACCACTCACCTTTTTTCCCTCATCAATTCTATGATTAACCTCATCCTCCATAAATCCATCCGCCGACACGTCAACTCCCAAGTATCTGAAAACATTCACTTCTTCCATACTCCTCCTCCCAAATTTGATATCCAATTTTTCTTTATCTAAATCATTTGATACCCTCATCACCTTACTCTTTTCTATGTTCACTTTCAACTTTCTACCTTTACACACATTCCCAAACTCATCCACTAACCTTTGCAATTTTTCTTTAGAATCTCCCATAAGCACAGTATCATCAGCAAAAAGTAACTGTGTCAATTCCCATTTTGAATTTGATTCCCCATAATTTAATCCCACCTCTCTCCCGAACACCCTAGCATTTACTTCTTTTACAACCCCATCTATAAATATATTAAACAACCATGGTGACACTAAAATGGTATAAAATACCGACAGGTTGTTAAGTAAGACAAATATGCAACAGTTAGGCATCTCCATTTCGAAACGCCTCGCCCACACAGCAGGCTTCTTCAGTCGAGTACAGAAAAGTACAGAAAAGTTGATAGAAGCAGAAGAGACTTGAAGACGATGTAATCAGTCCATCACCCTTAAAGTTTTGAGGTGGTCAGTCCCTCAGTCTGGAGAAGAGCATTGTTTCATTGTCTGAAACATTGTTTCAGACTATGAAACAATGCTCTTCTCCAGACTGAGGGACTGACCACCTCAAAACTTTAAGGGTGATGGACTGATTACATCGTCTTCAAGTCTCTTCTGCTTCTATCAACTTTTCTGTACTCGACTGAAGAAGCCTGCTGTGTGGGCGAGGCGTTTCGAAATGGAGATGCCTGTTGCATATGAGTCTTACCTAACAACCATGGTGACATTACACATCCCTGTCTAAGACCTACTTTTACCGGGAAGTAGTCCCCCTCTCTTCTACACACCCTAACCTGAGCCTCACTATCCTCATAAAAACTCTTTACAGCATTTAGTAACTTACCACCTATTCCATATACTTGCAACATCTGCCACATTGCTCCCCTATCCACTATCATATGCCTTTTCTAAATCCATAAATGCAATAAGAACTTCCCTACCTTTATCTAAATACTGTTCACATATATGCTTCAATGTAAACACTTGATCAACACATCCCCTACCCACTCTGAAACCTCCTTGCTCTTCCGAAATCCTACATTCTGTCTTACCTCTAATTCTTTCAATTATAACCCTACCGTACACTTTTCCTGGTATACTCAATAAACTTATTCCTCTACAATTTTTACAATCTCTTTTGTCCCCTTTCCTTTTATATAAAGGGACTATACATGCTCTCTGCCAATCTCTAGGTACCTTCCCCTCTTTCATACATTTATTAAACAAAAGTACCAACCACTCCAACACTATATCCCCCCCTGCTTTTAACATTTCTGTCATGATCCCATCAGTTCCAGCTGCTTTACCCCCTTTCATTCTACGTAATGCCTCGCGTACCTCCCCCACACTTACATTCTGCTCTTCTTCACTCCTAAAAGATGGTATACCTCCCTGACCAGTGCATGAAATTACCGCCTCCCTTTCTTCTTCAACATTTAAAAGTTCCTCAAAATATTCTCGCCATCTACCTAATACCTCCCTCTCCCCATCTACTAACTCCCCTACTCTGTTTTTAACTGACAAATCCATACTTTCCCTAGGCTTTCTTAACTTGTTTAACTCACTCCAAAAATTTTTCTCATTTTCATTAAAATTTCTTGACAGTGCCTCTCCCACTCTATCATCTGCTCTCCTTTTGCACTCTCTCACCACTCTCTTCACCTTTCTTTTACATATTTGCCATAACACCTTTCTTTTACTTTCCATATACTCCATATACTATATATATATATATATATATATATATATATATATATATATATATATATATATATATATATATATATATATATATTATATATATATATATATTATATATATATATATATATATATATATATATATATATATATATATATATATAATTATATATATATATATATATATATTATATAAACGCCGGACTAGTCACAACGTGAATCTGTTACAGTTATCACGTTTCACTCATTCCTAAATTTCTGCCTTTTACGGCTAAATAATGACATCGTTTGTATGTGAGAGAGCAAGTGTTTCGTAATTTATTCTAGATTTTTAATTCATGTATTTTCCTTCATTTCAATGAATATATTGTCGATAATTTAAAATTTTATATTATGTTATTTAATATCGGTGTAATGTGGGATCTCTTTCATACGTAGTTTAAATTATAGACTAAGAACTGGTATTACACCCGAACTCATTTTAAATCCCAGACGAAAGTTTACTTCCACGTTTAAGATGCGAAGTAAAACAGTGTACTGACTCACAGTTAAATTTTTACTAAATGAACAGGAGCAACAGGGGCAAGAAAACAGTTTTCTAACCTCATTACATGCTGCTCCAACATCATTTATTCCTCATAGAGAAACAAGATCGAGTAGAAATGATCGGAAATGGATGAACAGGAGACTCAAACATCATTTAGGATAGAAGGAAGGAATATATAGACGTATGAAAGAGGTGAGGCTCATCTCATAAATCAATATATTCACATTATTAGAATGATAAAAAAGGTATAGAATAAGCTAAACGAGACAGAGATCAAAATTTCTATGGATTCGTTAACTAAATCTAAAGGTTTTTCCCAGGAACTTAGAACAAAGGCCAGAGGAAAGTTAAGTCCACTTAAGGCTAACTCTTGGCAGCTTATTGACAACGAGAAAAAAATGTGCTCGATTTTTAACAATTATTTCCTCTCGGTCCTCAATGAAGAAAAACACACAAACAATATCCCAGTAATTAATTATTATAGTGGGTCTCAGGAAAATATATGTAATATCGCAGTCACTAAGGATATGGAAATCAAACAATTATACTGTTATTCTCTGTAATTTTCGACCAGTTTGTGTTGGAAGTAACCTAAGTCTCAGGACCATAACATTTTCAAGTGTCTTTTTAAACCAAACCTAAATTTATCTAATATGAATCTATTATTTCGAGTTCTTGGTGGGACATCCTCAGTTCCCTATTTATATCTCCTTTATTAATTCCATTTATACACTTCAGTCCTGTCTTCCCTTCATTCTACGTCATTAGTAGAGAATGCAGTTTCAAGACTCAGCTTATCTTCACATTAGAGATTTCTTATAGTGGATTAATTTTTGTCATTCTTTTCTTTGTGTTCTCCAATAAATTGATATTCATTCTGTAGTATGGAGATCAGAACTGTGCTGCATAATTCAGGTGAGGTCTTACTAATGATGGTAGCAGTAATGCTATACAATACTGACACGATGATGAACAAGACTCATGTTCAACACCTGAGTACTCAAATTAGACAAATGCACCAATTGAGAATCTTTATTTTGTAGACATTTCTTCAACCAGTAGCTTTATCAACATAACGACAAAAAAAACCAGAAGACTGAAGAGGCAGAAAATGAGATAATCAGTCCCTCAGCCTAGCAATATGTATTTATGAAAATTATGGGTGGTTCGTTGGAGGGTGGCCCCCAGCACGGGACTTGGGCTTCTTGTTGGTAAAGGGGCACAGCTTCACTTCAGGGTGTTGAGGTGGGAAAAGATGACACTGTCGTCCTTTTCTTGAGGGGCCCACTAATGGACAAGCAGAGGGCAGGAGACGATGCGATACGTAGTTATCAAAATGATAACTACGTATCGCATCGTCTTTAGCAGAGCGTTGGGCAGCAGCGTCTCGACGTCGTTCATGACCACATACACGAGGTCTATCTGGTTATGAGCTGGACTATAAAAAAAATGCTCCATAAGTGGAATACAAGAGACAATGAAAGAAGTATCAGTTGAATCACAATCAAAGAAACTTTATTTGAATCAATACAAGCGAATTTATTATACAGGCATATAACTTAGTATACTGTATATATATATACACAAAATGTGTAAATGCATTTCTTTGGAAACATCAGCCAATCGATTGTTGTTATTGCCATACTTATTTTAAATTCACCAAAAACTTAAAGTGAAGATCTGTACCTTTTTATGCAAAACTTAAAAATTTGTAGACAAGTGTTACCTAGCACCAAGGCTAAGGATCTGATTACTTAAAGCTACCTTTGCCCTTTCTGTCTCTCTCTCTTTCGCAAGATTTATAGCACCAAATGATTTGTAACAAATGGTAGGTTAAGTTGCATTAACCTGTTATGTGGCATATTGCCAATCTCTGGCATCTTGTTCAGTATGAAAATAGATTTTTGAGCTACTGGGAGTTTATTCAACCTGGATGTAAAAGCTCAAGCATCAATAAACTTATTAGCGAGATCAAATTCTATCGTTTCTTACTCTTCAGGTGGAGGCGGAACAGCACCATGCTTGTGATGAAGGCGTTCCACCTTCCAGCCTTCGGAGTCGTCGTTCCCTTTCTGCTGCAGCTCCTACAAGAGGTCAGTCTTTGTAGTTTACATTTGTCACATTTAACTCGAATATATGTGTGTGTGTGTGATATTATATATATATATATATATATATATATATATATATATATATATATATATATATATATATATATATATATATATATATATATATGTCGTGCCGAATAGGCAGAACTTGCGATCTTGGCTTAAATAGCAACGCTCATCTTGCCATATAGGACAAGTGAAAATTTGTGTATGCAGTAATTTCGCGAAAATCATTCTGAACCTAACGAAAAAAATATATTTCACTGTGTTTGTTTAGTATTAAATTATTATTATTATTATTATTAAAGATTAGCCAGTATTCTCCTGGCCCGGACCTTTTCCAAGTGGTGGCCCGGCCTTGGCTCCCTGTCTAGGGAGTGTCTGAGACCTAAGTCTGCCATGGGAGGAGGCACAAGTACCTCCTCATCTTTGGGACCAACTGTCCCCAGGCCCAGCCACAAGCTAGGCCTCTCTGGTCTGTCATCCCCGCCACAAGGAGGCTAATGGGAATGACAGTCTTGTGAGCTGCAAGCTCTGGCTCAGGGACCTACCCTGCCCTAGAAGGGCTGGGCATGGTGTCGATCATTAAATTATTGAAAACAAATCTAAAATATGTTTAGTTGGGTTAGGCTAAAATAAATTGCGATTGTTATAATAAGGTTAGGTAAGTTTTCTAAGTTCCTTTTGGTGCAAAATTGTAAATTTTTACATCAAGATTAATGAAAAAAAAATATATCTTTAAACGTATAAGAGAAAATTTTAGAAAAGATTTAATTTTAAATGAGTTCTTGCTAATTGAAAAGTTTTACATATTCGGCACGACATACACACATATATATATATATATATATATATATATATATATATATATATATATATATATATATATATATATATATATATTTATTTATTAACACACTGGCCGATTCCCACCAATGCAGGGTGGCCCGAAAAAGAAAAACTTTCACCATCATTCACTCCATCACTGTCTTGCCAGAAGGGTGCTTTGCACTACAGTTTTTAAACTGCAACATTAACACCCGTCCTTCAGAGTGCAGACACTGTACTTCCCATCTCCAGGACTCAAGTCCGGCCTGCCGGTTTCCCTGAATCCCTTCATAAATGTTACTTTGCTCACACTCCAACAGCACTTCAAGTATTAAAAACCATTTGTCTCCATTCACTCCTATCAAACACGCAAACGCATGCCCGCTGGAAGTCCAAGCCCCTCGCACACAAAACCTCCTTTACCCCCTCCCGCCAACCTTTCCTAGGCCGACCTCTACCCCCGCCTTCCTTCCGCTACAGACTGATACACTCTTGAAGTCATTCCGTTTCGCTCCATTCTCTCTACATGTCCGAACCAAATCAACAACCCTTCCTCAGCCCTCTGGACAACAGTTTTGGTAATCCCGCACCTCCTCCTAACTTCCAAACTACGAATTCTCTTCATTGTATCCACACCACACATTGCCCTCAGACATGACATCTCCACTGCCTCCAGCCTTCTCCTCGCTGCAACATTCATCACCCATGCTTCACACCCATATAAGAGCGTTGGTAAAACTATACTCTCATACATTCCCCTCTTTGCCTCCAAGGACAAAGTTCTTTGTCTCCACAGACTCCTAAGTGCACCGCTCACCCTTTTCCCCTCATCAATTCTATGATTCACCTCATCTTTCATAGACCCATCTGCTGACACGTCCACTCCCAAATATTTGAATACATTGACCTCCTCCATACTCTCTCTCTCCAATCTGATACCCAATCTTTTATCACCTAATCTTTTTGTTATCCTCATGACCTTACTCTTTCCTGTATTCACTTTTAATTTTCTTCTTTTGCATACCCTACCAAATTCATCCATCAACCTCTGCAACTTCTCTTCAGAATCTCCCAAGAGCACAGTGCCATCAGCAAAGAGCAACTGTGACAACTCCCACTTTATGTGTGATTCTTTATCTTTTAACTCCACGCCTCTTGCCAAGATCCTCGCATTTACTTCTCTTACAACCCCATCTATAAATATATTAAACAAACACGGTGACATCACACATCCTTGTCTAAGGCCTGCTTTTACTGGGAAATAATCTCCCTCTTTGCTACATACTCCAACTTGAGCCTCACTATCCTCGTAAAAACTCTTTACTGCTTTCAGTAACCTACCTCCTACACGATACACCTGCAACATCTGCCACATTGCCTCCCTATCCACCCTGTCATACGCCTTTTCCAAATCCATAAATGCCACAAAAACCTCTTTAGCCTTATCTAAATACTGTTCACTTATATGTTTCATTGTAAACACCTGGTCCACACACCCCCTACCTTTCCTAAAGCCTCCTTGTTCATCTGCTATCCTATTCTCCGTCTTACTCTTAATTCTTTCAATAATAACTCTACCATACACTTTACCAGGTATACTCAGACTTATCCCCCTATAATTTTTGCACTCTCTTTTGTCCCCTTTGCCTTTATACAAAGGAACTATGCATGCTCTCTGCCAATCCCTAGGTACCTTACCCTCTTCCATACATTTATTAAATAATTGCACCAACCACTCCAAAACTATATCCCCACCTGCTTTTAACATTTCTATCTTATATATATATATATATATATATATATATATATATATATATATATATATATATATATATATATATATATATATATATATATATATATATATATATAATGTCGTGTCGAATAGGTAAAAGTGGCCAATTAGCAAAAACTCATTTTAAATTAAGTCCTTTCTAAAATTTTATCTTATACGTTTAAAGATATATTTTTTTTAATTTATGTTAATGTAAAGAATAATAATTTTGTATCAAAATAACCTTAGAGCGGAGAGAGTTGTTAAGATCAGAAAGGCCGGAAATGTAGGTAAGGCAGAGGACAGGAGAGTTCACAGGAGTATAGAGTTTGGGAGAGAAGAAAGTCCGTTTAGCACTTGAGAAGGTAGAGTCTAAGAAATGGGAAGGGTAGCCAAGACAGGAAAATGAATTATGAAGAGTGGAAATTTCTGACTCAAGGAACTGAACAACTCTCAACAACTATATTCGTTCCTTAGACATCAAACTTACTTTTCGCTAGACTAACACTCTTCGCACTAACCTAGTTCATACCTCTTTTCCCTCTATAGATGCTCCTGGTGTCTACTCTATTTCTTGTTCCTCCTGTCCTCTTCAGTACTTTGGAGAAACTGGCCGATCTCTTTCAGACTTAGAGAGCACAAAAGTAGCGGTAGGTTTGGCGACACCAACAATGCTCTTCTCTTTCACGTCAGAGATCACAGTCATCCTATTGACTGGTCTTCTGCTGTAACTGTCTACCCTACTTCTAACTTTCACAGTCGCCGTTTGGTTGCATCCTCTCTTATACACAACATTTCTTGTATGAATCTTAGTCCTGGCTTTGTATCTGTAGATCCCACTACACTGTAAAATTCTCCAAACTTCAGAACACCCGTAAATCAACCTGATTCTTTTCTTTCCCTTCTCCCTCTTCCTCTTTCCTCTTTTTCCTTTGGGGTTTCTTTCTTCTGCCTTGAGTATTTGTTTTTATTATTTTTCCCCTCTGTGTTCTTGCTCCTACCCTCTGTGGGCCCCTAGCTCCCTTGCAGTGCTCCTCTTTCTTAGTACTTGACTGACTCCACTACTACAACTACTACCTCTCTTGCTCCCGTCGATGTCTGCTGGCGTATGTATACTCCCTTCTTCTCTCCTTTTTGTTAGTGTATCTTTGTAAATGGTCCAAGTCGGATCGAAATCTCGTCGTAAGCTCCTCTCCTCTATGTGCGGGATATTTGTGTGTAGAATATAGGGGGTGGTTGGAGAAGACAATATTTACACAGCTCCAGGGAGAACCTTGAGTTTTCCCTGAAGTAAGTTTATTCTTTTCTCTGAGGATGAAGGTCCCCAGTCCAGTTCCAGAGGTGGTACCTCCCAATATTTTATAATTTAAATATATATATATATATATATATATATATATATATATATATATATATATATATATATATATATATATATATATATATATATATATATATATATTTCTTAAGACATACCAAATTTGCGGTTCGCAGTTCTTAGACCAAGAGGCAATTTCTAACCTAAGATACACAAAGAATTTTATGAACTCTGCACGTTTCGTGACTAGAGGTATTTTTTTTGGGGGGGGGAGGGGCTAAGGAAAATAAAACTTTGAAACTAGAAATTTAATTGTAGTGTTCTACTTTAACGAAATGATATCCGCAAATGAAATTCTTTTCAATTATGGTGTTGAGAATGCGTTTAGCAGTTGTAATACCATTAAGATATTTGTAAAAAGGTCCTCAGAAGATGCCCAAATGAATTCTGGCGTTTAGAAGATTCTCTACACAAGTGTTATACTGGGGAAACCAATGATTTTCAACGTCATCTATGTCAGTTTAGATACTCAGTAGGAACTATGAAAAATGGAAGGTAATGAACCAATCATATTATCTGTGTCAGAGCTGGAGGCAAAGATGCTGGCAGGCGTAGGATTGAGGACCTGAGTAGCAGGTATAGTTCAGCTTCAGATATAATTAAGGAGGGCGCCCTATGATATGTGGCATTTTGCCGAGGTGAGGAGTTGGAAATGAATGGTTGTCCAGGACAATTTGTTGTTAATTGATGGCTGAACAAACCCTGTAAAGACATTTCAATACCGTACATAAACAACTAGAACCTTTTTCTATGGCAGAAGTGACAAGTATGCCATGGAAGGAGTTCATTTATCTAGGGTTGGGGTGAGGGGACTCGTTAGATCAGTGAAGGTAACTGTTAGAGCTTGAAACTTCAGATAGTTAGAGGTATGGGTTTTGTGGGAATACAGTGAAATAAGGTATGACAAAAGTAGGCAGTGTGAATTATTAGCGAAGTAATATTGTGGGTTTTGAAGCTTCCTGTTGTAGGCAAAATGAGTTAGGATTATTGGTTAATACTGGAAATTTAGGTGCATAAGGTGGTAATGGCTGCACTAGAGAGAGTGTAGGAACGGGTATGAGCAGTGAGAAGAAACTGTTCGTAGTGCTAGAAACAAGATAGAGTTGAAATTAGTCGCATGAGCGGGTAACATCGATGCATTTACAACAACTGAGACTTGGTTTACTTTGTAGAATCGGGACGTGTTTGCTGAATGCCACATTCAAGATTTTAAGTTGTTCCACGTTTATAGAAATAATGGGAAAGTAGGAGGGGTGGCACTATATGTCCACGAAAACTTGAATTGCTGCATAAAAGTGAGTAGAAAGACATAAGGAACACGTAAAGACTGTCTGGGTATACTTTTCAGAGGCAAAAGAAAAATCGATTTTAGGCGTGATATACCGCCCTCAAAACTTAGACAGGGACCAAGACAGACTACATTGGGAGGAAACTGTGAAGACTTCAACGTAGCAATTTACACGAAAAGCCTGCATATAGAGAGAAACTTATGACGACGTTTCGGTCCGACATGGACCATTTACTAGTCACACTAACACAAGAGAGAGAAGAGCCAGTATATATAGGAGAGGGTGACAGGGACAGGACAAAGAGAGGAAGAAAAAAGAGTGGTAATGCTGGCGGTGGTAGTGGTAGCAGAAGGTAGTGGGATTAGTTTTAGTGGAACAAGAGATAGAAAGGGGAGTGAAGGGAGGCAATAGCACTGATAGTAGCAATAGCAGTATGGGAGTGATATATGTAGTATTAATAAAAGTTGGGTAAGTCTAAGGACAGGAAAAAGGAGCACCTCAAGAGATCTAAGGGATCGTAAGGGGTAGAACCAAAACCACAAGGGAAGGGGGGGGGAAACTGAAGGAAAGAATTTACTTAGGCATTATCAATACCACTACTACTTTTTGTTTCCTCTCTCTGTCCCGTCCCTGTGCCCCTCTCTCTGGTGTTAATGTGACTTGTAAATGGCCCAAGACGGACCGAAATATCGTCATAAATTTCTTTGTGTGCGGATTATTTGTTTATTGTTCCAGTGACTTTATTTTGCCTTGTTGTTCTTCGTAGTAATTCTAGTAGATTTTAAACTTCTAATTACTATACACGCTACCCAAAAAAACATTTATTCCTTTTAGGGAAATAAGATCAAATAAAAATGATCCGAAACTATTGTACAGGAGACCCCTTAACCTACATTTTCTTGTAAGACGTAGAACGAGGGGAGATATGATTGAAGTGTAAAAGTGGATGAGTATAAATAAAGATGTTAATAAGGTTCTTAGGATATCCTTTAAAAAAAATTGGAATAATGGATTTAAATTGTTAGAGTTTAGGTTTAGAAAGGATGTAGAAAAGGACTGGTATGGAAACAGAGTAGCCGATGAGTGGAATGATCTGCCTAGTAGGGTAACTTAAAAAATAGGTTGGATAAATACATGAATGAGAGGGGTTGAATTTAAATGAGATTTGCTCAACATGAGATAAAAGTTTTACCAAAGCATTCCTTGGGTAGACTAGAGAATGAAATGGACAGATATATTTGTTAGAGACTGAGTTTGAGAAAGATCTACCTTGTATGGGCCGGTAGGCCTCCTGCAGTATTCCGCAATTCGTATGTTCTTCATTGACTGCTCTGCAGTTTGCCATGAAAGCTCAAAGGATGGATGGAGGAAATATATCTTAAATAAACAAAAATTTCCAGGGGAAAGATTCCACGGCTGCAGATGGACCCTAACAGTTCAGCCTTCCTCTCCGGCAGTTCTAAATCTCTGATAAAGTCTTTAAATTCATTCTTAAATATCATGTGCAGTTTAAAAAAATATTCAGGGATTTGTGAAGTTAAGACTCAGGTTTCGCAAGTTCCGACATCCTCTTCATCCTCTGAATCGAGGGAGAATGAGTTTCTGTGCTCAGGACGTCCTTTTCTTCGACGTAAGGCACAGGTCGTAGAGCAAAGGATATATCAGGATATTATACAGTCTAATTTTTCGTCTTGCAAATGCCTCTCCTGACTGGAGACATTATGAAGAAGTACAACTGCATGATGCCTCCATCTCCGCACATCATTGCCTCTGCAAAAGGCATAAATTTCCTTTTCCATTACAAGAACGAGTAACGGTTTGTTGCACAAACATTAGCCGTATCTCTAATCTTGCAGCGAAAATAAAGGTGACAGGCTTTTCTAAAATGTTAAAGCACGCTTTTGTGATGCAAGTCAGGAATACTCTACAAACAAACTGTTCACGCAGATATTGAGGCATCTTTGTCCAAATATAGCTGAAAAAAGTCAATGTTAACAGCAAACACTAAAATTAGTTTGATACGTGTACACTGTATACCTTACGGGAATGAACTGATGTAATCCACTGACTAGAGTAATACCTGAATCTCTCTTTCTGTCATTAGAGTTGCCAAAAAAAAAGCGTAAATGAAAGTAAACTGCACAATTAATGGTCCATCTAGCTCATGCCCGTCCCCATGCCCCCTCCAAAAGAAGAGAAGAAACATGACAAAAAAGAGCTACTGGTGAGAAACAAATCTACATTCATTTTTTAAAACAGTATTTCACTGTGGGGTGAATCAAGAGCGTTGCTCCTATACACTTTATTTACCTTCGTCCTTTCTCAGGTAGAGGATAACAGCAACCGACCTCAGTCCAAATCTACATACCTGGAGAATTGGAGTTTACCTGGAGAGGGTTTCGGGGGTCAACGCCCCCGTGGCCCGGTTTGAGACCTGGACTCATGGTGGATCAGGGTCTGATCAACCAGGCTGTTACTGCTGGCCGCACACAAGCTGACGTACGAACCACAGCCCGGTTGGTCAGGTACTGACTTTAGGTGCCTGTCCAGTGTCTTCTTGAAGACAGCCAGGGTTCTATTGGTAATCCCCCTTTTGTATGCTGGGAGGCAACTGAACAGTCTTGGGGCCCGGACACTTATTGTGTTGTCTCTCAGTGTACTCGTGGCACCCCTGCTTTTCATCGGGAGAATGTTGCATCTCCTGCCAAGTCTTTTGGTTTCATATGGAGTGATTTCGTGTGCAGGTTTGGTACACAATCCCTCCAGGACCTTCCAAGTGTATATTATCATATCTCTCTCTCGCCTGCGCTCGAGGGAATACAGATCAAGGACTTTCAACCGTTCCCAGTAGTTTAGGTGCCTTATTGCACTTGTGTGTGCCGTGAAAGTTCTTTGTACACTCTCCAGGTCTGCAATGTCGCCAGCCTTGAAGGGGGCCGTTGGTGCGCAGCAGTATTCCAGCCTAGAGAGCACATGCGATTGGAAGAGAATCATCATGGGCTTGGCGTCCCTAGTTTTGAAGGTTCTCATTATCCAGCCTATCATTTTCCTAGCGGATGAAGTAGATACACTGTTGTGGTTTTTGAAGGCTAGATCCTCTGACATTATCACTCCCAGGTCCTTCACATTACTTTTCCGCTCTATTGTATGGTTAGAATTTGTGGTATACCCTGATACATTTGTAATTTCTTCAAGTTTTTCATATCTGAGTAGCTGAAATTTCTCCTCGTTGAACTTCATATTGTTTTGAGTGGCCCATTCGAAGATTTGGTTGATGTCTGCTTGGAGTCTCGCAGTGTCTTCGATGGAGGTCACTGCCATGGTGATCCGGGTGTCATCCGCAAAGGAAGACACGGAGCTATGGCTTACATGTCTATGTCAGAAATGAGGAGGAATAATAGAATGGGATCGAGTACTGTGCCTTGTGGAACAGAGCTTTTTACCGTGGCTGCCTGGGACTTTACTCTGTTTACTATTACTCTGTGTTTTATTTGTCAGGAAGTTGTAAATCCATCTACCAACTTTTCCCGTTATTCCTTTATCCCGCATTTTATGTGCTATTGGACCATGGTCACACTTGTCGAAAGCTTTTGTAAAGTCTGTGTATACTACATCTGTATTTTGTTTATCCTCTACAGCATCCAGGACCTTGTCATAGTGGTCCAGTAGCTGGGACAGGCAGGAGCGACCTGCTCTAAACCCGTGTTGCCCTGGGTTGTGTAGAGGCCATTGCAATTTTAAGCACCATTTCCGAATCCAGTAACGCACAATTAGTAAAGAATTACAAGTTTTATTTCTGTAGCACCTTGGCTGTTGAACTGTGTTATGTACGTATATTCTCAATACAATTTTTGTTCATTAAATAAAATGTATCTCTATCTCTTATTTTATCTGCAGCCCTGCCAAGCGACCCAGGCAGAATGGGAACCTCTACTTTTGAAGTTTCCTGTACATTTGTACGGTAAGTATACACAACTTCAACAGTACAGTAGTGCTTTATCTAACGCACCAACAACAATCATCAGTAATCAATCAAGATAGTAAGTAATGTAAATTGCATTTCATGACTAATGAGAAATATTCGATAATTCAGATTAACACAAACACATTTAACCATTTTCCAATCGCTAACAATTAACCATTAATCATATTTCTTTCAGATAAAATATAAATACCGTATATATAGAAACCAATGGGAACGAATCTTCAAAATCATTATTTAATAAGAACAGAGCTTATACATACCTTACCGTTATTAAAAAAAATCTATATACCTGTCTTTTCAACAATGAGAGAGTAATTTTCCAATGAGATAACTTTAATAAGTTTAAGATATAACGGTCTTCTCTAAGTTAAAAACCTGATTTTGTTGTACAATAATATAGATCTATATATATATGAAATAAATTATGTTAATTGCATTCGTAGGTCTCGACACTGTGGCGAGTGATCTGTTAATATCACGATGAATCAAGTTACGTAAGAGGCGATTACTATAAAGACCAGGTTTAATTTTCAGATTTGCGGGTAACCGGTGGCCAAAACCGGAGCTGCAACAACACAACTGAGAACCCGAGGCTGCAGCAAATGTTCTCTGCATTAGACACCGTCTTCCAAGGAGTAGAGCATCTATCACAGTTGGTGACGCAGGCTTGTTCCGATCCAACCACGACAAAGCAATGGCAGGATATATATGAAGACACGTTCAAGCTCACTAGCTTGCTTGAGAAAATTCAGAAAAGATTGCCAAAAGTAGTAAGCGGAATTAACGTAACCAATAATTCCTGTCCACCAGTGGAAACCCGTTTAAAGCAACTGGATGTCACATACGGTGATGACTCTCAAGGTTCACATGGCTCTGGCCTCTATTTAGATGTGAGGACAGAAACGATCACAAAGAGAGGGTGCTCACATATCAACACTTTCAGAAACATGATGCCAGCAATAAGAGGTTTCACGAATAGTCTGGGAAATCCGTGTGTAGTCGTCACGTCCACAACATACACAACATTCCCAGTATCAAGCACACCACCAATATCATCAGCATCGGTAGTAACAACTGGAACATCGAAAGTTACAAGGACAACATCAGAAGAAACTCCAAAATCTTACGCATCTGGAACGACATCTAGTGGAACAACAATGCTTACAGAAATTCCTACAATATCTGTATCTGGTACAACACCTACTGCACCGACAACAGGACCTGGAGAAACCCTTTCAATTTCGGTATCTCGAACAACACCAAGGTCACCAACAACAGGACCTAGAGAAACTTCTACAAGTATTGTATCTGGAACAACACCTACTGCACCAACAACAGGACCTGGAGAAATCTTTTCAACTTCGGTACCTCCAACATCAACAAGTTCACCAACAACAGTACCTAGAGAAACTTCTACAAGTATTGTATCTGAAACAACACCTAGTGGAACAACATCAGTACCTGGTGAAACTCTTTCAACTTCGGAATCTGAACCAACACCCACTGGAACAACAACAGGACCTAGAGAAACTTCTACAAGCAGTGCATCCGAAACAACACCTAGTGGAACAACAACAATTAACAGACAAACTCCTACAACTTCTGTTTCTGGAAAAATACCTACTGCACCAACAACAGGACCTGGAGAAATCCTTTCAACTTCGGTACCTTCAACAACAACAAGTTCACCAACAACAGGACCTAGAGAAACTTCTACAAGCAGTGAATCCGAAACAACACCTAGTGGAACAACAACAGTTACCAGAGAAAGTTCTACAACTTCTGTATCTGGAACAACACCTACGGCACCAACAACAGGACCTGGAGAAACCTTTTCAACTTCGGTACCTCCAACAACTAGTTCACCAACAACAGGACCTAGAGAAACTTCTACAAGCATTGAAACCGAAACAACACCTAGTGGAACAACAACAGTTACCAGAGAAAGTTCTACAACTTCTGTATCTGGAACAACACCTACGGCACCAACAACAGGACCTGGAGAAATCTTTTCAACTTCGGTACCTCCAACAACAACTAGTTCACCAACAACAGGACCTACAGAAACTTCTACAAGTACTGTATCTGAAACAACACCAAGAGGGACAACAACAGTACCTGGAAAAACTCTTTCAACTTCGGAATCTGAACCAACACCTAGTGGAACAACAACAGGAACTAGACAAACTTCAACAAGTATTATATCTGAAACAACACCTAGTGGAAAAACAACAGTACCTAAAGAAACTCTTTCAACATCGGAATCTGAGCCAACACCTAGTGGAACAACAACAGGACCTAGAGAAACTTCTACAAGCATTGTATCTGAAACAACATCTAGGGAAACAACAACAGTACCTAAAGAAACTCTTTCAACTTCGGAATCTAAACCAACACCTAGTGAATCAACAACAGGACCTAGAGAAACTTCTACAAGTATTGTATCTGAAACAACACCTAGCAGAACAACAACAATATCAAAAGAAACTCTTTCAACTTCAGAATCTGAGCCAACACCCACTAGAACAACAACAGGATCTACAGAAACTTCTACAAGTATTGTATCTGAAACAACACCTAGTGGAAAAACAACAGTACCTAAAGAAACTCTTTCAACTTCGGAATCTGAACCAACACCCACTAGAACAACAACAGGACCTAAAGACACTTCTACAAGTATTGTATTTGAAACAACACCTAGTGGAAAAACAACAGAACCTAAAGAAACTCTTTCAACTTCGGAATCTGAACCAACACCTACTGCATCAACAACAGGACCTAGAGAAACCTCTACAAGTATTGTATCTGAAACAATACCAAGTGAAAAAACAACAGTACCTAAAGAAATTCTTTCAACTTCAGAATCTGAACCAACGCCTAGTGGAAAAACAACAGGACCTAAAGAAACTTCTACAAGTATTGTATCTGAAACAACACTTATTGGAAAAACAACAGTACCTAAAGAAACTCTTTCAACTAAGGAATCTGAACCAACACCCACTGGAACAACAACAGGAACTGGAGAAACTTCTACAAGTATTGTACCTGAAACAACATCTAGGGGAACAACAACAGTACCTACAGAAACTCTTTCAACTTCGGAATCTAAACCAACACCTAGTGAATCAACAACAGTACCTAGAAAAACTTCTACAAGTATTGTATCTGAAACAACATTAATTGGAAAAACAACAGTACCTAAAGAAACTCTTTCAACTTCGGAATCTGAACCAACACCCACTGGAACAACAACAGGACCTAGAGAAACTTCTACAGGTATTGTATCTGAAACAACAGCTAGTGGAACAACAACAGTTAACAGAGAAACTTCTACAACTTTTGCATCTGGAACAACACCTACTGCACCAACAACAGGACCTGGAGAAATCCTTTCGACTTCGGTACCTCCAACAACAACAAGTTCACCAACAACAGGACCTGGAGAAACTTCTACAATTGTTGTATCTGAAACAATACCTAGAGGAACAACAATACCTAAAGAAACTATTTCAACTAAGGAATCTGAACCAACACAAACTGGAACAACAACAGGACCTGGAGAAACTTCTACAAGTGTTGTATCTGAAACAATAACTAGAAGAACAACAACAGTAACTAAAGAAACTCTTTCAACTTCGGAATCTGAGCCAACACCTAGTGGAACAACAACAGGATCTACAGAAACTTCTACAAGTATTGTATCTGAAACAACATCTAGGGGAACAACAACAGTACCTAAAGAAACTCTTTCAACTTCGAAATCTGAACCAACACCCACTGGAACAACAACAGGATCTAGAGAAACTTCTACAACTTCTGCATCTGGAACAACACATACTGCACCAACAACAGGACCTGGAGAAATTCTTTCGACGTCGGTACCTCCAACAGCAACAAGTTCACGAACAACAGGATCTACAGAAACTTCTACAAGTATTGTATCTGAAACAACACCTAGTGGAAAAACAACAGTACCTAAAGAAACTCTTTCAACTTCGGAATCTGAGCCAACACCTAGTGGAACAACGACAGAATCTACAGAAACTTCTACAAGTATTGTATCTGAAACAACACAAAGTGGAAAAACAACAGTACCTAAAGAAACTCTTTCAACTTTGGAATCTGAGCCAACACCTAGTGGAACAACGACAGAATCTACAGAAACTTCTACAAGTATTGTATCTGAAACAACACAAAGTGGAAAAACAACAGTACCTAAAGAAACTCTTTCAACTTCAGAATCTAAACCAACACCTAGTGGAAAAACAACAGGACCTGGAGAAACTTCTACAAGTATTGTATCTGAAACAACATCTAGGGAAACAACAACAGTACCTAAAGAAACTCTTTCAACTTCGGAATCTGAACCAACACCCACTGGAACAACAACAGGACCTAGAGAAACTTCTACAAGTATTGTATCTGAAACAATACCTAGAGGAACAACAACAGTACCTAAAGAAACTCTTTCAACTTCGGAATCTGAGCCAACAACTAGTGGAACAACGACAGGATCTACAGAAACTTCTACAGGTATTGTATCTGAAACTACACCAAGTGGAAAAACAACAGTAGCTAAAGAAACTCTTTCAACTTCAGAATCTGAGCCAACACCTAGTGGAAAAACAACAGGATCTAGAGAAACTTCTTCAAGTATTGTATCTGAAACAACACCTAGTGGAAAAACAACAGTACCTGAAGAAACTCTTTCAACTAAGGAATCTGAACCAACACCCACTGGAACAACAACAGGACATGGAGAAACTTCTACAAGTATTGTATCTGAAACAACATCTAGGGGAACAACAACAGTACCTAAGGAAACTCTTTCAACTTCGGAATCTGAACCAACACCCACTGGAACAACAACAGGAAATAGAGAAACTTCTACAAATTCTGCATCTGGAACAAGACCTACTGCGCCAACAACAGGACCTGGAGAAATCCTTTCAACTTCGGTAACTCCAACAGCAACAAGTTCTCGAGCAACAGAACCTAAAGAAACTTCAACAAGTGTTGTATCTGAAACAATACCTAGAAGAACAACAACAGAACCTAAAGAAACTTCTACAAGTGTTGTATCTGAAACAATACCTACAGGAACAACAACAGTACCTAAAGAAACTCTTTCAACATCGGAATCTGAACCAACACCTAGTCGAACAACAACAGGACCTACAGAAACTTCTACAAGTACTGTATCTGAAACAACACCTATTGGAAAAACAACAGTACCTAAAGAAACTCTTTCAACTTCGGAATCTGAGCCAACAACTAGTGGAACAACGACAGGATCTACAGAAACTTCTACAGGTATTGTATCTGAAACTACACCAAGTGGAAAAACAACAGTAGCTAAAGAAACTCTTTCAACTTCAGAATCTGAGCCAACACGTAGTGGAACAACAACAGGATCTAGAGAAACTTCTACAAGTATTGTATCTGAAACAACACCTAGTGGAAAAACAACAGTACCTGAAGAAACTCTTTCAACTAAGGAATCTGAACCAACACCCACTGGAACAACAACAGGACATGGAGAAACTTCTACAAGTATTGTATCTGAAACAACATCTAGGGAAACAACAACAGTACCTAAGGAAACTCTTTCAACTTCGGAATCTGAACCAACACCCACTGGAACAACAACAGGAAATAGAGAAACTTCTACAAATTCTGCATCTGGAACAAGACCTACTGCGCCAACAACAGGACCTGGAGAAATCCTTTCAACTTCGGTACCTCCAACAGCAACAAGTTCTCGAGCAACAGAACCTAAAGAAACTTCAACAAGTGTTGTATCTGAAACAATACCTAGAAGAACAACAACAGAACCTAAAGAAACTTCTACAAGTGTTGCATCTGAAACAATACCTACAGGAACAACAACAGTACCTAAAGAAACTCTTTCAACATCGGAATCTGAACCAACACCTAGTCGAACAACAACAGGACCTACAGAAACTTCTACAAGTACTGTATCTGAAACAACACCTATTGGAAAAACAACAGTACCTAAAGAAACTCTTTCAACTTCGGAATCTGAGCCAACAACTAGTGGAACAACGACAGGATCTACAGAAACTTCTACAGGTATTGTATCTGAAACTACACCAAGTGGAAAAACAACAGTAGCTAAAGAAACTCTTTCAACTTCAGAATCTGAGCCAACACCTAGTGGAACAACAACAGGATCTAGAGAAACTTCTACAAGTATTGTATCTGAAACAACACCTAGTGGAAAAACAACAGTACCTGAAGAAACTCTTTCAACTAAGGAATCTGAACCAACACCCACTGGAACAACAACAGGACATGGAGAAACTTCTACAAGTATTGTATCTGAAACAACATCTAGGGAAACAACAACAGTACCTAAGGAAACTCTTTCAACTTCGGAATCTGAACCAACACCCACTGGAACAACAACAGGAAATAGAGAAACTTCTACAAATTCTGCATCTGGAACAAGACCTACTGCGCCAACAACAGGACCTGGAGAAATCCTTTCAACTTCGGTACCTCCAACAGCAACAAGTTCTCGAGCAACAGAACCTAAAGAAACTTCAACAAGTGTTGTATCTGAAACAATACCTAGAAGAACAACAACAGAACCTAAAGAAACTTCTACAAGTGTTGCATCTGAAACAATACCTACAGGAACAACAACAGTACCTAAAGAAACTCTTTCAACATCGGAATCTGAACCAACACCTAGTCGAACAACAACAGGACCTACAGAAACTTCTACAAGTACTGTATCTGAAACAACACCTATTGGAAAAACAACAGTACCTAAAGAAACTCTTTCAACTTCGGAATCTGAGCCAACAACTAGTGGAACAACGACAGGATCTACAGAAACTTCTACAGGTATTGTATCTGAAACTACACCAAGTGGAAAAACAACAGTAGCTAAAGAAACTCTTTCAACTTCAGAATCTGAGCCAACACCTAGTGGAACAACAACAGGATCTAGAGAAACTTCTACAAGTATTGTATCTGAAACAACACCTAGTGGAAAAACAACAGTACCTGAAGAAACTCTTTCAACTAAGGAATCTGAACCAACACCCACTGGAACAACAACAGGACATGGAGAAACTTCTACAAGTATTGTTTCTGAAACAACATCTAGGGAAACAACAACAGTACCTAAGGAAACTCTTTCAACTTCGGAATCTGAACCAACACCCACTGGAACAACAACAGGAAATAGAGAAACTTCTACAAATTCTGCATCTGGAACAAGACCTACTGCGCCAACAACAGGACCTGGAGAAATCCTTTCAACTTCGGTACCTCCAACAGCAACAAGCTCTCGAGCAACAGAACCTAAAGAAACTTCAACAAGTGTTGTATCTGAAACAATACCTAGAAGAACAACAACAGAACCTAAAGAAACTTCTACAAGTGTTGTATCTGAAACAATACCTACAGGAACAACAACAGTACCTAAAGAAACTCTTTCAACTTCGGAATCTGAGCCAGCACCTAGTGGAACAACAACAGGACCTACAGAAACTTCTGCGAGCACTGTATCTGAAACAGCGCCTAGTGGAAAAACAACAGTACCTATAGAAACTCTTTCAACTTCGGAATCTGAACCAACACCTAGTGAAAAAACAACAGAGCCTAAAGAAACTTCTACAAGTATTGTATCTGAAACAACACCTAGTGGAAAAACAACAGTTAACAGAGAAACTACTACAACTTCTTTATCTGGAACAACACCAACTGAACCAACAACAGGACCTGGAGAAACTTCTACAAGTGTTGTATCTGAAACAATACCTAGAGAAACAACAACAGTACCTAAAGAAACTCTTTCAACTAAGGAATCTGAATCAATACCCACTGGAACAACAACAGGACCTGGAGAAACTTCTACAAGTATTGTATCTGAAACGCAATCTAGGGGAACAACAACAGTACCTACAGAAACTCTTTCAACTTCGGAATCTGAGCCAACACCTAGTAAAACAACAGGATCTACAGAAACTTCTACAAGTATTTTATCTGAAACAACACCTAGTGGAAAAACAACAGTGCCTAAAGAAACTGTTTCAACGTCGGAATCTGAGCCAACACCTAGTGGAACAACAACTGGACCTAAAGAAACTTCTACAAGTATTGTATCTGAAACAACATCTAGTGGAAAAACAACAGTACCTAAAGAAACTCTTTCAACTTCGGAATCTGAACCAACACCTAGTGGAAAAACAACAGGATCTAAAGAAACTTCTACAAGTATTGTATCTGAAACAACGTCTAGTGGAACAACAACAGTTAACAGAGAAACTACTACAACTTTTGCATCTGGAACAACACTTACTGCACCAACAACAGGACCTGGAGAAATTCTTTCAACTTCGGTACCTTCAACAGAAACAAGTTCACCAACAACAGAACCTGGAGAAACTTCTACAAGTGTTGTATCTGAAACAATACCTAGAGGAACAACAACAGTACCTAAAGAAACTCTTTCAACTAAGGAATCTGAGCCAACACCTAGTGGAACAACAACAGGATCTACAGAAACTTCTACAAGTAATGTATCTGAAACAACACCTAGTGGAAAAACAACAGTACCTAAAGAAACTCTTTCAACTTCAGAATCTGAACCAACACCCACTGGAACAACAACAGGACCTGGAGAAACTTCAACAAGTATTGTATCTGAAACAACATCTAGGGGAACAACAACAGTACCTAAAGAAACTCTTTCAACTTCGGAATCTGAATCAACACCAAGTGGAACAACAACAGGACCTGGAGAAATCCTTTCAACTTCGGTACCTCCAACAGCAACAAGTTCACGAACAACAGAACCTAAAGAAACTTCTGCAAGTGGTGTATCTGAAACAATACCTAGAGGAACAACAACAGTACCTGAAGAAACTCTTTCAACTTCGGAATCTGAGCCAGCACCTAGTGGAACAACAACAGGACCTACAGAAACTTCTACAAGTACTGTATCTGAAACAACACCTAGTGGAAAAACAACAGTACCTAAAGAAACTCTTTCAACTTCGGAATCTGAACCAACACCTAGTGGAAAAACAACAGGACCTAATGAAACTTCTACAAGTATTGTATCTGAAACAACGTCTAGTGGAACAACAACAGTTAACAGAGAAACTACTACAACTTCTTTATCTGAAGCAACGCCAACTGAACCAACAACAGGACCTGGAGAAATTCTTTCAACTTCGGTACCTTCAACAACAACAAGTTCACCATCAATAGGACCAGGAGAAACTTCTACAAGTGTTGTATCTGAAACAATACCTTTAGGAACAACAACAATACCTAAAGAAACTCTTTCAACTAAGGAATCTGAACCAACATCCACTGGAACAACAACAGGACCTGGAGAAACTTCTACAAGTATTGTATCTGAAACAATATCTAGGGGAACAACAACAGTACCTAAAGAAACCCTTTCAACTTCGGAATCTGAGCCAACACCTAGTAAAACAACAACAGGACCTGGAGAAACTTCTACAAGTACTGTATCAGAAACAACTTCTAGTGGAAAAACAACAGTACCTAAAGAAACTCTTTCAACTTCGGAATCTGAGCCAACACCTAGTGGAACAACAACAGAATCTACAGAAACTTCTACAAGTATTGTATCTGAAACAACACTTAGTGGAAAAACAACAGTACCTAAAGAAACTATTTCAACTAAGGAATCTGAACCAACACCCACTGGAACAACAACAGGACCTGGAGAAACTTCTACAAGTATTGTATCTGAAACAACATCTAAGGGAACAACAACAGTACCTAAAGAAACTCTTTCAACTTCGGAATCTGAACCAACACCCACTGGAACAACAGGAGGACCTAGAGAAACTTCTACAACTTTTGCATCTGGAACAACACCTACTGCACCAACAACAGGGCCTGGAGAAAACCTTTCAACTTCTGTACCTCAAACAGCAACAAGTTCACGAACAACAGAAGCGAAAGAAACTTCTGCAAGTGCTGTATCTGAAACAATACCTAGAGGAACAACAACAGTTCCTAAAGAAACTCCTTCAACTTCGGAATCTGAGCCAACACCTAGTGGAACAACAACAGGACCTACAGAAACTTCTACAAGTACTGTATCTGAAACAACACCTAGTAGAAAAACAACAGTACCTAAAGAAACTCTTTCAACTTCGGAATCTGAATCAACCCCTAGTGGAAAAACAACAGAGCCTAAAGAAACTTCTACAAGTATTGTATCTGAAACAACACCTAGTGGAAAAACAACAGTACCTAAAGAAACTCTTTCAACTTCGGAATCTGAACCAACACCTAGTGGAAAAACAACAGTACCTAGAAAAACTTCTACAAGTATTGTATCTGAAACAACACCTAGTGGAAAAACAACACTACCTAAAGAAACTCTTTCAACTTCGGAATCTGAACCAAAACCCACTGGAACAACAACAGGACCTAGAGAAACTTCTACAAATACTGTATCTGAAACAACACCTAGTGGAACAACAACAGTTAACAGAGAAAGTTCTACAACTTCTGCATCTAGAACAACACCTACTGCACCAACAACAGGACCTGGCGAAATCCTTTCAACTTCGGTACCTCCAACAGCAACAAGTTCACGAACAACAGAACCTAGAGAAACTTCAACTAGTGTTGTATCTGAAACAATACCTAGAGGAACAACAACAGTACCTAAAGAAACTCTTTCTACTTCTGAATCTGAGCCAACACCTAGTGGAACAACAACAGGATCTACAGAAACTTCTACAAGCATTGTATCTGAACCAACACCTAGTGGAAAAACAACAGTACCTAAAGGAACTCTTTCAACTAAGGAATCTGAACCAACACCCACTGGAACAACAACAGGACCTGAAGAAACTTCTACAAGTATTGTATCTGAAACAACATCTAGGGGAACAACAACAGTACCTACAGAAACTCTTTCAACTTCGGAATCTAAACCAACACCTAGTGGAACAACAACAGTTACCAGAGAAGCTCCTACATCTTCTGTATCTGGAACAACACCTACTGCGCCAACAACAGTACCTGGAAAAACCATTTCTACTTCGGTATCTCGAACAACACCCAATTCAGAAACAACAGGACCTAGAGAATCTTCTACAATTATTGTATCTGAAGCAACACCTAGTGGAACAACAACTGTTTCCAAAGAAACTCCTACAACTCGTGTACCTGGACCAACACCGTCTGCATCACTAACAAGACCAAGTGAAACTCTTACAACTTCTGTGTTTAGAACAACATCTAGAGGACCAACAACAGGATCTAGAGAAACTTCTTCATCTTCGATATCTGGAACAACACCTAATATTTTAACAACGGGACCTAGTGAAACTGTTACAATTTCTGTATCTGAAACAACTCCTACTGGACCAGTAACAGTACCCAGAGGAAGTAGTACAACTTCTGCGTTTGGAACAAAACCTAGTGTATCTAGAGAAACCACTACAACTTCAGTAACTGGAACACCTACTGGACCAACAACAGGATCTAGGAAAACTTCTACAACTTCGGTAACTGGAACAACACCAAGTGTTTCAACGACTGGATATAGAGAAACTTCTACTACTTCTGTATCTGTATCTCCTACTGAACCAACGTCAGCACCCAGAAAAACTTCTTCAATTTCTGTATCTGAAACAACAACTGCTCCTATAACAACAGAAGTGAAAGAAATTCCTACAACTTCTGTATCTGGAAAAACTCCTACTGGACCAACAACAGTACCCAGAGAAAATAGTACAACTTCTGTATTTGGAACAACGCCTAGCGTACCTACAACAGGACTTAGGGAAACTTCTACAATTTCTGTATCTGGAACAAGATCTACTCGCCCAACAACAGGACCAAGAGAAACTACAACTTCAATATCTGGAACACCTAGTGGATCAACAACAGGATCCAAATTAACTCCTTCAACATCTGTATCAAGAACAACACATAGTGGACCAACAACTTTACCTGGAGAATTTAGTACGATTTCAATTTCTGGAACTTCTCAAGTAACATCAGGAAGACCTGGAGAAATTACTAAAACTTCTGGATTTGGAAAAACAACTACACCAAAAGTAACAACATCAGGGCTTTCAGAATATACCACGTCCTATATATCAAAAATATCAACTAAAGAGCCTATTTCAGTGTCCGTAACCTCACCTACTCAGGTTACTAGCACATCGTCTGAAAGTTTGCCTCCCACTGGCGACTGGACCTCCTCTTCACTAGCAAAGAGCACAGTAACCACTCCCTCGACGACTGAGGCTTTAGGCGTGACAACTGCTAGTATTTATCCCACATTCTCCCCTTCTTCTGGGGATCTCATTTCCTCTACCCGAATTATAACTTCTACATCGTCACCGTCTACTGCCTCTTCGTCGCCGATCACAACAGAACCCCCTGGATCAACTACGTCGTCTTCGATGGATACAACCACTAGCCCTGTTACTTCAACTGGAATCCCAACCAGCACCTCAACGTCAGCCACCACTAACGACTGTGTTACTGCCCCTCCATTAATAGCCACGCAGATCATTGATTTTAACAGGGAGTTGTCAGACTTAACGATGAAAATCGAGCAGGTTACAACGGAGTTGATCAAATGTTCAGGCGACAAAGAAAAGCTGAACGAAGTTAAAATACTCTCGTCGAACCTTGCAACTCTCCTTCAGGAGTTAGATAACATTGAGAGTGAACTGGAGAGCCTTCAAGGGTCTCGGCGCAGGTTCCTTCTATCCTCCTCATTACTGTCCCTCCTCAACACTGCAAGCAACAGGGCCGGAGGTAGGTGCCTCTGATCTCTGAGAGAGAGAGAGAGAGAGAGAGAGAGAGAGAGAGAGAGAGAGAGAGAGAGAGAGAGAGAGAGAGAGAGAGACAGACAGACAGACAGACAGACAGAGAGAGAGAGAGAGAGAGAGAGTGTGAACTGGTCGTACTAGGTAACAAATTTCAGCGAAAGTTGTACATAGCATATGTTTTTGAAGAATGCATGTTCTATAGTATGCTGACTTCAAAAAAAGGCTTCGTTATTTACAGCCTTTATAGATTCATAGAACATTAGAAATGTGCTTCGTCACAAATTACTAACGTTCTTTAACTATGAGAACTGGAAATGATTTTATCTTTATTTTGTGCACCTGAGGTATTAGATGATGGCATGGTTGAGCGCCAGTTATTACAGCAAACGTGAGGTCATCATTATCCGTCTCTTTGTCTTAGTCACCAACAGATATTTCAAAATAAATATAATATTCAGTGTGAAACATAGTATCAGGGTCAAATCTGTTCTTGATCTGTCAAGAACCAGTGTAAAATCTGCATAAGTAACAGAACGAGTTTGGAGACAGTCTACAAGCTGGTAGGTCAATTAAGCTTGAAGCTATCGACTAATCAAAGGGTCATTAAAGCTGTATGTAACCTGTTTACCGCCAGTCAAGAATATTTTAATCCCTAAAATAGGGACTAAACTTTTTGCGTATATGTACTGAGAGATACACACCTCTCGGTGTTTATACTCTGCCTACAAGCTCTACCGGTAGCTACAATCTGAAAAAAAATAAAAATGTACGCAAGTCTCGTGGTTTCTTGTAAAGAGAGGTCTCTAGGGATCGGTTCTTGGCCCAGTCGGTTTCACAATGCATCTAAATGATCTCAAAGTATAAAAATTTTCAGATGATACTAACCAAAAGCCATTCTCGACCTTTCACATTATATTAAATGTTTATACAAAAATTTATTAGGTATTATATGTACGGTAACGACGCATCCATATTGACATTTTGCATGAAATGAACAGAGCACATATTTCCCATTCTGTGCCTTGTGATCATGTCCCATCTCTCTCTCCCGCCAGTAGATGCGTGTGAGAACAGCGAAGACGCCCTTCCGAAATCCCTGGAGGACTTAGCCAAAGCCCTTGGTGCCTTGGTAGCGGAGCCCAGCAGCAACGGGCTACAACGGGATGTCACCTGTGCTGCTCACAGAACACTCACTGCCTTTTCTCAGGTAACACGTGAAATTCTGTTCTTAAAAGAATTGCCTTGTAGAAAGTCCCAGTGAACGAAGTTTCTTTTAACTTGTAACGAGTGTTGCTGAAAATCACGTCCATTCCTATTATCTTTTGCGTTTATATGCAATGTCTTTTAGTTAAACTGATACATATGTATGGGTTGAAAATCTGATGAAACTACGTTTCGTTTCGGAGTAAGGGAGCTTCAAGCTCCACGATACGGAAACGCAACCTAAATAAAAAAAAATCCAACGTTGAAAATGAGTTCACTTACCTTAACTGATTGTCAAAATACTTGTACCATTCATACTCTGGCCTTCAGTCTCAAGAAAAGACACATTTACAAAGTGCTTTGGTGAGTACGTATCGTTCCGAGTACTGTTTTGTCATTAACTTGATTAAGCTCTACACAGAGCAAATCATTTTCATAGTAAAAGCATGTGTTGCGCCTGTATTTTCTTGACCGTCTGTAGCATGTATTGGTATAAAATGTATTCAGTCTTCAAGAAACGACAGCTATTTTATAACACAAATAGCTCATTTTATGATTGTCTTGCATGTAATCGACTGCATATATAGGTGGTAAAACAAGAGACTTTAGCTGCTTGGTTAATGGAGTTTAAAGCCTCTCGATTGCACTAGAGGCATTTATGTTGCACGATAACGTTCGCGCCACCAGACAAAAATACCTTAATCCCTAAACTAGGGATTAAAGCAAACTCTCGGTATATATACGCTGAGAGAAATATACCCCTCAGGGTATATATTCTGTGGAGAGAATTTTTCTTTGCTGAATATTGCGGTGTTATTGACTTACACACCACAAGAATAACTAAAAAAACGTCGCTTTTACTATGTAACTTTATTGGTTAATATATGTTTACTATATTAGCTTATTGTTATACTCCACCGAGCCCAGGAAAAACCATTTATAGTCACATGGGATTATCTCGGTGGCAGTAACGCCCTTGCCTCTACCTCCTCCTTTTATATTACCTTTTTCTTCAAGGAAATAAGAAGGAGGCTGCCTTGATGCTGGTGAAGGGCTCTTGATCCAGTTGAAACTGCCTTCCAGTGTATCAAATCTGATTCTCTCTCCCTTCTCAAGGCTCTGTGACCTTTACAGGTTTAACCCTTCTCCCATGATTACAGTACCTAATTCTAGCTTAGCATGCTTTTACCGACTTTAACAACTCGCTTGGCATGATTTTAAGGTGGCAGAGGCAGGATTGATGATACTCGGGGATACGTTTATCCAATTGTTTTAGTTTTTAAACAACTGAAGATCCTACATGACGTCACAAACCTCCTATCATTTGATTCGCTACTCACTGTAGCAGATCAGGATCTGTGTGTGTGATTGATCTCAATCCTGAATATCTTGCTCATATCACTTATGATTAGATGTGACCCGCTCATACTGTCACCTGCAACCTCATCTATAGGTATTATGATCTCCAACTGAGAATATTATATCCAATGAAACACCATACAGAAAGGGGTTACACAAGTTCTGTATCTTCAGTTGGTTATTACTAAATGTTGGTCCTCGGTGGAATTCAGGCATTATTCTTAATTTTACGACACTTTAAAGCCTATCTACACCATGAGGGAAATAGGTATTTCTTGAAGCACTTTTTTATGGGGAGATATTAGCTGAAATAATACCTTTATATTGGCTCGTATGCCAGGTCAGGACCAATCAACGGTTAGTATACGTCAGTCGACGGGCCTAACCAATCACAGTGAACATAAACACACGCACGAAAGTTTTTTATGCCGATAAGAGAGGATGTTAAGAACTGTTACCTTACGTTATTGAAGGCTACGTTGGGTTACGTTAGGGGAGAACCATCTTATTAATACGGAACCGAAGACCAAAATTAAGTTACTACCCCTTGATCTAACATTCTTAGTGTTTGTACCTAAACTTGCTATCATATAAAGTACATTCTAGAATGGAAGTACATTTGGCACATATCTCTGGAGTGCACAGCAATATGCTGAGTCACTATGATGACACTACTATTTATAAGACCAGTGACGCGATATATTTGGTCAGTGTACACAGCTGTGCATAGAACTATTGAGCTATATGTTTAACTGGTATACACAGTTGTTAACTGACTGCATTAAAATTTACATGGATTAGTAGGCTTTTCCATAAATCCTGAATCGTTCATAAGGGTGTCTTAATCAAGATAACTATCAATACATTAGAGCTCCACATAACAACATTTAATTGTGTTTTAAAAAAAATTCATCGGCAGGTGGTACGTGGAAGCAGCCAGCTAAGCAGCAATGAACGGGAGGAGGTAAAGTCGCTCCTGCGCCATCTGAATGACGAAAAGATGAAGGAGGTGGCAACCATTCTGTCTAAGGTCAGTTAGTGCCATCTTCCAGACTAAGATTGTGTTATCGACGTGGCAGACGAGCTCACTATGCCTTTTTAAATAGAATTTGCTATTAACAGTGACAGTCTGTCAGTCAGAACTCACTAACTCATCGTGTTTTTCTTCTTTTTTTTCAAATTGCGAGATATACTCCTGTCCAAGAATACATTCCTTATGTTACTGTCTATTACCCCCTTTCGTGATAGGCCTGTATATAGTATCTCAGGAAAGACTCATCCCGGATACAGGTCGTTATTCTCTGTATTTCAAATCTACGAATAGTAAACATCATGTTTTCTGTATATAATTTTCGCCCAGTTATATTAAGGGTTACCTGTTTGAGAATACGGTTAAAAATCGACTGATCTGCTACGTAAAAGGCGGTGTTTTTTTCCAGTATCAATAAGGCTTTTCTAGAATACATTACACCCATAACATCCTTTTAGACTGGGATCATGGCAAGCCTGTCCTGGACGTTTCTTTCAAATCTGAGCTTCAAGTCCGACAGAGAAATGCATAACGCGAAGCTACATACCTTGTAAGAGTGGGCAAGGTAATGTCTTGGGTGTATGATGGTGACAGACTGAGCAGGCTTTCACTTTTTTTTAATTCATATATCGTTCTCAATTTCGGAGAATTGTATGCACATGGGATGAAACATTGCTGAAAGCTCCTATATTCTGTTCACTGGTTTTTATATGCCAGCTTCTTTTAGGCATTTTTTTCCTTCCTGTTTTCCTCATTCGTAAATATCCAAACGTTGTTTCATGGGATGAATTTATTCACGACTGGTGTTATGGGTCCTGCAAGAATACATGTGCACTTAAATTTTCGTGTTAGTGTCACGTGTTGTGCCACTCATACATATTTTGTCACATTCTAAGCAAGGGATAGTGTAGACGATGTTTTTCTTTTCAGTGCAGTTGTGTACTGATTGGATCACGTTTGTTAGTTTTCAAGGTGCCACTTTATACAGTTGCTTTGTGATCTGTCTAAGATTAATCTGCGGTGTGGATTTACTGGTTTTACTTAAGATTATGTTAAATATTTTGTCTGTATTATCATGTGAAATGATTGGGGAACCTTCAGTCTGTATGCAGGTACGTAAAATATTTTTTTTGTTCACCCACAAAGACATTGGCCATGTACTTTTATCAGCTTCATTCACTCAGATCCTGATCTGTTTTTATAATGATTCCAGATTTTCTTGCTGAAGGAATCTAAATATCCTGAATCCGTCTTTAAATTTAGTTTAAAGTATATCATGTATATAAGTGTTAATGCTGCGGTACGAAGGCAAAATATTCAGAAAAACTTCTGTTACTAAATCTTTTCGTGAAGCACTATCTCAACATGAGCTTATTCTGGATATTGTATTTGTACTCATACTAGCGACTGTATATCCAGAATAAAGGGCGCAATCTCTCTAGACAGTAATATCGAGGAGACTTTACTTCCTATCATAAGTATTTGATCAAATCTAAGTGAGAGATACCCACTTACCGGCGAGCATCTTTTTCGGGTCTTTGACTGAAGGTTCACATGGGCCATAACTCTTTTTCAGAGTATTGTAATTCCTGAATGTTTTGGTAATGCAATTTTCACATCAATTTTCCCTCCCTCTATGAGGGCTATATTCCCATTTTTACAAACGATTATAGGAAGACGCAGATAGGGCATGGGTTATAATCTTCACTGGTTCTGAGCAACCAGGAGACAACCTGGATTATTATTTTGGATCGGGGATATGGTATAGATATTTCAGTTATTTAGTGCTCCAAAGAGAAACTCTGAGACTCCCATTTTTTTTTCAATGTTAACTAGGAAATTGACACCCTCCCGGCCCAGCAAGAATCTGAACATTAGTTTAAGTAAGTTACACTAGTGTTGAGAATAAATGACCAGACATGTCATTCTCAAGTTACAGAACGAAAACAATGAAAAAAAAGTAAAAAGACAAAAAGAAAAACTAGATATTATTATTTAACGAATTATTGGTAATATTATTTAACGAATTAAGTATTCTTGTATTTTTTTTATTTAACGATCCTTTGCTTGTTTCCATCTTCTGTTATTCTGTTTTGTCTTATTTTTCCCGCTTTTGGGTCGTTTCACTTAATCTTCCTATCACTTAACGTTTTTCCCCGTAGAGCGAAGATATTAACACAGCCAAGATGGTTGAGCTGGAAAAAGAGCTGGAGCAGCTGGAAGGCCGCAAGAGGCAGCTACAAGAATCTCTCAGGCAAACTGATGTCGCTGCTGGAGCTCCTGCTGATGCTGCAGTTGCAGCTGCTGCGCCTGTCGCCCCGGCCTAAGGCAGAGCTATGGAAGAGGCTGCGTGCGCCACCATCCTTGACGACTTCGACTATATTTTCGAGAATCTATGAACGGGTATGTCACTGCTGAGTTACCTGGTCGAAACCAAGATTCACAAGATGTACTGTGATGTACAAGTAATCATTGCTTTAGATGAAGAATAAAATGCACTATTAGTGATGAATATATATCAGAGGAAAGAAAAGCAGGAACAAAGAATTAAACTGGAGAGAGAAAACGGAGAGGGAGAGAGAGAGAGAGAGAGAGAGAGAGAGAGAGAGAGAGAGAGAGAGAGAGAGAGAGAGAGAGAGTGAGTGTATGTGTGTTGTTTTAGATAAAATTATGCAAAATATCAAAGTCTGTGAAGGCAGAGGAGAAAGTCAGTATGTGAAACTCAATTCTGGACATTCCAGCCAAAATTTCCCTTGTATAGAATGTATTCATAACGTATTTTTTATAAAAAAAAAAGTATTAGCCTAAATTAAAGGACATATCTTACAATATTAATTATAGCAAAGTATATAATACTGTGAATGTTTCTTTGATGAACATCAAGAAGATTTCGCATCAGTATTCCACATGTCATTGTAAATCACAAAATGCTTTTGTACTGTGGTGACATAAGATGATTTCAAAATGTATTATATTTTGGGTTAGATTAGGTTAACATAAATTAACCAGATTTAGCCAATTATAAAATTATTATAAAATAACACAAATGTTAAAATGCATTACGGTGAGAATATGTTCTAACAGAATAGAAATTGAGAAGCCACAGAGAAGAATTTTTGCTTTTGTATCAAATCTGCTTTTTCGACTGTCTTAAATAATATTAAAAAGAAAGCGATGTTTTGTTAGCGGGTTAATATATTATAATCGAGTGTCTGAATTGTTGTTAAATGAGATGGCAACAAATCTGTTAGCGTTTGTGATTCCATATTGTCACTGGACGGCGTAACAAGTGCGTTCTCAGTTTCTCTCATCAGTAACTTCAAGTACACGTGTGTGTGGGCTGGTGTGTTCTTGCTTCTGTCATCCACATGGCATGGAGTGCAAAATTTAAGAGGAAACGAATTTTATCAGAATATGCATATTACGAAGCATTCCAAGATGATGATAATAATGTTTTTATTGTGCAGAAGTAAATGGTGGAATAAATATATTATTTTCAAACTTAATTGTGTGTTGATACCATATAAAACAAATAACATGTTTGTCAATAACCTTGAGGACTGATACATTCCATTCCTGTGATGCACTTACTATGGATCATGCTGCTGCTTATATACACATGTCATAATAAAATAAATTGATCAAAATTTTATATGCATTTTTAAGAAGACTCGTACCTATTTACAAAGTTCATAAAACATTAAAAAAAAGCCAAATCCATGGTAGTCATGCAAAGCTAAGTTATTCATCTAAAAAAAACAACACAGGCTCAAAATCTGTAACTCCACTGACTCGTTACGTAGTTTATTACCAAATTTCAGCTGATTTAATAGTAACATGGAAAGGACAATACCTAGATAAACATTGCATGTCGGTGGAGTCGGGCGGTCTGAATACTAGCTGTGGGTAAGTTGTAGATAGTGACAATTACCATTTTTTCTTGATAAAATAATTTCCTGGTTGATATATACCGTGACATACAGATGCATGTCTCAGCGTGTATATGCTGAGAATTTTCTGTAACCCCTATTTTATAGAATAAAGGTTCTTCACTGGTTGTGAACATGTTATATGCGGCCATAAAAAATACCCTTGTGTAGCCGATATGCTCTAAACCCCCACTAACTAGCCTACCAGTACATGAAGAGAACGGAGACTTTCGTGATTTTCTTTTGAGAGGTCAGATACTACCCCTCAAGGGTAGGACCCAACTGGTAGCCTTGTTATATCAAATTTCATTAATAGGCTTAGGATCCTGTTATCTAACAGTGGTGGACATAAGGTACCACTGGTACACCATACAACTGTCCCAAGGTCACCAGAGATGTGTAAACTTTTTCTTTGTAGATTTACCGGTATAATCGCCCTGCCCGGGCTTTTTCCAAGAAGTGGGTCGGCCTTGGCTCCCTGTAGTGGGAGTGTTTCAGTCCAATGTCTACCATGGGAAGAGGTACAAGTACCTCATCTTCTTGGACTAGCTTTCCACAGGCCTATCCACATTCCTCGCCCCCATGGGGCTCGGATAGAGAATCTACGCACCTTGGGCTGACACAAATCCTGCCCACACTGGGCTTGAAGGGTGTGGAAGCTGCATAGCAGCAGATAATGTCAGGAGGTGCAAAGGCAGCAAACAGTACAGGATTCTTTTGGAGCCACACCCCAACTTTGGGCATTAAGCCCAAGTGCTGGGAAAGCTCAAGAATTTCTCTTACTGTGTGTGTTGCTGCTGCTACTACTTAACTTGTCGTTGCATTCTGAGAGATGTGTAAACATGAGATAATGTATATATATATACATGTATCAGGTATTTAATGCAGATCGTCTACAGGAGGATCATTAAGGCTGCGTGCAACTTTTTTTTTTTTTTGGGTTGACAAGGTTAGGTTAAGGATCCTTAGCTTTATTGACAAGCTATTTATAGGTTAAGGATTCCTATCTTTATTGACATGCTAAGAGCTGTTACCTACATCAGCTCATTCGAAAGCATTTTTATTGTTATGAAACATACAAGTAGGGAATACGATGAAGTTGGAGCCATCTGTGGGCTAGCATTTTCATCTGATCAACTGACATTATCTCGTTGACATCATGATGCTGTACGAATGTGTTCCATACTCTAGTCATCCTGGGGATAAATGATCTCAGATGAAGTGATGATCTGGAGAAGGGTACAGCCAGAGTGAAGTTACTGCTTTCTGCCCGTCTTGTGGTATAGAAGCTTGCTTCACGCTGTCCTCGACCACCAGTCAAGTAAACTTTAATTCCTAAATAGGAATCAAAGTAAACTCTCACATTATATGTACTGAGTGACATTACACCTCAAGGTGTGTATATGCTCATAAGAACATGAAATATTCTTTCTCAAACTTATATATAACAGCGAATATGAAAACTTAAGTCTGACAGAATACGAAAAAGAAATGGCTGGTGTTGAACGCGATACGAGGATGCAGGTCATGTATTCAGGTATGGTTATTTATTCAGGTACAGGTACATATAAATAGTTACATAATTATACTTACTGTACGAGTTAATTAAAAAGCTATGAAGGAAATCAAACTAATTTTTGGGTCACTATTTGGTTTATTTTAGTTCACCCTCAAAATTGTTTTCTTTCTTCTTCTGTCATCGTTCTCATGTACTACGTTAGGTATAACTGAAAGTTCTCTCTGTAGGTGAAAAATAACTGACCAGTTAGAGAAATAATATACTATTATTACCACTACTGCTGCTACTACTACTACTACTACTAATAATAATACTAATAATCTTAATTTCTACAAGTACATGATAGAGCTTATACCGACCTAACTACATCAACGACTTCCCGAAATGCTAAGCATGCTAGTCCCCTCAAGGAAAGTTCCTTGATGCTGGTGAGGGGCTCTTGATTTAGGGAACTGGATCTGTGCTCCAGTTTTCTGAATTAAGCCTGAATATCTTCCATCCCCTCCCCTCACACAGGCGCTGTATAATCCTACGGGTTTTGCGCTTCCCCTGTACGAGTTAATTAAAAAGCTATGAAGGAAATCAAACTAATTTTTGGGTCACTATTTGGTTTATTTTAGTTCACCCTCAAAATTGTTTTCTTTTCAGCATCACAAGCCACCACTATCCTAAACAATGCTAAAAGTCTATCAGTACTTAACTACAACATCAGGTCCTTAAGCAAACACTATGATGACCTCCTAGCACTCCTTGAATCACTAAAGACACCCTTCTCCTGCATTATTCTTACTGAGACCTGGCTTAAGCAGGACACAATAGATATCTACCCTCTACCAGGATACACAGCAATTCACAACTGCAGAACAAACCAAGTTGGGGGTGGTATTGCAATCTATTACTCTAACCAATTATCTTGTCTTAGCACCACTTGCTTTAGTGATGAATATGGGGAATACATTTTTGCTAATTTTACTGTAAAAAACCTTAAGACGCCTATAACAATCGGTGCCATTTACCGGATACCTCACACAAACATCCCAAATTTCAGTGAGAAATTAAAGTCACTAATAACAAACAGACAAATGAATAAGCACCACCTTCTCTTAGCTGGAGACTTCAACATCAACCTTGGCTTACTAGATGATCTGCCTGTAACTGATTTCATCAACAATATGAACAACACACTTCTCATACCAACAATAACTAAACCAACCAGGCTCACTGAGACAAGTGCAACCATAATAGACCACATATGGACCAATATACTAGCCCCCCTTAAATCAGGGATAATCACAGATAGCACTACAGACCACTACCCTACCTTCCTCCTGACAAACATTAGTAAACCACCACTTGAATACAACAAAGTCTCATTTAGACTCCATGACGAGGCCTCAGTAAGGAAGTTCACAGCTGACCTAGAGACTGTTGATTGGCCTACAGAATTCTCCAAGGCCAATGGTATTGATGACTGGACAGACATCTTTCTTAACAAATTACTTAGACTATACGACAAACATTGTCCTATAAAAACAAAACAGATCACAAACAAACGGCTTGGTTGCCCATGGCTAACCAGCACCATTCTGAAATCCATAGACAAGAAACACCAATATGAAAAGCAATATAGACAGGGCTTAATACACAAAGATACTCTTAAACACTATTCATCAGCTCTCACCAAATAAAAAAAGCCAAACAACTATACTACTCCAGTAGATTCACAGACACTAGAGGAGATATAAAAAAGACCTGGAAAGCACTCTCTCAGATTCTAGGGACCCACAAACTGAGGAAAACCAAGAATATTGTCCTAACTAAACCTAATGAAACACCACTACATCCCACTGACACAGCTAACAAGATAAAAGACTTCTTCTCAAACATAGGATCTAATCTCGCCAGTAAAATCCCACATACCAATGCCCATGCCGGGGACTACCTAGATGGTAATTTCCCTAATTCCTTCCATCTTGCACCAACTGAGCCCACGGAAGTCATTGGAATCATAAAGTCACTTAAAAATAACTCGGGGAATCTGTCTCATGTCCCACCATTACTGTACAAGCGAGCGGCCCATGTCCTTTTGCATGCTATTTCATTACTTTTTAACAAGTCAATAGAGACTAGCACCTTCCCGAAACTACTCAAGATGGCAAGGGTTACACCAATACATAAAGGTGGTGACCCTACAGACTTAAACAACTATAGGCCAATATCTAACTAACCATTGCTATCCAAAATCTTTGAGAAACTCGTGTACAAGAGACTGTATTAATTTATAACGGCTCAAAACATACTCAACCCCTGCCAGTTTGGATTCAGGAAAAATAAAAGCACTAATGATGCAATCATAAAAATGCTAGATCTGCTTTACACAGCATTGGAAAATAAGGAATATCCACTAGGAATTTTTATTGACCTAAGAAAAGCTTTTGACACAGTAAACCACCAAATCCTACTCCACAAACTTGACCACTACGGTATAAGAGGCCATGCGCTTGCTTATTTCAAATCTTACATTACTAATAGGTATCAGTACGTCACCATTAAAGACACAGCATCAGCAACACGGCCACTTGATACTGGAGTTCCGCAGGGAAGTGTCCTTGGTCCCCTGCTCTTCCTCATATACATCAATGACCTTCCAAACGTATCCCAACACCTGAAACCCATTCTCTTTGCTGATGACACGACTTATGTCATCTCTCACCCTAATCTTGCCACCCTCAACACCATTGTGAATGAGGAGCTGATTAAAATATCGACTTGGATGACAGCCAATAAACTTACGCTTAACACTGACAAAACTTACTATATTATATTTGGTAGCAGAGCAGGAGATGCACAAATTAACATTAAGATTGACAACACTCTAATTACCAGAAATAATGGGGGAAAATTCCTAGGCTTATACCTTGACAACAACCTGAATTTCAGCACCCATATCCAGCATATAGCCAAAAAAGTATCCAAAACGGTTGGGATCCTCTCCAAGATACGATACTACGTGCCACAAAGTGCCCTTCTCACACTATACCACTCACTTATTTATCCATACCTCACCTATGCTATTTGTGCTTGGGGATCAACTGCAGCAACACACCTAAAGCCAATAATAACCCAACAAAAAGCTGCAGTAAGAATAATCACTAAATCCCATCCCTGGCAGCACACCTCCCCACTCTTCAAAGATCTAAACTTACTCCCAGTTCAGTATATCCACACTTACTACTGTGCAATCTATATCTACAGGGCCTTAAACTCTAATATCAACCTTGACCTAAAACGCTTTCTTGATAGTTGTGACAGAACCCACAGGCATAACACCAGACACAAACATCTCTACGACATTCCCCGTGTCCGACTAAACCTTTACAAAAATTCAATGTATGTCAAAGGCCCTAAAATCTGGAATACCCTACCTGAGAACTCTAGAACTGCAGACACATTCATCACCTTCAAAACTACCATTAGAAAACATCTTATCTCCCTGATACACCCCGTCAACTAACTACATGAATACCACCTGGTGGTTCACACTTACACTCGCTCACTCATTTGACCATAAACAGAAATATTAATCTCAGTCTTAAAATAATGAATCCTGTGATACTCCAATACTGAAACTATATACTGTGCCAAAACAAAAGCATTCACATTGCTAAACTCATAAACTAGTGTTTAGTCACTTAGCCATAAGACCAACTTACCTCATAATTTGTAATATTTTACAATTAAGAATAAAACTAAGTATGCCCGAAATGCCTAGCCATGCTAAGCGTTCTAGTGGTACACTCTGTAATCACAATTTTACTACATGTAAACCAAACAATAACCAAATTTCTGTAAACTCAGCATTGTAATCCTTATAGAGAATAAACTTTGAATTTGAATTGAATTCATTATGATATTAATCTAGCATGCTAGTGGCTTTCTTTGTGCTCAACAATACTTTATTACATGTAAACTACAGTTTTTTCTACACAGACCAATTTTACAGGCTAAGAGCTATTATCCTACCTCAGCTTATTTCAAAGCCCAGTTCAGACAATCTACACTGCTACCCCCCCCAGGATGCGACCAGCAACCGTCGACTAACATCCAGGTACCTACTTACTGCTAGGTGAACAGGGGCAGCAGGTGTAAGGAAACATGCCCAACGGGACTCGAGCCACGGACTCTCATTGTGGCAGCTGAGTGCACTACAAACCGAGCAAAGTGCAAAGGTTTGCAACGAGACTAGTCTCGGATATATAAAGTTCTGGGAGAAATCGACAAAGTAGACAGAGACAGGATGTTTCAGAGATGGGACACAGCAACAAGGGATCACAACTGGAAGTTGAAGATTCAGACGAGTCACAGGGATGTTAGAAAGTATTTATTCAGCCATAGAGTTTTCAGGAAGTGGAACTGTCTGGAAAGTAAGGTAGTGGATGCAGGTATCACTTTAAGAAGAGGTATGAAAAAGCTCATGGAGCAGGGAGAGAGTGGATCTAGTGGCAACCAGTGAAGAGGCTGGGCCAGGAGATATGAATCAACCCCTACAACCACAATTAGATGAGTACAATTAGGTGAACAAGGGGACACCCTAAGGTAATGTAAGTCTCAGTTGCAAAAATCTACAGACGGTTTTACAAATAATAGCATTACCTAAAAAAGACAAATAATGTGACTTATCTCCAGTAGTGGGATTATTAACCCGGAGAACAGTGAGTAACCAAGGATAACGGGACCTTAATAAGGTCCTAGAACCAAAACGTTTTCTAATAAGTATGTCCTAGTGTTTCTTCACGCATGTTTTTAAACTAATTTGTCAGTATCAGAGAGAGACTGGAGAAGAGAAAGGAAGAAATTTTCTCTGTATCTATTATACAATTAGGCAGAGTGCAAGAAAACATAGAGAAAATGAATCAAAAAATATAATAGATATTGCAATAAACATGCCCTGGGTCAGTTCACCAAGAATCAGCTCTTTGTAAAGAAATGTTACTAGATGTATCGGTCCGGCCTGAATCACTGCCAGATCAGAACTGAGAGAATAAGCAGGGAGGACCAGAAGACAGAATGGAGAAAGAACAGGCACGAGACGAGAGTGGTGATAGTAGCGGTGGTGGTGGTGGTAGTAGTATCACAATAGTGGTAGTAGTGAGTAGTAGTAGTGGTAATGGTAAAACAGGTGCCCGAAGTAATAGCAGTGAAAAAAATATCAGCGGTGGAAGTGGTAGTATAAAAAACAAAGAGAACAAAGGGGCACTGAAAGAAAGCTAATGGCCTTCCTTTCTGAAGGTGAAGGCCAATAAAGTACTACTTCATTTTCCTTCCCCACTGATGTCTTTCTTGTCCCAATTAACCTTCAACTGGACTCTAAAATGATTTTCCTTTCAAGGTAAATTCTATTCTAAATCTTTCGGTGTTGCTATGGGCTCTCCTCGGTCACATGTATTTGCTAAACTTTATAGGGAATGTTTCTAAACATTCCTACTTTCTACTTGATGGGGCACGTCCTTCTCTCTGGCTTTGCTGTATGGATGATGAGTTTGTTCTGTGGTCACATGACCCTTGTCTCTTCCAATCTTTTCTTGATACCTGTAACAATCTTGCTCCTTCTTTAAAATTCAAAGGTGAAAGGGAATTTAACTCTCTGCTTCCTTTCCTTGATGTTCATGTCCACTGCTCTGTGACTTTCTTTATCCTTTCACCACAAGCACAGTGGGATGCACATAAACTATTTTCTGTCATGCTTTTCACTCTCACACTTTTCCTGTGAAATCTGTTCTTTTCCTTCCCTACATTTCCCATCTTCAAAACCTTGACAACATTCTCTGCCCTCTAGCAATCAAACTGATTTTCGTCAAACTAATACCCTTCGTACTAATATTCCATACTTCTCTTATTACTGATGCTACCAGCGTTTATTCTATTTCCTGCTCTACCTGTCCTCTCCAATACTTAGTGAAACCAGCCGATCTCTTTCTGACAGATATAAAGAGCACAAAAGATGTGCTCGCATTAGAGACATCAATAATGTTCTTTTCTGTCATGTCTGAGATCATAAACATCCTATTAATTGATCCTCTGCTAAAACTATCCGCTCTTCTTCTAACCTTCAAAAACACCAACTTGTTGATGGAGCTGTTACTGACAACTTTTCTAACATGAATCTTAGTTATGGCTTTGTTTCTGTAGATGTTTGACTTTCATGTTACGTTGTCAAATATTCTAAACTTTTGAACACCCGTTACTTGACCTAACCTTGATCGCCTCCTCTCCTTCCACTTCGTTTCTCTTCTGCATTATCTTTGTTCTTTGCCTTTCCTGTCTTCTGCCTTGGTAGGTTCTGTCGCCGCCACGTGGGCGCTGACCTACTGAAGCGACTCTAAAGAAGCTCTTTACAACTTCTAATAACGCACTACCTATTTCATACATTTTCAACATTTGCCACATTGCTCTCCTATCCACCTTAACACAAGCTGTATCTAAATCCATAAATGCAACAGAAAGTTGTTTACTTTTATCTAAGTCTCTTACCTTTCCTAAATTATCCTTGTTCCTCTGCAATCGTACCTATAACAATATAATGTTTACGCCACTTTCCATACGTAAGTGTTTATTTTCCCAGATCTGATAGGATAAGAAGCAAGTGTTATCAGAAGCCGGTGATATCAGGAGCCAGTGGTATCAGGAGCCGGTGGTATCAGAGTAATCAAAAATAAGGGGTTATCAATTTGAGAGTTATTAGAAGAAGGGCTTTATCAGGGAGACATTAGAAGCAGGGATTTCCAGAGTGAGAGATACCAGAGGAAGGGTAATCAAATTGAGAGTTGTCAGAAGCAAGAGATATTAGAAGTTGGGGTTTCATGGTAAAGAAGAATGAGAAGCATGGGATATATCGGGGTAAGTTATCCGACGGAAAGGTTATCGTGAGAAGAGAGTTATCACATTCAGGGGTTAACAGGCTGAGAGTTATCACAAACAGGGGTTAACAGGCTGAGGGTTATCACAAACAGGGGTTTGCAGAGTCGTGGATTATCAAGGACGAGTTTTATCAGAAGCATGTGGTATAGATGATAAGGGTCAAATTGGGCAACGGTTATCAGGGGTAGGAGTTGTCAAGGACAAGGGGGATTATCAATGATATAAGTTATTAAGAGCAGAGGTTATCAAAGATATGGGTTATCACGGTCACGATATCAAGGGAAAGGATTTTCAGAAGCAGTAGTTATAGGTGACTGGGGTAGCCCCTTTGGGTCACATCACAACAGAGATACGTAAGTGTAGTCGCTGTACATAAGGGAAGTGACCTCAACCAAGACTAACATGAAACTGATGCAACTATATGTCCTTCCCAGGTCAAACACAGTTGACCATTCATACGTTTTACCTTAAAAAAAATATTCACTATTAATATTCTCTTCAAAATAATGCCTAATTGTTATTATGATCATTAATTTTCAACAGGATAAACTAATTACAGACTGAAAAATTTACCCTGCTGTGATTTTTTTTTAAATATGGTTTTAATATTGTATTTCATGGATCGCTAAATTCGTATGGGTCATTAAGCGATAAAGAAAAAGAGGAGGAGGATTGATCCTCCATCAGTGTGAAGGTCATTCTGCGAAAATAGTTGTCTTTGATTTTAATCAATTTTAGGTGACTAATAGGTCTTACTTTACCCTACCCCGAATTTTTAATACTGTCTACGTAAATCTAAAAGTTACACTGCCGACAATATTAAATAAAAACATGTTGCGCAACATGTTTTTCTTGGGACATCGTTTCGCTCTGTATTGTAGATTTTTATCAAATTGCGTAACGTGTTTTTTCTCCATTATCTACGCATTTAATATTCATAACATTTCAGCGTCATTGCCTTTTAGTTTCGTTTTTTCATGTTCACTGACATTAACTATCTCTCTGCTGTTAATACCAGTTCCCTAAACAGACACTCGCTCCATAACAAACTTTCATGTGGACGAAATTTCGCTATGAGTGCTTATCATGATTAAACTGTACTCAGATCGAAATGTTGTCCTAACATTGTTCGTAATTCTGCCAACATTATTACAACGTACTTTTTCTTCATTGTCGTTAAGAGTACTGTCAATAATGTCAAAATTATCTATAGGACATGTATTATAAATGTAGCCGCCAGTATGTTGGTTAGTAGGTATGTACCCTGTTACTCCTTTATATTCGTATTCCCCAACACCTCAAAACTGATTACTTATCATTCTAGTTTTACATATTTATATGGTTAAGGTATCACTAACGTTAATGTCTAGGTTTCTTAATGGCCCTTGTAAAATCCATGGACCTAAAAATCAACAAGTCAAGTAACCGTATTCTACACTGCGTACACTGTGTAGGTGGGAGTAGTTCAGTTGGAGCCGGTAGTAGCAGGACTCCACTAGCTTGGCAGACGGAGGTATCACTACACATATTATGCCTCAAGCAGAGCATGCAATGTCTCTCCTTTCCGGTCCTTCTCACTCTCCTATTTATCCACAAGAGTAGGCCATTTATATCCACCAACTTCTTGTGTTGAACGAATACATAGTACTTATTCAACATTGTTCTTCAGTGTAACCTACTCACCGTAACTGATGAAACACGAAATTTGTAAACCATTCCGAATTCCTGTTTTATCGCTTTTCTTTTCTGCCCCAAATTATATGCCTGTGAAGAGCTTTGCAGCAGTAGTTGTGGCAGCAGCAACAGCAGCAGCAGCAGTAGCCGTGGCAGCAGCAGCAGCAATAGTAGCCGTGGTAGCAGCAGCAATAGTAGCCGTGTGAGCGGCAACAGTAGCCATGGCAGCAGCAGCTGCAGCAGTAGCCGTGGCAGCAGCAGAAGTAGCCATGGCAGCAGTAGCCGTGGCAGCAGCAGTAAAAGTAGCCGTTGGAGCAAAAGCAGTAGTAGTAGCCGTGGCAGAAGCAGTAGCAGTGGTAGCCGTGGCAGCAGCAGTGGTAGCCGTGGCAGCAGCAGAAGTAGCAGCCGTTACAGCAGCAGCAGTAGTAGTAGTAGTAGTAGCTGTGGCAGCAACAGCAGTAGCCGTGGCAACAGCATCAGTAGCCGTGACAGCAGCAGCAACAGCTGCAGTGGTAGCCGTGGCAGCAGCAGCAACAGCAGTAGCCGTGGGAGCAGCAACAGCAGTAGCTGTGGGAGCAGAAGCAGCAGCAGTAGCCGTGGCAACAGCAGTAGCCATAGCAACAGCATCAGCAGCAGTGGTAGACGTGACAGCAGCAGTGGTAGCACCAGATACTTCCTCAAACTATTCGGAATCTTTTATCAATGTTCCCATTGTTTAATTATTTGTTTACACTCCAGTATCGCCAATTTGACCGCCCACGGCGGCTACTGTACTAATTGTCACGTTTGTGCATACAATATAATACTAGCAACAATATGGGTTATACTAGCAGGAAGAATACTAGCACAATTAATGGTTGTAGTAGGAATATCCTCAGCAGGATTGAAAGTGATAACAATAACGGTACTAGCAGCTGAAGTCGTAGTAACAACAGTATGGAGAGAAGTTCTGGCTAAACAGAACAGAGAAATGTTGTTTATTGAAAGGCTTATGAGGAATCTCAATGGTTACGTAAATTTTATTCTTCCTTTTAGTTGGTTCGAGTATGCTAGCGTCTATCGTTGAACGTTGTACGACCGTCCCGTTCAGCTGTGTACACATTTTTAAATGAATCTAAAAAAAAAAGAAGTACGCTACATTGCTGGTGTGCCCCAGGCGGTGCAGAGAGAAATTCACCTATTTATAAATGGTTGTGCAAGGACAGGCTTAGCAAAGTTATGAAATTGCTTCACTGAATTTTGACACAAAGTTTTGAAGTCATGTTTCATATTTTATTCCTTTACGCCAGAGTATGTGACTGCATCATGGGATCTTTCCTCTCATCGACAGCGAAATTGTTTTCACTTTTGTTGTCCTCGCACCCCCACAACAGTTTACTGTCAGTGAATATACAGCAGAATTCTTTTCAATAAAATTTTTGCTCCTGGTTTACGAGTGTCATACCAGACCGATTGCTCGCGTAGATCAGTCTCAGTCCCGTGAGATGGGAAGATATTTTTTTCTGATGAACCATGCCTTGTCCTCTCCATCTGTGGCTTAATGAAAATCACGACAGATTTTTTTTTATTACTGATTAGTTTTCTAAGTACTGAATACCTATGGAGGAGCTAACGGCAACTTTCTGAACAGGTCGAGCCTAAATTGGGGCCATTTCCTAATTCGTAAAAGTTCTCTGATTTGAAGTGAGTTGTGGATTTTGTTTGGAGTGCTACAATTGGACCAGGCATTGCTTTGATTATAGTGATTAATGTTGTGGTTATGGTATGTTATTTGCCAGTCCGTTAGTCACGAAAGGAGTAATATGGTATTGATAGTAAAATCTGGAATTAGTTGATGATGATAAAGTCACGAACACTTTACTTTAAAAATACTAAACAACAAAGCTGTTTTAGTACTTTGTAAGCAATAAAAAGTAACCCAATAAATTCTACTTTATGTTGCAAGTATATCAAACAACGTAGATGAAAATCAGTTCCTTGCAACATTCTAAGTTCAAAACATCGAATTAATATCCGCAACTTCCTAGACTGTCAAACGCAGTATAAAGGTTTACGCCCAATTTGTGAGTTACTTGTAAAGTGAATGAATGAAAAAGTATAGGATCACCTGAAGAGTGCCTCCTTCCTTCCCACCAGGAAAAACACTTAACCGATATATGGCGGTGCCATGTAGCTCCGTGGTGAGAGAATTCAACTTACACTCGCAAGATCCCTGGGCTCGATTCCCTGGCATGGGCAAACATATAGAGAAGCTTCTGTATACTCCTGCTTTCCCTGTCCATCTAACAGCACTAATAGGTACCTATGTGTTAGCCGACTGTTATGGGTCGCATCCAAGTAATTGTAGAATGTCATATCCCGTGTAAAAAAAAAAAAACACCCCAGGACTCTAATAAAACTTCATTACACTTTCTAAATATTCAAGTGCTGTGGGTAAAAGGCAATTGAGTACATTACGATAGTAATTATAAAAAAAAATGATGCTACGTAAACTCTTATTTTAGATAAATTCAGCTGTTTCATGCTAGAATAATTTTGTTGCAAAATTAACAACTGACACTCAAAAATTTACATACGTTTTGTTAACTTCTTAATACATATCTTACAATTTCAAGAGAGAATGAACAGAGCAGTAAACCTGTCAGAGTGTGTTTCACTCACACTCCAGGAGGGTAGATCATCTCTGCCTGTTTGATGTCTACTTGGCTGCTATCCAAGTAATGCGCTGTGATTCTTTCTGAGGAAAATAGTGTTTTTTTTTACAGGCATCAAAATTTAGCTACCTATTTATTTTAATTTGTTTCTGCCATTCCTGTTTATTGATATATTATTGGGTACGACTATTTTGTTAGTCCTGCTTTATCTAAATGTTAACCATTTTTCAATGAAATTAATTCATGAATATTTTCTATGTTTACAGCACGACTAAATTTGACTGAATTTTCATTGCTATACATTTGTAACATTTTTATCCAACTTGTGGGGTTTTGCTCATCAAGAAACTGAAAAGTGTCTTCTGTGGCGGGTCTTTATCAGTTAATAATCGATCAGTGGTTATGCATCCACTTGTATACCAGAAATAAATTTTCCATTTAAAGAACAAACGATCATTACTACAGAGTAGTTTTAGGAAAATTGAGAACATTTCTGAAGTGGATCCTAGTCATATAATAATCTTTTCCTTGAAAGATTTGTTAATTTGACAGAATCTTTCTTCTTAATTGTTCACTACTAAAAAGTTCAGCATCACATAATATGCTTTATTTTATTGATTGATTTGATATTGTGTAGAAAGCCTAAAACGATTCACCTCAGAAGCTGTCTAGCATGTACAGGAGTGTCCTATAAGTTACCACATGTCCAAGAATGTGCCAAATACCTCACATATCCTAGGAAATACAACATTGTGTCCTAGGATACACAACATATTGTACTCCGATATAACATTAAGTCTCGTAGAATATAGAACATAATGTCCTGTGATGTATCACAGTCTACACTGAATGGAGCACGAATCAACACTAGAACTTTATGAATGGTTATAAATATAGACAAATTATAAAAGAGCTCTGTCATAATATATGTCACTCCTCTAATGCAAACTATTTTCTTCCACAACACCAAGTAATGTTTCTTTCATATTGAGACAAAGTCTTTCCCTAGTAGCATCTCTCCGGGACCTTATCACATTACGTGGGATGGGAAAGGCAGCGAGGCCCTTGCAGTCGACCTCCGATAATCTCGTTTTCTTAGGAAAATGGATCTCGTGAAGTGTATTAAATAGTGGTTTGCCTTTGCATCGTTTTATTACTCGCTGATCCTTTCCAACTACAGTGAATAGTAATACACGGTTGAATGGAACTAGCAAATAGAGCAGTTGTCTTGGCTCTGGTTGGACCCAGTTTACTATGGGAAGGTCATGATGCTGAGGTCATGATGCACACTCAAAGTAATTTCACGGAATGAATGTCATACGCTTTTAAAAATAAAGTTAGCAGTTTGGCACTTCTGCACTAGAGTAGCAATTCCAACCATCTATGTATGATACACCAGTTATGAAAGTTCGAAGCCGATCAGAACGGTCTTCTAAATACATGAAAATCTGAAGCCGATCAGATGAGACGTCTTAGGTTATCAAGGAAAATCATGAAGGCATGAATTTTCTTTATACTCGTACTCATTAAGTATAATATTCAAGAGATCACTGAACTAGTGAAACTTAAAAGCGCCATGAAAAGGAGTTTGCAATATCCTCAGTTTCTTTTTTTTCCTCATTCACTTTATATTTCAAATTCTTTACAATCCATTAAATTTTTAATATGCTCGAATTTCCACACGTCCTATCAGACAACACACAGGGTAGCTGTGGGGCTGAAGTAAAAATTTTGCAAATTGGCATCTATACAGAAAGCCCAAGAAGAATCAAAAGCTTTTTCTAAACAGGTGAGACCTGCACTGACATAGACAACTTCGGCAATCAATCGGTAGCTGTTATAATTGATGGGAAGAAGACGTTTTCCCTGGCAAACTTGGGTTATGACATGCTGACTAAAAAAAATGTCTGCAAGATAATTTTTTTATGCCCGAACTTCTTTCCCCAACTGAGTCTTCCACCAGTTCCTATTGTCTCAAGATGTACTTTCAGACCATGACATGGATCGGATGGAGTGTAACAGTGATCCATTGAAATGGCGTTGAAGACTTGAAGACGATAAATTTGCACTCATAATGTATGGTGTGAATGCTGCATCTTGAAAGTAATATATTGCAAATGCAAGACAGGTTGCAGTACCCACCGTTGTAGTTATGGAAGATATTGGATCCATATACCTCTACATGTGGTGATGCTAACTTATATACTGTGAAACTCCTCGCCATCAGCCTCCAGAAGAACTAGAGGACGCTTTTGAGGACAAAACTGTGAGGGAGAAAGTATGACAGCTATCCTTTTTGTGCTATTGCATTTAATTTGATTTAAAAAATATTTTTTCATTATCAATATATCTGACTGTATGTTAAAAGTTACATTTCTGTCACTGATCTTAATTAGTTATACTTATAGTGAATTATATTACATGAACATGAGAACATGCAAAAAGTTTTTTTTTTTTTTGCAATATTAGTTAATATATTTCAGTATCCATACTTACAAAAATAATTAAAACAACCTTATGTAAAATTGCATTTTTAAGAACTTTCATATGTGGTAATTTTTTGTAGGATCAACCATTTAATGATTTATAGCCGAAAAGCTGATATATGCTAAATCATCCAAAAATAGAACAATGTTTTCAATCTGGTGTCCGTCACATGAATCCATACAGATGAAAATTTAAACTGACATTTGGTCTCTCAGTTTGGTATTCAACATTGCTCTGGCTCATGGACTATACCTAGGCTTATCATAATTTCTTTAACTCAGACCAGGACATTTTTAAGCCTTTGAAAAAAGAAAAGAAGCATTCATGAAATATAAAGTAGGTATATTTTCCTTAATTCAAACAAATAAGGTCTAAAATCTACCAATTTCTCAATTAGTGACTACAGATAAGGTAAGAACAAAAAGTATAGAGTATGGAATCACTCTTTGTAGAACCTTCATTAGTAATGGTTTGTTTTTCTTTATCTTCTCATAAAGCTCGCTGCAACTTAAATCAATGTTCATTTTGCAGTACATTACCCCTTGTACTGTCGATTCAGTTATTCTACCTCTTTCCTGAAACCATTCATCAGCGTTGTTTCTGTCCGAGACAAATTGACACACTGACCAGGACTTCGGGACAGGACTCAAAACGGGACAGTCCCAGTCACATCTCACAGTCAAATTTTTGCCTCTAAGATATCAATTTCATTGATATGAAATGAACAAGTTTAATAAATAGTTATATTTACGCACTGGCTCCAGTAATAACTTAAAGCTGTCCAAAGATTAGCGACGTTATCTTTGATATTTCACTCGTAAAATTTACCTACCAACTGATCAACAAGCAACATATTGAGAAATGAGTGAAATGCAGTACAATGCGATCCCTTACTAACAACGTTTCGCCTACACAGTGAACTACATTATTCCACAAACAGATCTCTTTGACTTGATAAATCTCATTGTGTGGGCGAAATATAATAAAGAATCGCATTATACTGCATTTATATCTCCTTTTTCCATCGTGTCGGTATTTTATATCATTTATCTCCTAGGCAGATATTGCCTGAAGTTAGTGATTTATGTATGTTGCAAACGATGCTAAAACTTCCAAATATGAAAGTAATTCAAGTTTTCTCATTTTTTATAAATGCTAATATGCCACTTAGTTTTTTAATAAAATAAAAATTTCATAAAACTGACAAAATTTAAAATTATTACGTTCATTATTTTAGTCCTTCTTGCGGTTCGAATTCTAGGCTGTTTCTATTAATGAGATTCAGACATCTGTGTTAACATGAGATTAAGTGATAAAGTTTAACACGTTCCTGACTTATACATTCTATAGCAGGTCATAAAGAAATCAATTTTAAAGATATAAATTGAAGTGTAGAAAGAATTAAGGTATTTTTAGTACTCTTAACTTTTTCATGAGGCTTCGAGGCCATGACTGTAGCCAGCAATGTCGAGTTCAGCCCCTCAACTGATCTGGTTAGGTCGTATAATGACCCGTAGCTGGAACTTTTGGTCATCTGATCAAAGGCTTCCCCTGGCTTACCGGTCCACCCCTTTAAAGTTTATGGTTATAATTACGACCATTAGAGTGAAATTTATCTAATGGGTGGTTGTCACACGGTAAGGAAATTCAATACTCAGATGCCGATAAAGCGTTTCTGAATCCATATTGTCGGTAACATAGTATCAGTTGATAATCTGAAAATGTTGTCTATTGTCAAACTAAAGAAAACTGAAACGACTGACAGCAGTAGCAATGATGTGAGAGTGCTGGCCCTGCCAGCTATGAAACCTCTTGGATTTGTTGCTTTTGAGCAACCTTTGTTTTAAAGAATATAAAGGCACAACACCGTGACTGGAACAATACACAGATAATCCGCACATAAGAGAGAGCAGCTTATAACGACATTTCGGTCCGACTTGGATTATTTACAGTCGCATTGTGACTTGCAAATAGTCAGAGTTGTACCGAAACGTCGTCATAAGCTTCTCTCTCCTATGTTCGGGTTATTTGTGTATTACCATTTGCTGAGTGTACTTAAACTCACCCTTTTCTTTAGCAAGTGCGAATTTGTTTCATATGATTTCATGCTCATGTCTGAGATGTAATATAAAAATATTCTTTACGCTTGACAACAATAAAATTTATTCCCCATGTTTTCGACTACTGCGTCAACCTAACCAAGTAACTTATATTATGCATGCATGTTTTTCCTTCCAGATATTGTCATTTGTATATTTTGCTACTCACGATGTTATTCTTATTTCAGGATTAGATCAGAGCCCTGAGGGACCTTATATTTTACAAAGAGATCCTCATATGCTTCTCCATTTGGTACCATTCGTTATAACCAATTAGAAATCAGGCGTTAATCCAAGCTTGAAATTGGTCTATAATAACATTCACGTATATTATAACCAGCAACCTTCAACATGGTGCCTTATCCACAGATTTCTTGCGATTGTATATTGCATATATAAGATTGTTATGTACGTATGTATGTAAACACAGAAATACATAAGGGTTAGGTGAATTCTTGACCTCCACAATCCTTGACTCTCGGTGACGGAAGTGTTGGGCCTCTTTTCATATAACAAGCTTGTTAACGGCTATATTTTTTATTATGTAATCTACCATCACCTAAAATTAATTATAATCCCTATTACAATTATAAAAGATGACAATCAAGATTCTTTATTTCTTATATTGTTTCCACTCAAGCCCCAGTGAACGAAACTTGCTAAGTGTTTCACAGGCCATTTTATTCTATAGTTTGTGAGTATTGTTACACCAAACACTTGTACTACATAAACAGCTTCATGTTTCTTCACTGTCGAAAACTAATAGCGACCTCAGCAAATAAATGACATCAAAAGTACTCATGTTATCTTAGGGACCATGTACTCACTCAATCCTGTCTCACTTCAATTCCTCCTCGTCCTCTCCCTCCCTCTCACTTCCTTCTCTGTGCTTGAGCTAAGGTCCCACGGTTACCATCCACAGAGAGGATCAAACTAGACAGGGAAATTGAGTTAGTGGTGGAAGTTAATGGATTCCTCCAGATAATTCTCCATTGTGGGGAAGATGCAAGTAAGGAGAGTGAAGGAGAAAGGAGGAAGAAGGGGACAGGTAGGAGAATAAAGAGAGAAGGACAAGATAAGAGAGGAGACGAGGCTGTGTGAAAAAGTGTCGCTTGTGTCGTGATTATACTCCAACACTTCAACCTTTGTCAACGATGAGAAGCTCAGTGTGAGATGTTCAATATAAGTTTATGTCTTGGCTATAAGAAAAGGAGACGGGGAGGGAGGGGGATGGAGGAAAGGGGGAAAGAGAAAGAAAGGAGAGAAAGAAAGGAGAGAGAGAGAGAGAGAGAGAGAGAGAGAGAGAGAGAGAGAGAGAGAGAGAGAGAGAGAGAGAGAGAGAGATTGGGAAAGCAGATAGTAGAGGACTTCTGCACTTGATACCGATATTATGTAACGAGAAATAAAAATAATCCATCGTATTGGGAAAAGGAACAAGAATTTTTCATTGGGATGATATATATGAACGGAAGATATGGGCTACAATTATCATTGTTGCAATAATACTAATACTACTGCAATATGCAATAGTACTAGGACTACTACAATAGTACTAGAAAGGAAAATCAGGTAGGAGAAAATTTGTGCACTTTACACTGAGACAGTCTGACTCTGGTAATGAACACCTTTCATTGAATAAATAGAATACTGGTCAGGGACTCGGTCCGTGGTCCTTGTATATACTAGGCCCAACACTGTAACTACTCGGTCACGGAGCTTACGAAAGGGGGATTTTAATACCAACTCAACTGTGTCTTGGTTGTATTAACAGCACCACCTTAATGAATCTAGATGTGACACACAACCTTCTTGGACTGTAGGATGGGACAGTAGGTTCAGAGTTGGTGCCACTGACACAACCAAATCACACTTATGCTGGTTGTAATATCCTATTTTAAGCTCGCTGAGTGGTTACGATATTGGGCTTGATGTGTACAAAGAGTAAGGTTCAGGTCTCCGAAATTATTCTGTTTTTACTGTCCTAGGTTAGTTTAATATAGACCATTTCTGATTTTGGTTTTCGTGTGATAACTTAAGAGTTTCTCTTCTGATCGGCTTCAAAATTTCAGTAAGCACGTCACTGGTAGGATTCATATTCCCCGCCAAGCTGCACCTTCCTTGTGTTTGGTAGTGTGATCCCACCATTACCACCAAATGTATTGTGAGGGACAATCCACCTATCCACAGAAGATAATTTGTAAGGTTAGGTTTGGTTTGTAGTACGTACCAGGGTGGATGAGAGTGTTTTTAGGTTCTGTAATACCAGGCCAAGCATGGTAGGACAGAATCCAGGACTAGGTCAGAGAGAGAGGAAGGTGTGAGTAGGCTGAAGGTCACCTTGTCAGAAAGTTGACCCAGGGATGCGTTTGCTGAGCTTTGGTCAGTATGGGAGGTCATACTGGCAAGCGCTAGGAAGCTTCGGTTTGGCGAGGAATTTGCTTACATTCCAACCCTAATGTAACCTACTCAGGAGGTGGTTGGGATTATTGTACTGTGTAGGTAACAATTTCTAAATTTTGTTTCTCGAATAGAATATTTTTTTTTCTTTAAATAATTAATGTTTGGCTTTTCTGATTGCATCTTACGAAAATCTTTCATTTTGGGCCAAGACTGTGTATTTTTAAAATTGTCAGTATTCTAATATTGTTAATAAATTGAGATTGGTTGTTTTTATTAATGCATATTCTGATTAGCTATAAAATTTTAGCTATTTTTTTTTTGTGTGTGTGAAAGGAAGTCTTGCTTTAATTTTGGGATGTCTAAGTTTTATTTTGTCAGTTTTATTTAAAGAAGTTTCCTAGGAATAACTAAAGAATGCCAATTCTGATCTGCTACAACCACCAAATGCTTATGTATGAAGTACTTATATAATGCTTTCGATTAATTTAGGTTGTAGTTGTCAGTCTGCCATATTTAGTGGAGAAATTTGAAAAAAGTGACAGTTTTATGCAATGTGGTAATTTGTGAATGTCTCATTCAATCGGCTTCTACCTTCTGAGAATGCATCTTCTGAGCGGCTTCAAACACAAAACCATTATTTATTTTGTGATATTGGTCTAAGAAAGCTAGAGACTGCTACTTCTGGTTGACGTCAAGGATTCAAAGCTGGTGGTTCATGCTGAATATTCGAATTAGGTTTGGACTGTGTAGGCGGAAATTCGTAAGTTTTATCAATGAAATTGAGATGTTAGTTTCCATGCCATAACTTGTAAATCTCTTTTCTGATTCGCTTCAAATCTTCAACGCAGATATTTAACTGAATTAGAAACTTACGCAGCACTCTGTACTAATCCTTTCGTGAGGATTGAGGCTGAAGTGGCTTGGCTTATGAAATACGGGGATACCTTTCATGGGTCATCGCGGTTGAGGGCGCTGGGCTTTTGAGATCACACAGCGACTGAAACACAGCTATTTCATAAAGTTCTCCACTTCTTAAGAAGTTCAATGTCAGTAATAATTATTCACATTTCTTTTTCAGTCTACATTATTTACCATATGTTGTCTAAATCAGATTATCTTCATCTGATTTTCTACACCTGGTTGTTGATAGTTATCTACCCTTGATATTCTAAGCGTTTAACCAATAAATATTTTCTTCCTGCCCTAGTTATCAGTGATCTTCATCTACCTCTGATTATACACCCCCTGGTTGTCAACACCTGATTATTAATATTTATAATCTGAACCTAGTTATCAAGAGCCTTTCCCCGTCCTTGGTTAACTAACCTTTCTTGTCTGCAGTGGAACTTGCCAGGGAGCTAGTCAGTCTTGTGTCAGAGTTGTCATTTTTTATAACTATCTTGTGGTGGATATTTTTCTCCTACCAAACTCTTAGTAACAAGAGGAACTGGTGATGAAATGTTTGACGAAGTTTTTCATATTTAAGTAATTGTATTATATATTTCCAATCAAAAAATCTTATATCCAAATAACTATTTTTTATCTTGGGAAAAGAGTTAAAAAAATCTTTATAGTTAAAGACTCAGACACCAAGAACCTAGATTTGTTCCTGTAATTACATATAGATAATGACCTAAGAATATACACAAAGAAAATAGGCGTATAATATTTTTAGTTACCCATGGTTAAATCTTATGTCAATAAAATTATGCACATTATAATTATACATACTGAATGCCATAATTATTTTAGTTTATGAGTAAGGTTCAACAATTTAACAGCGTAAATGAGGAAGATCATAGAAATATGGCAGAGACAGACAAAACAGACTGAGGCGAATTGCTATTATGAATTGAGTTGGAAACAGCATGTGTGCAGGTGCGTGAGTCACAGAGAAAAAAAAAACTCTGATTTTCGGAGGTAATCCTCAAGATCAGGAACCCCGAATTACCTTTGTCAGAAGGAAAGACAGGATCAGTAGATTTAAGAGAAGCCAGAGGAAGATAATAAAGACGAGGATGGCGACAGGGATAAAAGCGCTACAATTGGTAATTTGCGATATGCAGAGCTACCATCTTTTGTGTAGTATGACAGATTGACAAAAAAGTAATCAAAGAAGTAAATTTGGGTAATACCACCACGAAGACTGTTTCAAGTGGCAAATGAGAGATCAGAACCAAGAAGTTCAAGCTGATATCATAACATTAATTGTGTTTAATACCGGCTCATTGGTGTTATGTTCCATTGACGTTATGTTCCATTGACGTTACGATACTTGCCACACACCCCACCACCATGATACACAGGACATCAAAACTACTTACTAACGATGGACATGACCTAATTCTACTGGGGAATCCATTAAGGGGGAAATGATGAACGTTTAAGAATTTAAGCTCTGGGCAATGGGAGTCATTAGGGCTAGGTTCAAAAAAGGGGATGATCAATCCATCTCGTTGGATTAAGAACTCCTCACTAGCATCAAGGCATCTCTATTGATCAAAAAAATCTATTAAATATAAGCGATGCACAGCAGCTAACACTAAGGATGTTGCTGGGTGTATATTCATTTAGCAATTGCCTCTTAATGCTATTCCTATAGGTACGTATTCCTACGAATTAAACAGTTCTACTGTTGAGTATTGTTTTTCCTTCAAGTACATATCTTTCTCGTTCAATTACAAATTTTTTTTCCGTCAATTACAATTTTCTATTAGAAAATTTAAAACAGTAAGAAAAGATATACTCTAATACGATGTGATCGGAAGTATTTTAAGATGGAATAAATTATTTAATTCTTCCATGTGAATGTGGTCTATGATGTTTTCCGATTACTACTACATTAATAATAACGTTATTAGAAAATTAGTAAAAATATGTCCTGGACAGATTTGTAGAAAAATTAAGCCATTTGAGGAATTATCATTTAATTAACTGTGTCAGGCTGAATCTCACAAACAGTATTTTATATATTTTTTTTCAGTATATATTACTAGCAAGAGAAAGAAAGGCAATCTTTAGATTACTGCCACAATTGAACACTGTTCTTCTAGCTGCGATACATGAATGGTCAGTAGTTTTATTTAGTTCTTATGAATGTATTCTATTTAAAGTAATTCTTAAGAATGTAATTTTATCATGTAAATCCTTGTTGCTTGTGGCATTAATGGAAATCATGTTTGTACGGATAACAGGACTTTTTAATTTATTATTATTATTATTATTATTATTATTACATTCTTTGGGCATCACTAAACATGAAGGAGTTCTACAGCGTCAGGGAAATAAGAGGAGATGCAAGAAAAAGTAATGTGGCTCCAGTTCTTATGATCAAGAGACCTTCACCTTGAAGGCTTTTCTTCATGGTAATACTAAATTTGCACATTTGTATCTGGTATAAACCTTGGCATTTGTATCTAAAATATTTAGTAAATTCAGAATATGTGGAATATATATATATACAATGTTAGATTTTAAATTAAGTACAACCCACTCATTTAACATTTCAGAAAATAAATCTTAATGGTTATATAATCAAAACTTGGGGTAAAAAGTCTCAGTGTTATTTGGAAACCATTGTACCTGGAGGTGTCGATGCTTGCAACATTGCCAAGAGTTTGGCAGATAATCTACAAAAAAAAGTAAGTTTAAATAATTTTATAAAAAAGACATGTAAAATTGCTCACTGGGCCCCGAAAATATGGGTAATTTATACTTGTGAAAAATTAAACAGCAATGCAAGTTTCTACACTTGCTACACAAACTTACGTGGAAAATTTAAAGTTTTCGTTCATATACAACAGTTTTACGCCATCAGAGCAAATTACACTGGCTTAGTGTGGTCTACAGACTAGCAAATGTTGTAAAGCGGTGACAGGACATGGACGTTTTTTCTTCTTCTAAATGAGGAATCATCGTTGAAACTCTTCTCCGTAGGCTGAGGATCTAATACACACTCCATTCCCGGATGCTGGCGCTATGCCCCTATGAAAGACTTCTTCACTTAAGTCATATTTTTTTTAATCGGGTTCCCTGGAATTACCTCTGGGAAATTATGTAAAAGCTTCTGACATTTGCAGTTTTGTTAGTATAACTGGTTGGTTAGTTAATGGAGTTTAAAGCCTATATCTTACACTAGCGTCAATAATGCTGAAAGTAACCTTGACAACACCAGACAAAAATACTTTAATCCCTAATATAGGGATTAGCCCTAACTCTCGGCAAATATACGCTGACAAATACACCTCTCGGTGTATACATATCGTGTGAGTTTAATTGATGAATGTTAGTTTTAATTTAATTTCATATTGGGGTTTCTTTTCAATTTTATTTTATTACAAAGTGTGCCGAGTGATCACAGGTCAAAGTGCTTTTCGAATTTCACAAATGAGTTCCTTTCCACGACAGAAATCTCGTTCATGTCACGGTAAATGGGATAAAAATGATTGTCTTCCATTTTCCTGAAAGTATGCCACATACGAGAAGCCATTCTCCCAGAAAGTGTTATGTTCTGGAGGAAGAGATGGAAAGGAGTAGGTGATTGTTTCCATATTGACATCCCCAAGTGGCACTCTTGGAGTGGCATTTCTTTTCCAAATTTGTTATATAGTGCATATGTCTTTGTAAAATATAGATAACTGATGTACACTCAAGACAGTTTCTTATAGAATATGTTTAAAATGTTGACAAAAAAAATACGCTGTTAAAAGAAAATACTTGAGATTAGTCGTGGTAATTTCTCCAGTCGTATTATTAGGAAAAGTGTTATGATCCTTTCATGGGAGGTCTTTTGCTGCGGCGAAGGAGTTCTTGATCTGAGGAACTGGATCCTTTGTCCTTTTCCTCGGATCGAATGTAAATTCCACTCGATTTCCCTTCCTCTCCATCTGACCTTACTGGTGGGAAAAATTCGTTCTTTTTTTTAAAGCTTCTTTCTAGACAGAAGGAAAGATGGCCACTGTCAACCCTCTTCTAACAAAGCTTCCTTAATAGCCCTGCTGTGGTATGTCACTCATCCCAATGGAAATTAGATCACCTTTGAACATGAGATCTCGGGAAGCCATCTGGCACCGCCTCCGATGACGGAAGTATTGCTGATGGTTGTCTGCGGTTCCAAGAGTGCCAACTGAAGGTGTTTGACTCCCAGCCTTCTTTCCAGTTCGCCCATTACCATCAATATCTGAAAGATGGTTGTGCTCTGATCTAATGAGGCATTTCACTAAACCTAGTTGAATGAAATCTGGAGGTACCGTTCTGGTATTGTGTAGCGGGTAGCGTAAAAACCGGTTTCCAGGGAACAACAGCACTACGTAATGTACTAGAGTGTAGTGATATCAACACTGTTATATGAGTGTTTTAGACGTTGCAGCGAGGTGATGGTTGGAGATAATGAACATATCACGTTTGATGGTAACATGTGTCGTGAATATTATGTAGAGAATTCGCAGCATGGAGGTTAGGAGATGTGGGGCTACCAAAACTCTTATTCAAAGGATGACGGAGGGGCTGTTGAGGTGGTTTGGACATTGAAGGAGGATGTCTAGAAGAGTGTATAAATCCGTGGAAGAGGGAAGGAGATCTAGGGGCCGTCCCAGGAAGAGTTAGAGTTAGAGATGTTTGGTGAGCTAGGGGCTTGGACATTCAACATGTTTGTGTTAGGAGTAAGTGGAAGCAAGATATTTTTATGATTTAATGCGTTGTTGGAGGATTAGTAAGGTAACATATATGACGAGATACAGGGTAAACTCGATAGGTGGAAAGTACAGTGCCTGCACTCTGAAGGAGGTGTGGGGATGATTCATTTCAGAGGATAATTTGAACTGGGATATTAGCACGCTTCTTGGAAACAATGGATGACGATGAAAATATTTCTTATTTTTGGGTCACCCTTGATGAGAGACGGCCGATGTGTTAAAAAAACAGCACTGACTGTCATAACAGAGGTCTTCGTGGTTTGAGATGGATATATAGTACCTTGTCGTTCATTCCAGAAACTATCCCTATTTATTTACCTTATAATCAGTGAGATAACGCCTTATTTTCCTGCATACCTTTTACCAACCCAAGCAAAACGCTAGTAATGGCGTTCTACCTGCCCCCTTCTGATACTTTTGACCCCTTACCCTGACCACAAACTCGCCTTCTCCCAAGACGCAACAATTATTTTGGAATCATCAATGCGTCACAAGCCAGAACAGTCCAGGGTCATCTCCCAGACGACCCGGCTGAACAACTGACTCTCCATCCACACAACATGCCAAGCTCTTCAAAATATCCCGCAACTGGAAACTTCTTTCGCAAGAAATCTATAAACAACAATCATAGGAAAACTTTTTCACTCTCGAATCTACAATAACCAATACACACGTAAACGATCATCACAATGGACAAGAAATTTACATACATTAAAAATTTGGATGAACATTATCAAAGTGTACGACACCGATCAGGCTGAAAAAATGTGCATATTGATGTTGGCAGCAATGCAGTGCAGACACACCGACACTCCACCCTCAATTACCTGTGAGATCGTTATTCCATACACACGAGTACAGAGAGAGACTTGACAAAATTTGTCCCAGATACCCATAAAAAAACCTTCAACTCTGTTATCTTCCAATCACCAACTTGAAAACTTACGTCCATCAAGTCCGAGGGCGAAGAAGATTGTCATGCAATATAGCAAAGTTACCATTCAACTGCCTTGTATTTTCGAGTTCAGTCTACACAACAGGCCATCGCTTCTCAGTGAAGGAAAGCCAATACACCACAACATTGCTGCAAGAACTGGCGCTACGGCCATTGTGGCCACTTTGCTCAGAAGCAGATCCTAACAGTCCATCTAGAGATTGTCCTCCATGAAATACACTCATATTATCATTTGCGCCTTGCCTGTTTTAGAGAAAGTGAGATACGAAATCTGAGAGAAAAATAGAAGGCTTATCACCCCGTCAAGACTGAACAATGTTAGGAAAGTAATACACAATTATCCCGCACATAGGAGAGAGGAGCTTACGACGACGCTTCGATCCGACGTGGACCATTTACGGGTTATTTGTGTAAATGTTCCAGTCACGGTATTGTGCCTTTTTTTCTTCAAGCAAAGTAATTTATCCCATATCTCATACTCCATAGCACCCCGATACTCTCAACCCCTAGTTACGCACCAAAAGATCACTCTTTAGCACAACGTTAGGTGATCGCAACATTTGCATGATTTGTAACACAGCAACATGCGAGTTTCCTAGGATAACCTAGAAAAATCAGGGAGCGTGACTTATCGCCTCTGGTGTCCTAGTGACAAGAAACATTGCAACTGTCATTCATAGCAACATGTGCATGCGTTACCTAGGATAACCCAAGAAAGTTAGACAATTGCATATAGTAATTGTGGCCTGATCGAGTGGAGACGTTCAAGCTTTTAAGAATATCCAAAGTACACAGGTTGGTTCATTTAGCTAATTTCTAGCGAGTTCTTACCCTAGGTTTAGCCACTAGAGGGTAGAGGCATCTGGGAACACTATAATGAAGCAGTGTGCTTATACAGTAGTACAGTAACTCGTGAAAGTCTGACTCTAGTTTTAAGAAACAGAATCATCAGCATTGAAACTTAGTACTGAATATGCAATCATCAATTTAGTATACTGTGGAATCTGCTATTTACAATAACTGCAATTGCATCTCTTGAAATGTTATAAGGTGAAGGGAATGCAATGCCAGTAAAGGGCTAGACCAAAGGAATTGGAGCCATACTCCAGTTTCCTGGATCAGACCTTTTTGCCATCCATTCACCAAGCGATGTATGATCCTTTCACGGTTTATGAGAAAGCGCTAAACCGGCAGGGGTTATACTGCGCGTGGAGAATGGGAAGCCACCAGGTTCAATACCAGGAAGGAGAGGACAATTCCAATTTCCTGGATGAAAAACCCCGCAACGGCAACAAAGAATGATAGTGCTTCCCGATAACAACTAAAATACCAATAGGCAATATCATTAACAAATGTTCGTTTCTTTTACAAAAACATGACACCCAGCAATTTGTATTAGCGAAAGTGTATATAAATATAAAATATATATAAATATATAAAATATATATAAATACGAGAGCCATTTAACTGACACTGAGAAACTGTGGAAATTATAGGATTTAGTAATTATCTGCAATATACATTTCATGAATATTTCATGACACATTAAAATGAGTTTAATTAAAGTTTACTATCCAAGTGTGCTAAGATGATTAACAAGTTTATGAAGTCCGCACTAGTGCTTTAATTAATAATTAAGAATAACATTAGTCATAACCTAGGTGGAGAAATAATGAAGTACACTTGGTGTTGCAGGACTGCACTTCCTCCCATACCATTTTATTTGGATGAAAATGGGTGAGAGTATTTCTTTTGAAAATTGTTGTCTGTAAATGATTGTGGAGGACAACTGCTCCAGTACTGTCGATTCGACTGTGGAGGATGTCATCATCTCTTGTTAATACCAGCGAAGCTGTTATACAGCCACATCAGGTGGAAAATAGTCTAGGACCAGGTAATCAGGCTGAGGAAGGAAGGAGGGGAGATCACAAGATATGACCGCGAAGTATGCGAGGAGCTCAACATGAGATTCATGTGATGAATGGTTTAGAAAACCGACAAGTTGAAGAATTGAGACACTTATGCAACAAATGGGAATCTTTATTGAAGAAACGTTTCGCCACACAGTGGCTTCGTCAGTCCAATACAAAGTAGAAAAGGGTAAGGAGAGGAGAAGTTTGAGGTAATCGATGTGTTCAGTCCATCACTCTTGTAGTGATGGACTGAACACATCGATTCCAGGTTGAGGGATTGATTACCTCAAACTTCTCCTCTCCTTACCCTTTTCTACTTTGTATTGGACTGATGAAGCCACTGTGTGGCGAAACGTTTCTTCAATAAAGATTCCCATTTGTTACATAAGTGTCTCAATTCTTCATCATGAGATTCATAGAAGTGTTACAGAGGAGACAGAAAGGACTCTAGAAAGACGGAGAGGTAGGTTACACTATCAAGATATAATTTTAGAAAAGATTTCATTTTAAATGAGTTCTTGCTAATTGACCAATTTTACCTATTCGGCACGACAGAGAATGAGGACATTCTGTGTGATTAGGTGAAGCTTATTCCTAAGACCCTCGCTTCAGTGCTGAATTTTTTAATTGACGACGGGTATGTATTCCATATTTGACTGCAGTTCTCCTTCAGCGATCTAGGCTGGTGCATTGATAGATTATCAGGTCGTACCCTATATCCTGCACTTTATCACATGCCCTCTTAGTGTTATGTCTAGTATTTCATTGATCCTTGCTTGTTGAACACCGATGTTATTGTGTTTTGCAAGATTGGACATATTTAATCGCTAAAAGCGGAGAAGGTTGCTGTGAGTTCTCTGGTGATGCTAGGATAGTCCCTTATCCCTCTTTTGCTAGTTGATGAGTAAGGATGAGATGTAGTGCTCTGAATGGAATCGAGTTGCTGTTCAAAAAACTGCAGGCCAGCTGGCCTGCAGTTTTACGACTCACTCGCCACGAATTCAGTCCCCTCCCTTGGTATGATTTGTTTGCAATTTTGTCATTACGATTTTGTGAGTCATGAGTTGCTGGTGTTGGGCACTGAATTGAGGTGACCGGCGGCAGCTGTTATTGCATGAATGTTTCTATCACTTCAATGGAATGGGTTCTTTTTGGTTGAAAGATCTGGTGTTTAAGGTAATTTCTTCCCACTTAGGAACATTTCTCAAGTGTTATGGTGCTTCCTTTCCATAGTTATCTTTCGTCTTTTGGTTGTCTCTTAGCAGGATTGTCCGGAGTGTCCGAAGTGTTGTGTTTCTTGGTTGAAGATACTGAATTCTGAACTGTTGAGGTTTACATTCCGCTTTCTATATGCAGTTGATGCTAGTGTCCTTCAAGCTATTTTCACCAGAGAATTTTACACATGATGATTTTTCTTAATAATTGAGCCATCCTCCACCAGCAAGCATGTGCAAGATTCTAAGAAAAGCATGAGTGAAAGCAAATGGTTTTTATGACTTGACATACTGTTGGAGTGTGAGCAAGGTAACATTTATGAAGGGATTCAGGGAAATTGGTTGCCATGTCTTGAGTCCTGGAGGCGAGAAATACAGTACCTACACTCTGAAGGAAGACGGCCGGTGTGTGTTCGAACCGTGGTCCCTACTCTAACAGGTCCACTGCTTTACCACTGAGATACCGGGCTTCTTAATAATAGGAAAGTGAGGTGTGTGGCGGAATGAAGTGTGAGGTAGAGTGAGATGTGTGGTAGAGATGTGTGGTAGAGTGAGGTGTGTGGTAGAGTGAGGTGTGTGGTAGAGTGAGGTGTGTGGTAGAGTGAGGTGTGTGGTAGAGTGAGGTGTGTGGTAGAGTGAGGTGTGTGGTAGAGTGAGGTGTGTGGTGAGTGAGGTGTGAGGTAGAGTGAGGTGTGAGGTAGAGTGAGTTGTGTGGTAGAGGTGTGTGGTAGAGTGAGGTGCGTGATAGAGTGAGGTGTGTGGTGAGTGAGATGTGTGGTAGAGTGAGCTGTGTGGTAGAGGTGTGTGGGAGAGTGAGGTGCGTGGTAGAGTGAGGTGTGTGGTAGAGTGAGGTGTGTGGTGAGTGAGGTGTGTGGTGAGTGAGGTGTGAGGTAGAGTGAGCTGTGTGGTAGAGGTGTGTGGTAGAGTGAGGTGTGTGGTGGAATGAAATGTGTGGTGGAATGAAGTGTGTGGTGGAGTGAGGTGTGCGGTGCAGTGAGGCGTGTGGTGGAATGAGGTGTGTGGTACAGTTGTAGACAGCCTGTACTGTCAGAACACACAGCCTAGCCGTCTGTTCTGATTAGTTCATATTTCGCGGCATTTAAGTGCTGCCCTATGTAGGCTCACCCAGGTCAGTGGGAGGCTGAGCCCATTCGGTCTCACTCCTAGGCCGACCGACCTGATAGGCACAAGTGCTCCCCCTCCACGGACTGGCTTGCGGTCACTCCCTCACACTGCCCGTTGTGTACTCACTCCTATCCAATTAAAGCCAAACAAGTCCACGGTCGTATCATTGCTACCTACGCTACCTTCATCGGCACTAAACCACTGTTCAGCAGCAAGAACAGTAATAACAGTGGTGGCAGCGGTGGGATGGACGTAGTTGCATAGCAGAGAAGGCTGTAGAGGAGGCTGGTGTGTTTACACGCTGACTAGGGTATCAACCAATCCCAGGGCTGCCTCGTGGTCAAGCGTGGAGCCACGCGAAGCCAACACACTAAACGACCTCACCTCTACTTCTTGTAGCTGAGAAGGGCATAGGGACGCTGTAGGAGGCAGGAGAATGGTGCTGGAGAGTGTTGAAGGGCTGTAGAGAGGGTGATGAGGTGAACACGTGACTGCTAAGGCTGGAGATGACCCCGTGACGCCTATGTCCAGATTTTGTGGAAAAAATCTAGGACGAAGATCTATCTCAGGCCCCTTCAAGATGCTGGGAGTAACAGATAACTCTTTAGGCTAGCAGGTGCGATGGATGACGACGGATGATGTTGACTGGCGTCGACCAATGGTGTTGACGGGCATCGACCCCTCCACCCCGAGTAGGCTCACAATGCCGTTGACTCCGCTGTCACCACTGTTGAAACAGCACAGGCAAACCAGTTTTCTCTTCCTCTGGATGGGCGAGTTTTTTTTTGCCTGTTGCATTTTTATGTCCATTTTTGATTTACAAGTGAGCGAAAGCCAGTCCCTCTCTGGGGTAGCCAGTGTAAGTAATTCCTTTATACCTACGGGCCCACCAGTATTGTCGAGTCGGGACGACGTGAGGTACGTGGCCGAGCAAATGTAGACAGCCTGTACTGTCAGAACACACAGCCTAGCCGTCTGTTCTGACTAGTTCATATTTCGCGGCATTTAAGTGCTGCCCTCTGTAGGCTCACCCAGGAGGCTGAGCCCATTCGGTCTCACTCCTAGGCCGACCGACCTGATAGGCACAAGTGCTCCCCCTCCACGGACTGGCTTGCGGTCACTCCCTCACACTGCCCATTGTGTACTCACTCCTATCCAATTAAAGCCAAACTAGTCCACGGCCGTATCATTGCTACCTACGCTACCTTCATCGGCACTAAACCGCTGTTCAGCAGCAAGAACAGTAACAACACAGTGAGATGTGTGGTAGAATGAAGTGTGTGTTGGAATGAGGTGTGTAGTAGAGTGAGGTGCATAGTAGAGTGAGGTGTGTGGTAGAGTGAGGTGTGTGGTGAGTGAGGTGTGTGGTGAGTGAGGTGTGAGGTAGAGTGAGCTGTGTGGTAGAGGTGTGTGGTAGAGTGAGGTGTGTGGTGGAATGAAATGTGTGGTGGAATGAAGTGTGTGGTGGAGTGAGGTGTGCGGTGCAGTGAGGCGTGTGGTGGAATGAGGTGTGTGGTAGAGTGAGGTGTGTGGTAGAATGAAGTGTGTGTTGGAATGAGGTGTGTAGTAGAGTGAAGTGTGTGTTGGAGTGAAGTGTGTGGTAGAGTGAGGTGTGTGGTAGAGTGAGGTGTGTGGTAAAATGAGGTGTGTGGTAAAATGAGGTGTGTGGTAGAATGAGGTGTGGTAGAATGAGGTGTGTGGTAGAGTGAGGTGTATAGAAGTGTGTGGTAGTGTGCGGTGTGTGGTAGTGTGGTGTGTGGTAGTGTGTGGTGTGTGGTAGTGTGTGGTGTGTGGTAGCGTGTGGTGTGTGTTGGAGTGAGATGTGTGGTAGAGTGAGGTGTATGGTCGACTGATGTGTATGGTAGAGCATTCAGAGGTAGTGTGTGGTGGAGTGAGGTGTGTGGTAGAATGAAGTGTGTTGTAGAGTGAGGTGTATGGTGGAGTGAGGTGTGTGGAAGAGTGGGGAATGTGAAGCAGGAAGGAGAGTCAAAGAGTGATGTGTGAATGAAAAGGCACAAGTGCAAACGTCAACACTGTGGCTCCACTGTAGTGAAGCTACCACCAACACCATAAAACTAAAATCTGGCAAATACATCCTCTATTGTACATATGATACTATTCTACACTTATTTCTCGCTGCTCCGTGTCACGGTTATTAGACGACAGTCTGTCTCATTCACCTAATCTTCACCAGTGACCTGCTTTCTCCACCACATATAATGTTTTCCCTCATTGTCTTGTATCATTTGGAGTGATCACGGTCCCAGGACCAAAACGTATTCAATAAAAATGTCCCAAGTGTCCTTGTGTCCTTTCGTAAATGTTATCAATATAAATAAACCTTTTAGTTCATGAACAAGGTGTGCAGTGGAATGAGAACATGTTTTGAGGGAGGACCCAGATCATGTTTGGAAGGAGGAACCAGAATATGTTTCGAGGGATATACCAGAACATGTTATGAGGGAGGAACCAAAGACATGTTATGAGGAGGCAGGAAGGATGACATGTTTTGAGAATGGAGGAACAGGGAGAGAAGAGAAAATTTATTTTCACCCCCTTGTTCCCTGTTCAGTTTCCTCCCTTCCTCTGTTCCCCACTCCTCACCATTTCAGTATCCCACTCCCCTCCCATCCTATGTAACCACACTCCTCAACCTTCCTATGTACCCCCATGATTTTCTTGGGTTAACCTAGGTTCTCTGCACATATGCTGCTGTGGAGAAATTTTCTCCAGGAGGGGGGTATCAGCCCCCTTCAGCCCCTTCAGCCCCTTTCAGCCCTGAGGGGCCCAGCCCTCTCAGAAGGGGCAAGCGTCTTGTTTACTGCTACAGTGAGTAATTGATCACAGATGCCGTACGAGTATGCGACGTGGTCAAGTGACCGACGCTCCTTGCAGTGTTGCAGAGTGTATTTTAATAAGAGACAGTGCATCTCTTACTTTAGCAGGACAATTAAGGAAAATCCTGCTCCCACTTTGTTACCATAGTAAAGATAGTGGACATTGTTGTCTATGCTTAAGACAGCAAGAATCAAACATTCTGCTTTGCTTCATCGAGGAAGTGGCAAGGAAGCAAAAGTACTATGTCAGCTTTTTTTGTGCAAGGGGCAGTGACGGCATGGGGCGCTGTGGCGTCTTCTGATTACTTTTGACTCTACTGAGAGTGACACTGACGCCAGGATAACCAACAAAGAACACTGATCTGTGCGTTAGTGTGAACAAAGTATCTCATAAAACACAATAAACACTTAAGAGAAGTGTGATCAGCTTCTTCAGTGAAAAAATTGTGAACAATAAAGACAAATCTTGTGGAACATAGTGTACCAGTGTGCGTTTCCTAGACAATGGAAGACGTGGACATCCAAGGACACTTCAGCTTCAATCAAGTCACCAATACCTGTCGAAGGTGTGAAGAACACCATAGCTCACGCTACAAGAGCAAGGTAGGTTACGAATTTCTTGTAGTACGGGGGACTACGCAGTTCTTGTGTCGCAGGGAGTTTGTAATCAACCTATAGTCGGCAGTAAGGTGCGGACTTTTGAGTCCAAACAAGTAAGTCTGTCAGCCATCAGTGAATGAAATATGCTGACATAACACCCCCTAGGGGTAATTTATAATCTTACAAATTATAACTCTTTACAGCCCGTTGAGAGATGAGTCGACAGCTTCTAGACCTCGTCTGCAGGGGTGGCTGTGCAGGCGATGAGTTGTCTTTAAGTTAAGTTTTCACTGTTTAAACTTAGCTGGTAATGCCATTTCTCAACATAATTGGTCGTGCTCGAACCGGATAAAGGCCACACTGTGGTCCAAATATGTTGTACTACAGTGTACAAATAACCTACGAGCCAAGGTCCTTCGAAAAACGCTGTAAAACTAGTGTTTTACAATTTAAATCAGTATAAATGAGTCCCTCCAGACTCAATCACAGAGAATGGGCAGCCAAAAGAAAACGGGCGCTCACCCAGCGTTCACCCAAAGAAAACGGAAGCTGGGTGACTCACCCAACAAGAAAACGGGGATGGCACTCGGCATCCACTGCTCCAATCTCAAAAGTGCTGACCAAGACAACAACAACCCAATTGATGTTCAGTTTGTCTGAGTGTATATAGACATAATATTTATAATGTTTATAGACAGAAATTAAGAGACAAGATTGCATTAAAGTTTGTTTCTTATAGATATACCTGTTATATTAAAGGAACTATATATAAAAGTGTAAGCTTTCAAATATATATTAACAGTGACATTTATATATGTGTAAGTAATATTCACGTGTGATTTACAGTTATACAGTGACATTTATAGTGTATAGTGAATGAAGTGTATAACATCGTTATTTACGATTAATCATCGTGGTCAGGCTGACACAGCAAACTCAAGCCATAAACACCAGCCACATGTACTATGTACCCTTCATGGTCATTGACCCTGAGGTTAAGCTTAGTGGGTCAGTAGTGTCTGACTCGATTGTTGCTGACTTAAGCATAACAAAAACTCAGCTGTTTATAGCAGTACAGTGTTTTTTAAACACTAAGTGTGGTGCTGGAATTTTCAGAATACCACTAAAATGGCTTGTTTGAAAACTCAGTTTCAGTCTTTACAGACTAAGATTACACAATTAGAAAATCTAATTTCAGTCTGTATAGGATTAACTCAAGATACAAACATAGATTTTGATGATCTTGAGGTCAAATTCGAATTATTTACACAACGTCTGGAAATAATTAATTCAGACTATACACATTATGAAAATAAATTTCTTGAATCAGATCCATCTGAGGATGAAATTAAAAATGTTTTGGATACTTTTAGTAATCAACAATTAAGGTGGACAGGAGTACAGGCTATCTGCCGCAAAACTCTGTCACAGAGACCTACTGTAACTAGTGGTCAAACACCTGTTACACCTGTAACAACAAGTGTCCCATTACCAAGCTTACCTACATTGTCATTACCTATTTTCCAAGGTCATAATTATGAAGAATTCATTAGTGGGTTTCAATCCATAGTAAATTCACGAACTGACATAGATGAGATTGGTAAGTTCAATTACCTTAAATGTCTTGTGAAGGGAGAACCCTATGAACTGATTAAGTCATTTCCGGTGGTTAAAGGTAATTATCAAATAGCCTTACGTGTCTTAGCAAGAGTTAGACATGCAGTCTTAATATCAAGTTTGAAGCCACCCAAACATTGTTTTTCAGACTTACAGGCATTTAGAATCACATTAGACAATAGTCTCAGATCTCTAGGTGCTAAATATGACCTAAGGCAGTGTGATTGGTTTATCAGTGGTATTGTACAAGATAAGTTGTCACCACAAACTATTGAACGATTAAATATTATGTTCAATAAACGCTATTTCACTTGTGAAGAAATTAGCAATGGTTTACAAACAATAGTTTCATGCATGCAAGCAACGAGACAAGATGAAAAATCCACAAATCCAGTGGATAATAAACCTTCAACTCAGTGTAAAAAGAGTATACCTACTCCCACTAAACCACATAATGGGAAATCCCATATAGGCATTTATCAAGTTGTGAATACAATAGACAGTAAACGAACTGTCACACATAAACGTACTCCAAAATGTGTACTTTGTGATGGAACACATTGGGCACAGTATTGTACTCAATACACATCAATGGAGGCACGTAAACAACGTGTTCATCAGCTGAAAAGGTGCATCAAGTGTTTAGGTGAACACAAGGGAGGAAAATGCTCACTGAAGAAGTGTTTTAAATGCAAGGGTATGCATCATACAGCATTATGCCCAAATACTTTTGCTGAACAGCAGCAGACTTCCACAGAATCAGGAAGTCAACAAGCAACAGCATTAAATGTGAGAGATAAGTTTAAAGCAACAGCTCTCCCGATAGCTCGAGTTGAGTTATCTAATAAATCACACAAAACCAATGTGCTAATACTATTTGATCAAGGCTCACAAAGGTCGTTCATAAGAAGAACAGTATTGCAGAAACTGAATAAACAACCCTATGCCAAAATACAGTTAGATATAGCTGGTTTTTTCCACAATTCTGGTAAACAGACATATGACCTAGCCAGAATCACTGTTGGTCTAGGAAACAGGAAAAAGACAATAGAAGCTGTGGTAGTAGATGATTTGCCTAAGTCTGTGCAGATCCAGGGATTAAAAGAAACAGTTGCAGCACTGAAAGCAGCTAAGGTCAAGTTAGCCTGTCCTGACATACAGACGGACACTATTAGTCCAATTGATTTAATCATTGGAAGTGATTATTATCACTGTTTTGTGCAAAATATAGTAAGTAAACATGATGTTCACTTGCTGAAAACAGCAGGAGGCCACATGATATGTGGTCCCATTCCCTCTCAAAGTGGGAAAGAAGCTGATATTGATTCAGTGGAAAATGTACTAGTTACGAGAATAACCGCTGATCATGTACCACAGCAAAAATTATCATTACTGGAAGAAATGAATGAACCAGTTGATAAGTTGTGGGATTTAGATGCGATAGGTATTAATGTAAATAAACCAAGCCCACAAGAGTCTCAGACTTATAACCAATATTTGGACACTGTCAAATATAAAGATGGACAGTATTGGGTTAGGTTACCATGGAAATTAAATCCACCACATCTGCCTAGCAATTATCGCATGGCTTTCGGACAAATGAAAGCACAAATACATGAGCTCAGGAAGAATCCAGAGCTACTGACTGTCTATGATAATATCATACAAGAACAGTTGGACAATAAATTTATTGAGGAAATAGTCGAAGATAAGTTGAAGACAGACGCTCATTATCTCCCGCACCATGGAGTCAGAAAAGATTCTGAAACCACTCCACTACGTGTTGTATATAATTGCAGCGCACGTGCAAATAAAGATGTAGCAAGTCTTAATGACTGTCTGATGACCGGACCCTCACTAACTGAGAAGCTTGGAGACGTGCTTATGAAATTTCGCACAAACCCATATGCCTACACGGCTGATATTTCCAAAGCTTTCTTAAGAGTAGGACTACAAGAAATAGATAGAGATTATACTCGATTCTTGTGGCCTGAAAATCCACATGATCCTCAAAGTCCTGTGAAAAGTTATCGTTTCAAATCAGTATTATTTGGTGCAACATCCTCTCCATTCTTACTAGAAGCTACTCTAAATACACATTTGAAGAAATCTGAAAGTCCCTTCAAAGAAGTCTTAAAGAAAAGTTTCTATGTAGACAATCTTCAAGGTACTGTGGATAAAGAGGAGGATTTGAAATCCTTATACAGAAAAGCTAACAAGGAGATGAAGGAAGCAAATATGCCTCTAAGGATGTGGAATACTAATTCAGAGCAATTAAGGGAACTTATCAAAGAAGATTTCCCTGAAGCTGAAATTCCCGAAGGCAACAATATGCTGGGACTTAATTGGAACACACAGGAAGATACTTTGAGTCTCAAAAAGATAAACAATAAATCATGCAGTACACTCACCAAACGTAGTTTACTGTCAGAGGTATCACAATGTTTTGATCCTCTAGGACTCGTCTCACCAATTACCATAAAGGGTAAAATGCTTATGCAAGATGCATGGAAGCTCAAAATTGAATGGGATGAGAACTTGCCTCTAGAAATGAGTCAAGCATGGGATGAAATATCCAGAGAGTTTAAGCAACTTCATCAAATTAAATTTCCCAGACAAATAGGTCAAGAGGGAAACAATTACACATTACATGTGTTCTGTGATGCGTCAACCAGAGGTTATGGCGCTGTAGCTTACATGAGTAATGCTGAAGGAAGTACACTAATTACTTCAAAGGCCAGGGTAGCACCCTTGAAGGTCAGAACAGTACCACAATTGGAACTGACAGCACTCTATGTAGGTACTAAATTAGCTGTCTATCTCAACAAAGTACTTGATCATCTCACTATTGAAAAAACCGTGATCTGGAGTGATAATGAAACAGTTCTCCAGTGGTTAAGAAATAATAAGAGTAAGCTGGTCTATGTACAGAACAGAGTAGCAGAAATAAAAGAGATGCAGAGAGATTATCTCTTTCTCCACGTCTCTACCCAAGAGAATCCAGCTGACATGTTGTCACGTGGTGTCCCACTCAAGAAATTTGTGGATAATAAATTATGGCTCCACGGACCGAACTGGCTCTCTAATGAAAATAACTGGCCTCAGCAAAAAGCTCACATTATGCCAGAAGAAACAGTCTGCTTGAACACAGCAGAAATAAGTTGTGTAAATACTGCAGACACAACAGAAATAGTCATTGATGGATCTAAATACTCATCTTTGGGTAAACTCTTAAGAGTTACAGCTCTTGTCTTTAAATTCATTAAAGGAATAAAACCTGATTATGAATGTCTTGAACCCATTAAATACTGTATGAAACTAATACAGAAAGATGTTTTCTCTACAGAATATAAATTTCTGGAAACACAAGATAAATCTCCAAAGAAACCTGTCATGATTAATTCTTTAGGACTTTATCTCGACTCAGAAAAGATTATAAGATGTCGAGGAAGAATTCAAAATTCTTCACTACCTAAAGAAGCCATACATCCAATATTGATCCCCAAGAATCATTGGCTAACAAAACAGATTGTGCAAAACGCCCACAGTAACGTGTTACACGGTGGGGTAGCTGACACACTTTGTCATATACGACAATCTTACTGGATACCTCAAGGTCGACAAAGTGTGAAAAAACAAATAAGGGACTGTATTACTTGTCGTCACTACGATGTATCCAGGTCCACCTCCATATCCCTCTGAAAGAGTTTGTCATATCACTCCATTTGAGGTGACAGGTGTAGATTACACTGGACCAATAATTTTAACCAAAACAGTTGACAAAGTTCCCATCAAGGTGTACATCTGTTTGTTCACTTGTGCTACGACTAGAGCAGTACACTTAGAAGTAGCCACTGACATGTCTGCTGAAACCTTTATCAAATTATTCAGAAGGTTTGCAGCCAGAAGGGCATGTCCCAGACTGATGATTTCAGATAATGCAACGAACTTTGTTGCTGGTGCTGCTTATATAAGCAAGATCTTTGATCAACCGGAAGTATATGCTGCTATGTATGATAATCTGTGTAACTGTATTTGTGTATACCTGAATAAACTTACTTACCCACTCCCCAACCTCCCTTTGTACCCCACTCTCCAACCTTCGTCTGTATCTCACTTCCCATCTTTCATCTACATCTGAAGAAGTGAAAGAAATAAAGGATAATGAGAGTCGTCACAAATATAGTGGTAGCCTGAGGTACAACCACAGATAAACACGGCTCTGTGAGTGGCAGTGGAATAACACCAGTAGCTGTACTAATTTATTAGAGGCAGTTGTAGCCTTCGTCTTCAATCCAATTTCATCTCTCGTTAAAGCTCCATTTTTTTTATTCCAGTGTAGTATGATATATCCCTCCCACACACATACACAAATTCCCTCGTTTCCATGACGGCAGTGGCCGGGGAAGGGGGGATGTGTGGGGAGAGAGCCTTTTGCTTTTCTGTCTTTGGCTTACGCATCTAGATAATATATAATAATCATTAAGACAGAGAAGAGGAAATCCTTCATCTCAGCAGATAGGCTCGGTGTGGAATTCTGTTTTTTTATGTACTATCCTGCATTTCCCTATACCCGACTTGCCACCCTTACTCTGTACCTCACTAACCTTACCCTCTACCTCACCACCCATCTTCTATACCCTGCTTCATATCCATCTTCCTTCAAACTTCCACCCTTCTATATCCTACACTACACCCCTCATCTGTACCCCACTTCACTCACTTTCCCTGTGTCCCCACTTCCACTCTTCCTCTTCACCTCATTTCACACACTTCCTGTTTCCGACTTCCACCCTTCTTCTGTACCCCATTTCACACTCCTCCTGTTGTGGTGAAATTTATTCCACTAGCTATTTCTCTACCTTCTTTCCCCTCTCTTGAAAGAGCTTCCTGACCCCCGAGTCACCGTGACAGTTATTCCCTCACTACCAAGTGGTGAAGGAGAGTAGTGGGCTAGAGTGACACATCTCTTCTTGCCATGCTTGAAGAAGATTTAGCTCTCACTCTTATAACATTGAATTTATGAAAGTTATAGAGGCTAATATTCTAACATGCTGAGAACCCTTAATTAGTTCTCCTTATTACCAGTAGTGACAAAAGAGCCCCAAGGCAGGGCAGGGCTGTCACTTGGAGCCAGCGAGTTTGAATGCCCATTTATTGTCGAATCTTGCGTGATGCAAGACACACAACAGTGTGTCCTGCATGGAAGCTCATAGGGACCTGGCTGTAATTTGACGTCTATTCGAGGATTGGCGTGGGAGAGTATCGAATCTCATTTAAGTGATTTGGTGGACTTTCTGGATCTAATCCGGTGTCCACAATTAGAAAAGTGGGCTGATCTCGTGGGTAGTGCCGGTGTGGTGGTTAAGTTGAGTGCCAACTATAGTCATTTGATGACATTCAGATACGACGACTACTCGACATTTAGCAGGACAGAATTTAATAGGTGTCTTGTGCTGACGACTCAAATACCACTCTGAGTCACCAAGTAGAGGAAGACCTATGGCACAAAAGTTCATTCCCCATCTTCGTTCATTAAGTAGATTGAAATCCATAAACTTCTGCATGGAGCTTAATGGTGTAGAGCATAATGGAGGTCAGTCGCAGAGCTGAAGAAGTGTCTTTCGCTACACGCTACGTAAGCACCTACGTGTCAGTCTATGCTCCATTCAATTAATAAATGTACTGGATTACTCTGCATGGTAATGGATCAGGTGTCATCAGCAATATCATATTGACAAGTATTCTGTATCCAGCATACTTGGTTTGACACCCAAGTTGTGAAGGAAATAATCGCTATGTCTTTAGAATCTGTAGGGAGGCTGGCGAGCTCTGCTCTAATTAGGAGAGTCAGTCAATCATACGCACTAAAAGATACATCCACGTCAGTTTGCCACCTCCTGAACTCCACTACAAAACCTACCACTGTACCTCACTACACAACCTTCCTCTGTATCCCAGTACAGAACCTCCCAATGTACCTTACAATGCAACCTTTTTCTGAACCCCACTACACAACCTTCCTCTGTACCCCATTACACAACTTTCCTCTGTACCTCACTACACAACCTTCCTCTGTACCCCAATACACAACCTTCCTCTGAACCCTACTACACAACCTTCCTCCCTATCCAACTACACAACCTTCCTCTGTATCCCACTATACAACCTTACCCTGTATCCTACTACACAACCTTCCTCGGAACCCCACTACACAACCTTCCTCTGAACCCCACTACACAACCTTCCTCTGAACCCCACTACACAACCTTCCTCTGAACCCCACTACACAACCTTCCTCTGAACCCCAATAAACAGCATTACCCTGCATCCCACAACACAACCTTCCTCGGAACCCCACTACACAACCTTCCTCTCAACCCCACTACACAACCTTCCTCTGAACCCCACTACACAACCTTCCTCTCAACCCCACTACACAACTTTCCTCTCAACCCCACTACACAACCTTCCTCTCAACCCCACTACACAACCTTCCTCCCTATCCAACTACACAACCTTCCTCTGTATCCTACTACACAACCTTCCTCTGTACCCCACTACACAACCTTCTTCTGAACCCCACTACACAACCTTCTTCTGAACCCCAGTAAACAACCTTCCTCTCAACCCCACTACACAACCTTCCTCTCAACCCCACTACACAACCTTCCTCTCAACCCCAGTAAACAACTTTCCTCTCAACCCCACTACACAACCTTCCTCTGAACCCCACTACACAAACTTCCTCTCAACCCCACTACACAACTTTCCTCTAAACCCCACTACACAACCTTCCTCTCAACCCCACTACACAACCTACCTCCCTATCCAACTACACAACCTTCCTCTGTATCCTACTACACAACCTTTCTCGGAACCCCACTACACAACCTTCCTCTCAACCCCACTACACAACCTTCCTCTGAACCCCACTACACAACCTTCCTCTGAACCCCACTACACAACCTTCCTCTGAACCCCAATAAACAGCATTACCCTGCATCCCACAACACAACCTTCCTCGGAACCCCACTACACAACCTTCCTCTCAACCCCACTACACAACCTTCCTCTCAACCCCAGTAAACAACCTTCCTCTGAACCCCACTACACAACCTTCCTCTGAACCCCACTACACAACCTTCCTCTCAACCCCACTACACAACTTTCCTCTCAACCCCACTACACAACCTTCCTCTCAACCCCACTACACAACCTTCCTCCCTATCCAACTACACAACCTTCCTCTGTATCCCACTACACAACCTTACCCTGTATCCTACTACACAACCTTCCTCTGTACCCCACTACACAACCTTCTTCTGAACCCCACTACACAACCTTCTTCTGAACCCCAGTAAACAACCTTCCTCTCAACCCCACTACACAACCTTCCTCTCAACCCCACTACACAACCTTCCTCTCAACCCCAGTAAACAACCTTCCTCTGTACCCCACTACACAACCTTCTTCTGAACCCCACTACACAACCTTCTTCTGAACCCCAGTAAACAACCTTCCTCTCAACCCCACTACACAACCTTCCTCTCAACCCCACTACACAACCTTCCTCTCAACCCCAGTAAACAACCTTCCTCTGTACCCCACTACACAACCTTCTTCTGAACCCCACTACACAACCTTCTTCTGAACCCCAGTAAACAACCTTCCTCTCAACCCCACTACACAAACTTCCTCTCAACCCCACTACACAACTTGCCTCTCAACCCCACTACACAACCTTCCTCTCAACCCCACTACACAACCTACCTCCCTATCCAACTACACAACCTTCCTCTGTATCCCACTACACAACCTTCCTCTCAACCCCACTACACAACCTTCCTCTGAACCCCACTACACAACCTTCCTCTGAACCCCACTACACAACCTTCCTCTGAACCCCAGTAAACAACCTTCCTCTCAACCCCACTACACAAACTTCCTCTCAACCCCACTACACAACTTGCCTCTCAACCCCACTACATAACCTTCCTCTCAACCCCACTACACAACCTACCTCCCTATCCAACTACACAACCTTCCTCTGTATCCCACTACACAACCTTCCTCTCAACCCCACTACACAACCTTCCTCTGAACCCCACTACACAACCTTCCTCTGAACCCCACTACACAACCTTCCTCTGAACCCCACTACACAACCTTCCTCTGAACCCCACTACACAACCTTCCTCTGAACCCCACTACACAACCTTCCTCTGAACCCCACTAAACAGCCTTACCCTGTATCCCACAACACAACCTTCCTCTGAACCCCACTACACAACCTTCCTCTCAACCCCACTACACAACCTTCCTCTCAACCCCAGTAAACAACCTTCCTCTCAACCCCACTACACAACATTCCTCTGAACCCCACTACACAACCTTCCTCTCAACCCCACTACACAACCTTCCTCTCAACCCCACTACACAACCTTCCTCTCAACCCCACTACACAACCTTCCTCTCAACCCCACTACACAACCTGTGTGTTTGCAGCTTCCACCAATGTTTTGCACTTTTCTTTACACCCCTCCTCTGTATCCTATTTTCCCTCCTCCATACCCACTCCCCTCCTGTATACCTCACTTCTTATCTCTTCCGCTCCCCCACTTACCTCTCCCTCTGTACAACTGTCCCTTTTTCCTTACCCCTACTTCCCTCCTCCTCTATATCCCTCTCCTATCCTCTACGCCAAACTCCCCTCTTCTTCAATGCTCCACTCCTCTCGTCCTCCATATTTCACTTTCCTCCTCCTCCTCTTCTCCCCACCTTCTCTGTACCCGTCTCAAATCTTATGTATATGGCACCCCTTCTCCTCCATACCCTACTCCTCTTCCTTCTCATACCTTACTCTACTCCCCTTCGAAGCCCTCTCCTCTCTTTCTTCATTCCCCACTCCCCTCCTCTTCCTCACCCCACTACCTCTCCTCCTCCTCCGTACTTCCCCTCACTGCTGACTTTACCAAAAAGAAAATCCATTCATTAAGAGGATCAAAATAAGAAGTCATAATGAAGGACGGGTGTGTGTGGGTGGCGGTGGTCTCACCTCCACACTCTTCACTCATGTTCTCTCAGTTATTGACTCACCGACACCTTTCTTGTTTTCTCTCTCTTTTCCTCTTCTCTTTTTATACGCCTCTGCGTTCATCAATATTTTCCTCTCTCTTTTTTTCATCACTTGTACCTGCTGCTTCTTTTTCTTCATAATTTAACCCCGGAATTGACGGAATTTTTATCCTTGCTCCACCTTGGGCTCTTTCCGCTTCTCAAATAACCCGCACATAGGAGAGAGAAGCTTACGACGACGTTTCGGTCCGATTTGGTAAATGGTCCAAGTTGGACCGAAACGACGTCGTACGTTTCTCCTATGTGCAGTTTATTCATGTATTATTCCAATCACGGTATTATGCCTTTTTGTTCTTAACACTTCATCAATTTCTGTTATTTTCTTCAGCGCGAGTTTACACAATTTAATGACTGTTTATGCTGGGTACATATTTTTCCATAACCAAGAAAATATCGCTAAATCCACTGGGGATATTCTGCAATGAAATGTGTTTGTGACGGGTAATAGTCTCGGTATTTTCACTATCTTCAGATGGGAAAGGAGTCAGGCTGCTGTGACCCAAACGACTCTTCGTTCTTTTCATGTTTTCCAGCAGTGCTTAATTTTTCCTTCCGGCCTTCTTTCCGTCCTCCCTTCCTTCCATCCTTTTTTTTCATCTAATACTTGTTTTCCTGCTCGTTCTCCACTTTATTTTCTTTAGCTCCTCGTCTTCATCTGAACTATCACCTCCACTTTTCCGTTCCTTAGCACCAAGCTTCCCCTTCTCTCCCCCTCTCTCCTTTTCCTTTATCTCTTTATCTCCTTTTTCTTTTCTCTTATTCCAATACCTCTGGTTTATCCTCACCCACTTTCTTAGCTTTAACATCATCACCCTCCATTTCAGTCAATTTACCCTCCTACTCCTCCTTCGCCTTCTTCAACAGCTTGACATTCAACTTCATCTTCCATTTCCCCCTCACCACCACCACACCTCCCTTTCAATCACTCCTCCTCCCCGACATGTCAACACCTCCACCAAGGCTTTCATACATCCCACATGCTAATTACCTTCTTCAATGGTCCAATTTGGCTTTCGGGGGTTTCTCGTCTTTCAGGAGAGCCCTGAACGGAGTACGAGGACCCAGGTCCGAGGACTAGGGCGAGATCTCATTTGGCTACGATTTGGTGATAATTTTGCGATCTATGTAACTTCCAATGCGTCTTATGATTTTTTTCACCCATAAACTGAAAATGTTTTGAGCAGTAGATATTTGATTTGAGCATTTATTTTTGTGATGTATTCATGATTTCTGGACTATCTGTTTGATACCGATTTGATAATTTGTTGAATTGGTGACCATCATTCATGATACTGAGTCGAAGACGTTGTCAGTGATAACGGATAACGTCTCGCCTATTCGCCCATCACGCCTCACCAAATCACCATTATCGCTCCTCATAAACTCATTCATTATTCCTTGCCCACCCCAACTTACTAGTCATGTCTCGCCAATTTACTAATCATATCCAGCTAACTTAAATTTTGCATACCTAGAAGACTCTTGTTACACATACACATACAGACACACACACACACACACACACACACACATATATATATATATAAATATATATATAAATATATATATATATATATATATATATATAATATATATAAATATACATATAAATATACATATATATAAATATATATACATATATATAAATATATATACATATATATAAATATACATATATATAAATATACATATATATAAATATACATATATATAAATATACATATATATAAATATACATATATATAAATATACATATATATAAATATATATACATATATATAAATATACATATATATATATATATACATATATATAAATATATCGTGCCGAATAGGTAAAATTTGCTATTTTGGCTCAAATAGCGACGCTCTTCTTGCCGAATAAGGCAAGCGAAAATTTGTGTATGCAATAATTTCGCAAAAATTATTCTGAACCTAACGAAAAATATATATTTCATTGTTTCTGTTTTTTTATGAAATTATCGTAAACTTATCTAAAATATATTTAGTTGCTTTAGGCTGAATTAAATTGCGCTTGTTATAATAAGGGTAGGTAAGCTCTCTAAGGTTCTTTTGGTACAAAATTATTATTTTTTTACAATAACATAAATGAAAAAAATATATCTTTGTACGTATAAGAGAAAATTTTAGAAAGGACAACTTTAAACGAGTTCTTGCTACTTTAATAGTCTTGAGGGTACATAAATGTTAAATCCATTTACATTCCTTTACATTCTCTTTCAAGTTGGGCTTTAACACAGCCTACGAATGGTAAAAATTTTTAACCTATTAAAAATAGCATTCTCCAGTAATTGGTTTCATATCAAATATTCCAAGTTATTTTTTCCTCACGTTTTCAGTAACATTTAAAATTTTTCCCGACTCGGACCACACTCACGGGATATCATTCTTCTTATAGAATGCATCATCAATAACATTTTGAAGCTGATCAGAAGACACATTTTTTTAGTTACTGGATAAAGAATAAATATATTTTGTTACCCAATGGCCGTGTGAGCCATATGTTCAGGAAAAGACCTATAGTGAAAATTTGAGGTAGATCAGATTAATTATTCTCCAGTTATAATACGGATTCCAACAATTCCCAGCTGTTTTTTCACTCTTGTACTACGTCAGCAAATTTGCCTGCATGCAAATGAAATTTAAGAAGTACTATCCTGGCTCTAAGATGCGTCAGCCATTAAATGTTGAAGCTATTCAGAAGTAAAGAGAACATTATGTAACGTAATTTAACATGAATGAGAAGTCACAATATTTTATGCACAAAATGGTCATATCTGCACCTACACGTTTGAATTTTACTCTACACTGTCGTCAAATTTCTTGACATCTTTCTTGAATGTTTGAAGCTCCGCCACTGAGGAATTTGGAAATTATCCGAGCTTACCAGAAATATAGTAATGGATTTAACAACTTTGGTCACTGGGCACGTGAACATGCAAACTGTGTCAAGAATTTGGTCTTCGTTACCGTACACATGAGTTGAAAATTTGAAGACGGCTGGATGAGGCGCTCTCGAGTACTCAGCGAATTAAAATGAAAAAAAAAAAAGCTAGGGGGAGAAGAAAAGAAAAGGAGGAAAACAAATTAATAGCGTCTTGAAGGTATCACTTCAGGGATATATAATTATAAAATAAAAGATAAAATTGTTACTATTTTAATGGTAGTCTCTGTGGAATGTGCTTTGCAAACCTTGCTTCCCCGTCCCCCAGGAAATTTTACTTGTGGCTTTTGACACAATATTCAATTTCGTATTCTGTATTGTTGAATGATCCTCGTGGAGTTTTTACCACGCCATTTCTCACGAAAATCTTGACTTATCTTTTTTTTACGTGGAATGAACTCTGGTGGATTGTATAATGCTGCTCGTTGACCTTAAATGATGAACAGTATATTTTATTAAATAAAATTCCTATTTGTGTAACTTGCATTTTTTTTAGTTTGAGATCCGTTTGACGACTGGATTTTCTTTTTGGCTACATTTTTGTATTGCAACTATTTGGGTGCAAATCAGTGGAGAGGTCATGTTTGAGATCAGTGGGTTATGTAAAAATTATGCAGAGACTTTGGAGTGTATATATTACAAGACGGTGACAGGGGGGACGAGGTATGAAGAGCAGAAGTCAGAGAGCGGAGGAAGGGCTGTTGTGAAGTCTTCCTCATTTAGAGAGGCTGGAGCATAACAGGTTGACCAAGAAGAGTGAATGAAAGAACGGGGCCGGGGTTTGAGTATCCAACCAGGCCGGTGTGTGAGCGTGTTAGATCCGAGCTGGTAGAAACACACGAGTTTTTTGGATAAGATGTGCTGTTCGCTTGTGAACAAGGTAACATTTACAAGGCATTTCAGGGGAAATCGGAATGTGGGAACTACAGTGCTTGCATTCTGATGAACGTCTGGGGATGTGGCAGTTCCAGTGCTCATTGAATTATGATGTTCGCTAACTTCTGACAAGATGATTATTAAAGCAATGAAAAAGCGCTAAACTCACAAGGAACATACAACGCTGCAGCTATTGAATAAGTAATGGTGAATTTGCTTCTTATTTTGGGTCACCATTGAAGGGTGACAAAAAATTAGACGGCAGAAGTGATTTTTTTTAATTAATTATTTGTGTTCAACAACTATATTTGGTGTAAAGCGACTGTATGCAAAACGTCTGCAATTTAATTACGAATACTATTTGTATACAACGACGTTTGTGTACAGCAACTACTAATTGTGTCTATCGACCAGTATTTGTGTAAAACGATTTTTATTTGTGTACAACTGGTACTTGTGCGCAACAACTGCAATTTGTGTAAAACGAGTATTCATGCCCAACTTCTATTTGTGTAGAACTTCCTTTAGTGTACAACATCCATTGTGTATGGTGACTACTGTTTGTGTATTGTGACTACTGTGTATATGGCGACTACTGTGAAAGGCAGCAAATTTTGCAATACCATCATGTCTGCAAAATAAAAGCTATTTATATACTACGTCTATTAAAGTATAACAAACGGCACGTACTGTACTTGTGGAAGACGACAGCAGCCTAAGTCAGATGACTGGGATTTCCGTTAGCAGTCTTTTTGAGAAGAAGTCATTTCTGAGGTGCAGCGCAGAATGACCCTAACGAGTTTAGCGTTTTTTCCATGAATAAATAACAAATATACATTTATGCAAAACTGCTAGATGGTGTTGTCCTTGTGCTGGCTCCTGGTCCCAGGCTTCTGGTTGCTGAGTGTAGCTGGCTCCTGATTTCTGGCTCTAGGTAGCTGAGAGTCGCTGCTTTCTGCTTTTTGGCTCCTTGTTATTGTGGGTCGCCGGTTCCTTTCCCTGGTTCCTGGTAGCTGTGGGTCTCTGGTTCCTGCTAACTTGGTTGCTGTGGGTCTCTGGTTAATGCTAACCTGGTTGCTGTGGGTCCTTGGTTCCAGCTTTCTGGTTCCTTGTTATTGTGGGTCGCTGATTCTTGCTCCCTGCCCCCTGGTAGCTGTGGGTTATTGGTTCCTTCTATCTGGCTCCTAGTTGCTGTGAGTCGCTGATTCCTGCTTTCTGGCTCCTCGTTACTATGGGTCGCTGGTTCTTCCTCCCTGACTCCTGGTAGCTGTGGGTCGATGGTTCCTGATTTCTGGCTCCTGGCAGCTGAGAGTCGCTGGTTCCTGCTCCCTGGCTCCGGGTAACCGTGGGTCGCTCGTTTCTGCTCCCTGGCTCCTCGTTGCTCTGGGTAGCTGGTTCCTCGTTGCTCTGGGTCGCTGGTTCCTCGTTGCTCTGGGTCGCTAATTCCTCGTTCTTCTGGGTCGCTGGTTCCTCGTTGCTCTGGGTCGCTGGTTCCTGTCCCCTGGCTCCTGGTTGTTCCAGATTTCTGGCTCCAGGTCGCTGGCTTTTGTTCATAGCCGCTGGCTCAATTTTTTTTGTTTACTCATATCTACTGTTTTTGTTCGTTTACTCATATCCACTGGTTCTTGTTCGTTGACTCATAGCCACTGGTTCTTGGTGTTTGACTCACAGTCGCTGGTTCTTGGTAGTTGACTCATAGCCGCTGGTTCTTGGTCGGTGACTCATAGCCACTGGTTCTTGGTCGCTGACTCATAGCCACTGGTTCTTGGTAGTTGACTCATAGCCACCGGTTCTTGATCGGTGACTCATAGCCACTGATTCTTTGTAGTTGACTCATAGCCGCTGGTTCTTGGTCGTTGACTCATAGCCACTGGTTCTTGGTCGCTGACTCATAGCCACTGGTTCTTGGTAGTTGACTCATAGCCGCTGGTTCTTGATCGGTGACTCATAGCCACTGATTCTTTGTAGTTGACTCATAGCCGCTGGTTCTTGGTCGCTGACTCATAGCCACTGGTTCATGGTCGTTGACTCATAGCCACTGGTTCTTGTTAGACTCATAGCCGCTGGTTCTTGGTCGGTGACTCATAGCCACTGGTTCTTTGTCGCTGACTCATAGCCACTGGTTCATGGTCGTTGACTCATAGCCACTGGTTCATGGTCGTTCACTCATAGCCACTGGTTCTTGGTAGTTGACTCATAGCCGCTGGCTCTTGGTCGGTGACTCATAGCCACCGGTTCTTGGTCGCTGACTCATAGCTACTAGTTCTTGGTCGTTGACTCATAGCCACTGGTTCTTGGTAGTTGACTCATAGTCGCTGGTTCTTGGTCGACTCATAGCCCCTGGTTCTTGGTCGTTGACTCATAGACACAGGTTCTTGGTAGTTGACTCATAGCCCCTGGCTCTTGGTCGTTGACTCATAGCCACCGGTTCTTGGTCGGTGACTCATAACCACTGGTTCTTGGTAGTTGACTCATAGCCGCTGGTTCTTGGTCGGAGACTAATAGCCACTGGTTCTTGGTCGCTGACTCATAGCCACTGGTTCATGGTCGTTGACTCATAGCCACTGGGTCTTGGTAGTTGACTCATAGCCGCTGGTTCTTGGTCGGTGACTCAAAGCCACTGGTTCTTGGTCGCTGACTCATAGCTACTAGTTCTTTGTCGTTGACTCACAACCACAGGTTCTTGGTCTTTGACTCATAGCCACTGGTTCTTGGTCGTTGACTCATAGCCACTGGTTCTTGGTCGTTGACTCATAGCAACTGTTCTTTGTCGTTGACTCATAGCCACTGGTTCTAGGTCGTTGACTCATAGCCACTGGTTCTTGGTCGTTGACTCATAGCCACTGGTTCTTGGTCGTTGACTCATAACCACTGGTTCTAGGTCGTTGAATCATAGCCACTGCTCTTTGTCGTTGACTCATAGCCACTGGTTCTAGGTCGTTGACTCATAGCCACTGGTTCTTGTTCGTTGACTCATAGCCACTGGTTCTTGGTCGTTGGCTCATAGCCACTGGTTCTTGATCGTTGACTCATAGCCACTGGTTCTTGGTCGTTGACTCATAGCCACTGGTTTTTGGTCGTTGACTCATAGCCACTGGTTCTTTGTCGTTGACTCATAGCCACTGGTTCTTGGTCGTTGACCCATAGCTACTGGTTCTAGGTTGTTGATTCATAACCACTGGTTCTTGGTCGTTGACTCATAACCACTGGTTCTTGTTCGTTGACTCATAGCCACTGGTTCTTGTTCGTTGACTCATAGCCACTGGTTCTTGGTCGTTGGCTCATAGCCACTGGTTCTTTGTCATTGACTCATAGCCACTGGTTCTTTGTCATTGACTCATAGCCCCTGGTTCTTGGTCGTTGACTCATAACCACTGGTTCTAGGTCGTTGACTCATAGCCACTGGTTCTTGGTCGTTGGCTCATAGCCACTGGTTCTTGGTCGTTGACTCATAGCCACTGGTTCTTGGTAGTTGACTCATAGCCACTGGTTTTTGGTCGTTGACTCATAGCCACTGGTTCTTGGTCGTTGACTCATAGCCACTGGTTCTTGGTCGTTGACTCATAGCCACTGGTTCTAGGTCGTTGACTCATAGCCACTGCTTCTAGACCGTTGACTCATAGCCACTGGTTCTTGGTCGCTGACTCATAGCTACTAGTTCTTTGTCGTTGACTCATAGCCACTGGTTCTAGGTGGTTGACTCATAGCCACTGGTTCTTGGTCGTTGACTCATAGCCACTGGTTCTTGGTCGTTGACTCATAGCCACTGGTTCTTGGTCGTTGACTCATAGCCACTGGTTCTAGGTCGTTGACTCTTAGCCACTGGTTCTTGGTCGTTGGTTCATAGCCACTGGTTCTTGGTTGACTCATAGCCACTGGTTCTTGGTCGTTGACTCATAGCCACTGGTTCTAGGTGGTTGACTCATAGCCACTGGTTCTTGGTCGTTGACTCATAGCCACTGGTTCTAGGTGGTTGACTCATAGCCACTGGTTCTTTGTCGTTGACTCATAGCCACTGGTTCTTGGTCGTTGACTCATAGCCACTGGTTCTTGGTCGTTGACTCATAGCCACTGGTTCTTGGTCGTTGACTCATAGCCACTGGTTCTAGGTCGTTGACTCATAGCCACTGGTTCTTGGTCGTTGGTTCATAGCCACTGGTTCTTGGTTGACTCATAGCCACTGGTTCTTGGTCGTTGACTCATAGCCACTGGTTCTTGGTCGTTGACTCATAGCCACTGGTTCTTGGTCGTTTTACTCATAGCCACTGTTCTTTGTCGTTGGCTCATAACCACTGGTTCTAGGTCGTTGACTCATAGCCACTGGTTCTAGACCGTTGACTCATAGCCACTGGTTCTAGACCGTTGACTCATAGCCACTGATTCTTGGTCGTTGACTCATAGCCACTGGTTCTTGGTCGTTGACTCATAGCCACTGGTTCTTGGCCGTTGACTCATAGCCACTGGTTCTTGGTCGTTGACTTATAGCCACTGGTTCTTGGTCGTTGACTCATAGCCACTGGTTCTTGGTCGTTGACTCATAGCCACTGGTTCTAGGTCGTTGACTCATAGCCACTGGTTCTTGGTCGCTGACTCATAGCCACTGGTTCTTGGTCGTTGACTCATAGCCACTGGTTCTTGGTCGTTGACTCATAGCCACTGGTTCTAGGTCGTTGACTCATAACCACTGGTTCTTGGCCGTTGACTCATAGCCACTGGTTCTTGGTCGTTGACTCATAGCCACTGGTTCTTGGTCGTTGACTCATAGCCACTGGTTCTAGGTCGTTGACTCATAGCCACTGGTTCTAGGTCGTTGACTCATAGCCACTGGTTCTTGGTCGTTGACTCATAGCCACTGGTTCTAGGTCGTTGACTCATAGCCACTGGTTCTTGGTCGTTGACTCATAGCCACTGGATCTTGGTCGTTGACTCATAGCCACTGGTTCTAGGTCGTTGACTCATAGCCACTGGTTCTAGGTCGTTAACTCATAGCCACTGGTTCTTGGCCGTTGACTCATAGCCACTGGTTCTTGGTCGTTGACTCATAGCCACTGGTTCTTGGTCGTTGACTCATAGCCACTGGTTCTTGGTCGCTGACTCATAGCCACTGGTTCTTGGTCGTTGACTCATAGCCACTGGTTCTTGGTCGTTGACTCATAGCCACTGGTTCTAGGTCGCTGACTCATAGCCACTGGTTCTTAGTCGCTGACTCATAGCCACTGGTTCTAGGTCGTTGACTCATAGCCACTGGTTCTAGGTCGTTGACTCATAGCCACTGGTTCTTGGTCGTTGACTCATAGCCACTGGTTCTAGGTCGCTGACTCATAGCCACTGGTTCTTGGTCGTTGACCTCGTACCTACTGCCAAAGAATCCACCATACCCTGCGGTGGTTGTGACAAACATTAGTGACGGTTTACGAAGCCTCAACAGTTTAATTTATGTGATAAAGGATTTTGAAAACCGACAAGTTGAAGATGAAGACACTTATGCAACGTATGGGAACCATTATTAAGGAAACGTTTCGCCAACACAGTGGCTTTTTCAGTCCAATACCCGCTTCCTGCTTTGTATTAGACTGATGAAGTCACTATGTGGCGAAACGTTTCTTCAATAAAGATTCCCATATATTACACAAGTGTCTCAATCTTCAGTTTCATTTATGAACACCAATACGCCAACAGGACCCATAACACCAATACGCCAACAGGACCCATAACACCAATACGCCAACAGGACCCATAACACCAATACGCCAGCAGGACCCATAACACCAATACGCCAGCAGGACCCATAACACCAATACGCCAGCAGGACCCATAACATCAATACGCCAGCAGGACCCATAACACCAATACGCCAGCAGGACCCATAACACCAATACGCCAACAGGACCCATAACACCAATACGCCAGCAGGACCCATAACACCAATACGCCAGCAGGACCCATAACACCAATACGCCAGCAGGACCCATAACATCAATACGCCAGCAGGACCCATAACACCAACACGCCAGCAGGACCCATAACATCAATACGCCAGCAGGACCCATAACATCAATACGCCAGCAGGACCCATAACACCAATACGCCAGCAGGACCCATAACACCAACACGCCAGCAGGACCCATAACACCAACACGCCAGCAGGACCCATAACATCAATACGCCAGCAGGACCCATAACATCAATACGCCCGCAGGACCCATAACACCAGTGACGCCTCCACAGGTCATCGTGGTAAACATGCACATCTTATGGCATAATAAAACACCATTCTCTTCATCAAAGGAAGGGATAAGGCCGGAAGATATATGGAAACTGCTTTAACTTTATTGAACATAAAACAGATCGTGGTCGTTTTAAATGGTAATTTTAAATATGCAAGAAGGTAAAAAGATTATGATCACACAATATTGACAGGAAATTAGCAAGAAGTCTACCATACTAGCATAACACAGTCACTCAAAACTGCAATGGCACGGAATTCAGCCCACACACAACACAAAATATACCGACATAAAGTACTCACCACAAATTTGTAGACAACGTATAAAATATTCATTTTTTTTTTTTTGCTGCACTCTAAATTAGCGAGAGTTCGCCGCTGTGGTAAAAATGGGGAGGGGGATGGGGGTGGGGAGGGAGGGAGGGTTGTGGGGAGGAGGAAGGGGGAGGGGGGAGGGGGAGGGGAGGGGGGAGGGGGAGGGGGAGGGAGAAGGGAGGGGGAGGGAGGAGGGGGAGGGGGGGAGGGGGATGGGGGAGGGGGAGGGGGGAGGGGGAGGGGGGAGGGGGGGAGGGGGAGGGGGGATCCACTATTGAGCAGAACCATTGTGCATTTAAATGAGTTAGCTAGGTGTATATGTATGTCTGATTTTTTTTTTCTTTGTTGAGAAATGGCATTACCAGCTAAGTTTAAATATAGGGAAACTTAACTTAGAAAGACAGCTCATCGCCTGCACAGCCACCCCTGCAGACGAGGTCTTGAGATGCTGTCGAAGGCACTCCTCAACGGGCTGAAATGAGTTATAATTTGTAAACAATAAATTACCCCTTGGGGGTGTTATGTCAGCATATTTCATTCACTGATGGCTGACAAACTTACTTGTGTGGACTCAAAGGTCCGCATATCACCGGGGTTTATGATAAGTGACTAACTCACGACTTTATACTCAGCTGTGCAGTCAATAGTAGCACATCACGAGTTAGAACACTTATCTGGGTATATGTATCTGACCCGTAATTATGCCCGGATATCCGTTGAGTTGACTGAAGAATAGTGTTCTTTGAAGAATGTCGCACTACACTCTGTTGGATCGCAACACTCGTTGTTACACTGTTCATCAATAATTGTTCACACAATATCACTGAAGAAGCTGATCACACTTCTCTGTAAGTGTTTATTGTGTTTTGTGAGACACTTTGTTCACACTAACGCACAGATCGTTCTTTGTTGGTTATCCTGGCGTCAGTGTCACTCTCAGTAGAGTCAAAAGTAATCTGAAGACGCCACAATGCCCCATGCCGTCACTGCCCCCAGCACAAAGGAAAAACTGACTTAGTACTTTTGCTTCCTTGCCGCTTCCTCGATTAAGCAAAGCAGAATGTTTAAATCTTGCTGTCTTAAGCATAGACAACAATGTCCACTATCTTTACTATGGTAATAAAGTGGGAGCAGGATTTTCCTTAATTGTCCTGCTAAGGTAAGAGATGTACTGTCTCTTATTAAAATACACTCTGCAACACTGGACTGCAAGGAGCAGCGGTCGCTTGACCACGTCGCATACTTGTACTGCATCTGCAATCAATTACTCACTGTAGCAGTAAACAAGACTAATAGTGTCCGTCTGTATGTCAGGACAGGCTAACTTGACCTTAGCTGCTTTCAGTGCTGCAACTGTTTCTTTTAATCCATGGATCTGCACAGACTTAGGCAAATCATCTATTACCACAGCTTCTACTGTCTTTTTCCTGTTTCCTAGACCAACAGTGATTCTGGCTAGGTCATATGTCTGTTTACCAGAATTGTGGAAAAACCCAGCTATATCTAACTGTATTTTGGCATAGGGTTGTTTATTCAGTTTCTGCAACACTGTTCTTCTTATGAAGGACCTTTGTGAGCCTTGATCAAATAATGTTAGCACATTGGTTTTGTGTAATTTATTAGATAACTCAACTCTAGCTATCGGGAGAGCAATTGCTTTAAACTTATCTCTCACATTTAATGCTGTTGCTTGACTTCCTGATTCTGTGGAAGTCTTCTGTTGTTCAGCAAAATTATTTGGGCATAATGCTGTATGATGCATACCCTTGCATTTAACACACTTCTTCAGTGAGCATTTTCCTCCCTTGTGTTCACCTAAACACTTGATGCACCTTTTCAGCTGATGAACACGTTGTTTACGTGCCTCCATTGATGTGTATTGAATACAATACTGTGCCCAATGTGTTCCATCACAAAGTACACATTTTGGAGTACGTTTATGTATGACAGTCTGTTTACTGTCTGTTGTATTCACAGCTTGATAAATGCCTATATGGGATTTCCCATTCTGTGATTTAGTGGGAGTAGTTATACTCTTTTTATACTGAGTTGAAGGTTTATTATCCACCAGATTTGTGGATTTTTCATCTTGTCTCGTTGCTTGCATGCATGAAACTATTGTTTGTAAACCATTGCTAATTTCTTCACAAGTGAAATAGCGTTTATTGAACATAATATTTAATTGTTCAATAGTTTGTGGTGACAGCTTATCCTGTACAATACCACTGATAAACCAATCACATTGTCTTAGGTCATATTTAGCACCTAGAGATCTAAGACTATTGTCTAATGTGATTCTAAATGCCTGTAAGTCTGAAAAACAATGGATGGCTTCAAACTTGATATTAAGATTGCATGTCTAACTCTGGCCTTGTCAGCATCGAAGTAATTGTCTGCTAAGACACGTAAGGCTATTTGATAATTGCCTTTAACCACCGGAAATGACTTAATCAGTTCATAGGGTTCTCCCTTCACAAGACATTTAAGGTAATTGAACTTAGCAATCTCATCTATGTCAGTTCGTGAATTTTCTATAGATTGAAAACCACTAATGAATTCTTCATAATTATGACCTTGGAAAATAAGTAATGACAATGTAGGTAAGCTTGGTAATGGGACACTTGTTGTTACAGGTGTAACAGGTGTTTGGCCACTAGTTACAATAGGTCTCTGTGACAGAGTTTTGCGGCAGATAGCCTGTACTCCTGTCCACCTTAATTGTTGATTACTAAATGTATCTAAAACATTCTTAATTTCATCCTCAGATGGGTCTGATTCAAGAAAATTCTTTTCATAATGTGTATAGTCTGAATTAATTATTTCCAGACGTTGTGTAAGTAATTCAGATTTGACCTCAAGATCATCAAAATCTATGTTTGTATCTTGAATTAATCCTATACAGACTGAAATTAGATTTTCTAATTGTGTAATCTTAGTCTGTAAAGACTGAAACTGAGTTTTCAAACAAGCCATTTTAATGGTATACTGAAAATTCTAGCACCACACTTAGAGTGTTTAAAAAACACTGTACTGCTATAAACAGCTGAGTTTTTATGCTTAAGTCAGCAATAATCAGTCAGACACTACTGACCTACTAAGCTTAACCTCAGGGTCAATGACCATGAAGGGTACACAGTACATGTGGCTGGTGTTTATGGCTTGAGTTTGCTGTGTCAGCCTGACCAAGATGATTAATCGTAAATAACGATGTTATACACTTCATTCTCTATACATTGTAAATGTCACTGTATAACTGTAAATCACATGTGAATATTACTTACACGTATATAAATTTCACTGTTAATATGTATTTGAAAGCTTACACTATATAAGTTCCTTTAATATAACAGGTATATCTATAAGAAACACACTTTAACACAATCTTGTCTCTTAATTTCTGTCTATAAACATTATAAACACTATGTGTATATACACTCGGACAAACCGAACATCAGTTAGGTTGTTGTTGTCTTAGCGATTTTCGAGACTGGAGCAGTGGATGCAGGGTGCCATCCCCCGTTTTCTTGTTGGGTGAGTCACTCCGCTCCCGTTTTCTTTGGGTGAATGCTGGGTGAGCGCCCGTTTTCCTTTGGCTGCCAATTCTCTGTGATTGAGTCTGGAGGGACTCATTTATACTGATTTAAATTGTAAAACACTAGTTTTACAGCTTTTTTCGAAGGACCTTGGCTCGTAGGTTGTTTGTACACTGTAGTACAACATATTTGGACCACAGTGTGGCCTTTATCCGGTTCGAGCACGACCAATGTGTTGAGAAATGGCATTACCAGCTAAGTTTAAATATAGGGAAACTTAACTTAGAAAGACAGCTCATCGCCTGCACAGCCACCCCTGCAGACGAGATCTTGAGATGCTGTCGAAGGCACTCCTCAACGGGCTGAAATGAGTTATAATTTGTAAATAATAAATTACCCCTTGGGGGTGTTATGTCAGCATATTTCATTCACTGATGGCTGACAAACTTACTTGTGTGGACTCAAAGGTCCGCATATCACCGGGGTTTATGATAAGTGACTAACTCATGACTTTATACTCAGCTGCGCAGTCAATAGTAGCACATCACGAGTTAGAACACTTACCTGGGTATATGTATCTGACCCGTAATTACGCCCGGATATCCGTTGAGTTGATTGAAGAATAGTGTTCTTTGAAGAATGTTGCACTACACTCTGTTGGATCGCAACACTCGTTGTTACACTGTTCATCAATAATTGTTCACACAATATCACTGAAGAAGCTGATCACACTTCTCTGTAAGTGTTTATTGTGTTTTGTGAGACACTTTGTTCACACTAACGCACAGATCGTTCTTTGTTGGTTATCCTGGCATCAGTGTCACTCTCAGTAGAGTCAAAAGTAATCTGAGGACGCCACAATGCCCCACGCCGTCACTGCCCCCAGCACATAGGAAAAGCTGACTTAGTACTTTTGCTTCCTTGCCACTTCCTCGATGAAGCAAAGCAGAATGTTTAAATCTTGCTGTCTTAAGCATAGACAACAATGTCCACTATCTTTACTATGGTAATAAAGTGGGAGCAGGATTTTCCTTAATTGTCCTGCTAAGGTAAGAGATGTACTGTCTCTTATTAAAATACACTCTGCAACACTGGACTGCAAGGAGCAGCGGTCGCTTGACCACGTAGCATACTTGTACTGCATCTGCGATCAATTACTCACTGTAGCAGTAAACAAGACGCTTGCCCCTTCTGAGAGGGCTGGGTTCCTCAGGGCTGAAAGGGCTGAAAGGGGCTGAAGGGGGCTGATACCCCCCTCCTGGAGAAAATTTCTCCACAATCTTTCTATATGACTTGATATCCCTTGAGGGAGTTTTTTTCGACACTGGTGGCGGGCTTTTGTTCCAAGGCTTTGAATCTAATATCTTCCATCCTTGGATCGAACTTGCTTCCTATTCCCCTAATGGTTGGACGACTCCTACGGGTTTAGCGCTCCTACTACTACTACTGCTACTACTAATAATAATAAAAATAAAAATAGATAAATAATGCATGATTTATTCTTAACAGACCGAAATATTGTCCCAGTGAAAATTGTTCAGCATAGTGTGTGTGTTGTGATTTGTTCCAGGAAAATTATTATGAATGTTAGAGTTCAGGTTATCAAAGTTCCCTCAACATCGTTCAAATTTAAGAAAATTGTTGTTCAGTTTGAATCATTGTGGAATGTCAGTCTCAGTTATAATAAATTATGTGCAATTAATTAATTACATATCAGCTCTCCATTGCATGATAATGCATTAAAATTTATTTATTGTAATTTTATGATGTCAATCCTAAACTGAGAAACAGGAAAAAGTGACAGCACAAAAAAAAAGTATCTTATTTTATACAGCAGAAGATTTTCAGTAATAATGTCATTGAATAATGTTTACAGTAATAATGTTTTACAGTAATAATGTTTTACACTAATAATGTTTACAGTAATAATGTTTACAGTAATAATGTTTTACTGTAATAATGTTTTACAGTAATAATGTTTTACAGTAATAATGTTTACAGTAATAATGTTTTACACTAATAATGTTTTACAGTAATAATGTTTACAGTAATAATGTTTTACAGTAATGTTTTACAGTAATAATGTTTTACAGTAATAATGTTTTACAGTAATAATATTTTACAGTAATAATGTTTTACAGTAATAATGTTTTACAGTAATAATGTTTTACAGTAATAATGTTTTACAGTAATAATGTTTTACAGTAATAATGTTTTACAGTAATAATGTTTTACAGTAATAATGTTTTACAGTAATAATGTTTTACAGTAATAATGTTTTACAGTAATAATGTTTTACAGTAATAGTGTTATTGAATAATGGTTATGATGATAAATATGAAAATGGTATGTAATATCGACAAGCTGATAAGTATGACACAATGTTTATAATATTAGGAATATTACCTGTGCCAGTCTGTTGGTGTATGAAAAGTTGAAAGTAGGTTAATGGGGCTGAAAGACTGTCGATTACACGAGGTTCATTAAGGCATCACGTATAACCTTCCGATCACCAGACAAGAACACTATCAGTATAAATCCGCTGAGAGAAATACTCCTCTCGGTGTATATATCCTGTGGAAAGTTGAATGAGAACTCATATTTAAAGTTTATAAAATCCAATAATCAGGAAAATATACTATGTAGATAATATAGTTTCGTGCTGCCATAGTCATAGTATGACTGCATATTGCCTGGTTAATATAATTATAGAAAAACAATTCTCATTAGCGAGAAAATAGAAGATTAGCAATCTGACTTTGAGACTATTGCATGCCGCCGATGTATTCCACAAAGTGATCAACTAAAATGTAAGAGGTCAACAAATAAGCATATAAATTCCCCCATATTAAACAAAGGGAGTATTACGGAGAACTGTATACAACACGGAAAAATGACATTATATATGGAGCGCTATTTTATATAAACATTTTAATACATTACTCCGTAATAGGGAGTTACTTCCCCTCCCCTTCACAGGTTAACTGGTCCATCGTCTAAAACTAGTGGCAATAAGTCCACTTCATGTGAAGTCCAAAGTAATATGTTTACCAAAATTATCATCAAGTGTCTTCATTACTAATTACAGTGAGACAGAAAAAGAAATGCAAGAGGGGGAAGGTGCTTGACAAAGGATGTAAGGGAGTGCAAAACTTACCAAGAAAAAGACACCTGGAGCAGAAGCAGCGGCAGAGAAAAAGGGTTGCAATGAACTACATGCCATTGTGGCTAGAATGTATACAAAACAAGTGGCACTGAGTGCGCAGTTAGGGGACTTTAGATAGAAAATGGATAGTGTTTTATAAAGTAGAATAAAAAAAAAGAAGACTTAGGAGATTCGGACAAAAGTGGCAGACGAAAGGAATCAAATAAAAGAATAGAAGATGACTGTATTGAAAGTGTTTAGGTGATCGAAGAGACTTGTTAAGGGGGCAGAAGATCGAAGGGACAAAATACCATAAAAGAAAACATGCAAACATGTTCACAAAAGTTTACACTGTGTAAAGGGTTGTGACAGTGAAAAAGAGAACTATTGACGACTGACCAGATAATTTAGAAAGATAGGCAGAGAGAGGGAGAGATGAAAAATTACGTGTATTACGAAGAGGCAGCATAGTAGATCCTAGAATACCTGAGGGAAAGGAGAAAGGAGATACAGTGAAAGGGAAGTTTTAGGATAATCAGAGGTGACGAACGGAATGTCACAGTGGCTACTACTGAAACAGCACTGTTCCATATACACAACATAAACAACATCAAGACGATATTGTCCTAAATTTTGCTGTTTGTAAATTATATTAAAGAGAAGACATGCAAAGACTTTACAACGACTTTGAAAGCCTTTGGAGACAGAAGAAAATGGCTGCTGAAATTTAATTCTACCAAGTTCAATGTCAGGAATATCACGAAAAGAGAAAGACCAGTGACGGAACATAAACAGTTGGGGAGCTCACAAGAAATGACCAGGAAGTCTATGAAGAGCCCAGTACGAGATTTAGGGAAGTATTCTCATAGGAGACAGAAAGCGTCCCAGCAACCCTAGGCGGGGGAGTGCTCCAACATGTGTTGACTCTCAGTGCACAAAACCGGGAAGGAAGGGAAGAAACTGTTGTACAAATTACATACCTTGATGGCGGTGGAACCGGATAATAGTTCTCCGTGGGTCTTGAGAAAGGGAGCAATCACTGAGTGTGCCGTTAGCAACACTCTTTAATTAGCCAAGCGAAACAGGGCAACCGCCAGAGGTGTGAAAGATAGCAAATGTAGTCCCAGTTTTTAAGAAAAAGAGACAGACTGGCAGCATTAAACTACAGACCAGTGTCACTGACATGTACAGTATGTAAAGTTATGGATAAGATTATCAGGAGAAGAGTGGTGGAGCAACTAGAAAGGAGTGGATTTATAAGACAACTAACACGACTTTAAGGATGGAAAAATCCTGTCTCACAAACCTACTGGAGTTCTACGATAAGTTAACCAAAGATAGGAGAGAGTGGGATGGGAAGATTACATTTTCTTATACTGTAAGAATGTTTCTGACATACCGCACGAGGTACAAAAGCTAGAGAAGCAGACAGGAATAGCAGGAAAAGTACTGCAGCCGATAAGGAAATACGTGACATTAAGGAAACAAAGAATGATGGTCTGTATGGGTGCATGTGACGAGTGGGGTTCTCCAAGGGTCAGTCCTAGGGTAGGTGCGGTTTTTTATATTCGTGAATAACAAGACGAGAAGGGATAGAGTCAGAAGTATCCCTGTTGGCAGACGTGAAACTAATGAGGAAAATACAAGTGGACGAGGACCAGGAAAGGCTACAAAAGTATCTACACATATTACAGGCCTGGTCTGACAAATGGTTCGTAGAGTTTAACGCTCTCGCTTCACACGGCGAGGGCCTGGGTTCGATTCCCAGCCAGAGTAGAAACATTGGACGTGTTTCTTTCCACCTGTTGTCTATGTTCCCCATCAGTAAAATGGGTACCTGGGTGTTAGTCGACTGGTGTGGGTCGCATCCTGGGACACTGACCTAAGGAGGCCTGGTCACAGACCGGGCCGCGGGGGCGTTGACCCCCGGAACTCTCTCCAGGTAAACTCCATTAAGCGTAAAGTTATGAGGTTTGGGGAAGTACAAAGAAGACAACAGGTTCGGGTGGTAAAAACTGCAAACCTCACTCTAGAAGGATCTTGGGGTGACTATCTTACAGAGCATATCCCCTGAGGCACACATCAACTAATTAACTGTTACAGTAAATGCGCTTTTCGCAAATCTAGCAATAGTGTTTTGACATGTAAGTTAAGATTAATTAACGACACTACTCCGTGTACGTCAATCATATTTTAAGTACGCAGCACCAGTATGGAACCCACACCTCAAGCACTTCAAGAAATTAGAGAAGGTGCAGATGTTTGCAACAAGACTAGTCCCGGAGCTAAGGAGAGGCTAAGGGAATTCAACCTAATGACACTGGACAACAGGAGGACTTGGTGATATATGATTACGACGTGAAAAATACTGAGAGTAATTGATAAGGTGAACAGGGGCAGAATGTTTCAGAGATGCGAAATTGGTACGAGAAGGCGTAGCTGGAAGATGAAAACCTCAGATGAGTCAGAGGGATGTTAGGAAGCATTTCTTCAGCCTTTGAGTTGTCAGGAAGCGGAACAATTCTGAGAGTGAAGCAGTAGAGGTGAAAGCGAACTTAGTAGACACCAGCTAGAAGGTAAACTCATAGATGAATAGATTTAGGTGAGTACACACACATTCAATTCAATGTGATCTAAAAAGTAATGATGATCTCGAGTCACTGTCATTGTGACTTTTCGGCAATAAGGAAAAATATCTACGGCAACAATATTTTAAACGCAGACAGCTATCCGAGGATGATGATATGTGTCTTACTTTACTTAGGGAAGGTGGAAATGTGAGGCGAAGAGTGGTGGTAGGGGGGAATTGATGTGTGAGGGGAGGGGGCTGGTTATGCGGGGAATGAAGTGTGAGGGAGAGTGGGGAAAAAGAAGTATAAGGGGGAAAGTGGAGGTAGTGGGAGAAATAGAGGTGTGTGGGGGTGTGGTGGTGGTAGTGGGTGAAAAGAAGTGTGAGGGGGAGAGTGTTGGTAGTGGGGGTAAAAAAGTGTAAGGGGAAGAGTGGTGATAGTGGCGGGGGGAATAGAAGTGTAGGGGAAATTGAGTATCTAGGGGAAAAGGAGGGAAGTAGCGGGAGGGAGGGAGGGAGGGAGGGAGGGAGGCGTGGAGGTGTGAGGAGCAGTGAACAATACTTACATACATCCTTCATTGTTATTAAGATGAAGTATTTAACAAGCCCAGTGATGCAGCAGTGGGAGTGACCTGCTAACAACAGCTGACGGTCAGTTTAAAGATTGATAAACCCAGGCCATAACTCATTCTCCTATAAATTTCATTAATCTGAAAATAATATGTATATGTTTGCATTATATAAATAACGACATAGTTTACAATATGTATATATTTTTGTTTAGGAGTGTAGTTTTGAAGTGTTTAACGTTATAGACTTTTACACAGAGATAATTTACGGTATTAGCGTAAACTAGAAATTATTAGAGAAATAACTCACGAGATTTATGAATGATGCTCTACATATATATTGTGTCATTCACATTATTTTATAAAATAATTAATAAATAAAATTGGGAGCGACCAGCGAAGAAGTGGGACAACCTGAGACTCGACCCCTGCAACGACATATAGATGAGTACGTGTTGGTTAGTGCTCTCGCGCACACACGCACACTCACACATTTATTATATATATATGTCGTGCCGAATAGGCAGAATTTGCGATCTTGGCTTAAATAGCAACGTTCATCTTGCCATATAGGACATGTGAAAATTTGTGTATGCAATAATTTCACCAAAATCATTCTGAACCTAACGAAAAAAATATATTTCACTGTGTTTGTTTAGTTTTAAATTACTGTAAACAAATCTAAAATATATTTAGTTGGGTTAGGCTAAAATAAATTGTTCTTGTTATAATAAGGTTACGTAAGTTTTCTAAGATTCTTTTGGTGCAAAATTAAAAATTATTACATTAACATTAATGAAAAAAATATATCTTTAAACGTATAAGAGAAAATTTTAGAAAGGACTTAATTTTAAATGAGTTCTTGCTAATTGACCAGTTTTACATATTCGGCACGACATATATATATATATATATATATATATATATATATATATATATATATATATATATATATATATATTATATATATTTATATATGTATATATATATATATATATATATATATATATATATATACATATATATATATATATATATATATATATATATATATATATATATATATATATATATATATATATATATATATATATGTCAGCTAGGACTGTATACCTTGTACATGTACTTGTAGCACTCAGTGAAGAGGCAGGGCCAGGAGCTGAGTATCGACCCTTGCAACCACAATTAGGTGAGTACAATTAGGTGAGAACACACACACACTCACACACACACACACATAATATTCATAAACAAAATATCTGTCCTAACAGAATACAAGCAAGGTTCCGCTACACTTTATGAGGTGTCGCCTCTCGTGAGTCACTTTACGTGCAACTGCTATCAGGAATGTCTTACATGAGTGTCTTGTCATGGGCGTTTGTCCAGAGTTTCTCTAATAAGAGCCTCTCCCAGGCGTGTCTCATGAATACCTCTCACAAGAATCTCTAATGAAACTGTCCTGTCCGTGCATAACCATAACAGAGTCTTAGAAGTGGTTCCTTCTCACAGGACCACCATGTCAGCTACTAATACTAGAGAAAATTGTCTCTTGCTTTCCCAAGACTTCTGATGTATTATGCCAACACCATACTTGCTGTTTTCCTTTCCTACTTGCTAAACATCACTGGGTGGACTTAAATATTATTATTAAAAGAA
>NC_091298.1:25438601-25541101 GCF_038502225.1 Cherax quadricarinatus
TCGACCTGACGACACTGGAGGACAGGAGAGATAGGGGGGACATGATAATGACATACAAAATACTGAGAGGAATTGACAAGGTGGACAAAGACGGAATGTTCCAGAGACGGAACACAGCAACAAGGGGACACAGTTGGAAGTTGAAGACACAGATGAATCACAGGGATGTTATGAAGTATTTCTTCAGTCAGAGTAGTCAGGAAGTGGAATAGTTCGGGAAGCGATGTAGTGGAGGCAGGATCCATACATAGCTTCAAGCAGAGGTATGATAAAGCTCACGGTTCAGGGAGAGTGACCTAGTAGCGACCAGTTAAGAGGCGGGGCTAGGAGCTTGGACTCGACCCCTGCAACTTCAACTAGGCGAGTACAACTAGGTGAGTACATGACTCACGAAATCGTAATGACACGATTGCATTTTTTTTAGGTGAGTACACTCACGCACACGCACGCACACATAAATAGGCGTGTCGAAAGAGGGGATGGGCAATTAAGTAATCAGTATATTCAATTAAAGAGATAAATAAAGAAAGAAATAAGAAAAGCAAAAAGAGATTGAGGCTAAGGTCGCAAGGGATTCAAAGACTAACCCAAAAGGGTTCTTTCAGGTATACAGAAGTAAGATTAGGGACAAGATTGGCCCACTTAAGAGTAACTCTGGTCAGATCACTGACAGTGATAAGTATATATGTGAAATTCTAAATATCTACTTCCTCTCAGTTTTCACCCAGGAAAATACTAGCGATATTCCTGAAATAATAGATTACGTAGAAAAGGATGATAAACTATGTACGATTGCGGTAACTAGTGACATGGTCCTCAACAAATAGAGAAACTAAAACCTAACAAATCCCAAGGTCCTGATGAACTATTTGCAAGGGTGTTAAAGGAATGTAAAGAGGAACTTAGCATACCTTTGGCTAATCTTTTTAACATATCACTACAAACTGGTATAGTGCCTGATAAGTGGAAAATGGCAGATGTAATACCTTTTTACAAGGCAGGTGACAGGTCCTTGGCTTCGAACTATAGACCAATAAGCCTTACCTCCATAGTGGGAAAATTTATGGAATCAATAATTGCCGAAGCAATTCGTAGCCATCTTGACAGGCACAGATTGATTAATGATTCTCAAGACGGTTTTACGAAGGGGCGTTCCTGTCTTACGAATTTACTAACTTTTTTTCACTAAGGTGTTTGAGGAGGTAGATCATGGTAATGAATATGATAGTGTGTATATGGACTTCAGTAAGGCTTTCGATAGAGTTCCACACCAGAGACTATTGAGGAAACTTAGGGCACACGGAATAGGAGGAGAAATTTTTTCCTGGGTAGAGGCATGGCTGACAAATAGACAGCAGAGAGTTTGCATAAATGGGGAGAAATCAAAATGGGGGCACGTCACAAGCGGTGTTCCTCAGGGGTCAGTGTTGGGCCCGTTGTTGTTCACAATTTACATAAACGACATAGATGAGGGAATAAATAGCGACATAAGTAAATTTGCTGATGACACCAAAATAGGCCGTCCAATTCATTCTAATGATGACATTAGAGCACTCCAGGATGATTTGAATAGACTGACGCAATGGTCGGAGAAGTGGCAGATGCAGTTTAATATTGACAAATGCAAAGTTCTAAATGTTGGACAGTTAAATAACCATGCCACATATAAACTAAATAATGTAGATCTTAATACTACCCATTGCGAAAAGGATTTAGGAGTTCTGGTTAGCAGTAACCTAAAACCAAGACAACAGTGCATTAGTGTTCGCAATAAAGCTAACAGAATTTTTGGCTTCATATCTAGAAGTATAAATAATAGAAGTCCTCAGGTTGTTCTTCAACTCTATATATCCTTAGCTAGGCCTCATTTAGACTATGCTGCTCAGTTCTGGTCACCGTATTACAGAATGGATATAAATGCTCTGGAAAACGTACAAAGGAGGATGACAAAGATGATCCCATGTATCAGAAATCTTCCCTATGAGGATAGACTGAAGGTCCTGAATCTGCACTCTCTCGAAAGGCGTAGAATTAGGGGGGATATGATCGAGGTGTATAAATGGGAAACAGAAATAAATAAAGGGGATGTAAATAGTGTGCTGAAAATTTCCAGCCAAGACAGGACTCGCAGCAATGGTTTCAAGTTGGAAAAATTCAGATTCAGGAAGGATGTAGGAAAGTACTGGTTTGGTAATAGAGTTGTGGATGAGTGGAACAAGCTCCCGAGTACAGTTATTGAGGCTAAAACGTTGTGTAATTTTAAAAATAGGTTAAATAAATACATGAGTGGTTGTGGGTGGGTGTAAGTTGGACCTTACTAGCTTGTGCTGCTGGGTCTGGTACAGTGCTCCATCCTTGAGTGGGGATGACCAGACTGGATGGGTCATTGGGATAATCCGGGAGGTGGGTCATTGGTCTAATCCGGGAGGGGGAACATGGACCTGCTCCGCATGGGTCAGTAGGCCTGTTGCACTGTTCCTTCTTTCTTATGTTCTTATGTTATACTACAGTAATACATACCACAGGCGACGAAGTAGGGAGAAGAGAGTGGGGCAAACTTATCGGCATCTGGGGGTAAAGAAAGAGTGTAGGAAAAGGGTACATTTACTAAACGCATGTATCGTAGGGTTAATAAAATGAATTGAGAAATACGTGTTATCAAAGGGAGAATCTGTTTTCGAAGCTTAGGTAACAATGCAAGAGGAAGCAAGCAGAAGAATAATTGAGGAACAAGAGAGTAAGAGTAAGGAAAATTTCAGCAAGTTTTAGGAAGAGGTGAAAAGAATAAGAAAATTATTTGATTGAGGAGCTTAAAGTGAACACGCAAAATGATTGAGGAGAGAGAAGGAACTAAAATGTAAAGTAAAAAATTTTAGTGTGAGAAAGAGAGCGTATAAAACTAACAAATGTATCAAATGAAGGTATTTAAGTGATACGGGAAAAATACAAAAAAGCACAGGAGTTGAATAGCCAACACATGGTCAGGTCAGGAGGTAGTAATGAGTAACGGTGAATGGTTGTGAGGAAACAAAGGTAGAGACCTAGTTCCCTTGAGAAAAGACATAAAACAGGGATATCATGTTCGGTATAAACAAGAAAAAGAAACTGAGAAAGTACAAAGTAGGAAGAAGAAATTCAAGATCTGTTGGAAGAAAATAAATCTGTGGAATCATAAAACATTGACACAGTTTGTATCACGGAAGATCGGACTGATAAGGAACAAAGAGTAGAGAGGAAGACATGGGAAAAGAAGAGGCAACAAATATTTGGAACAGGGAACAACACTGTTCCAGTGGACAAATAGAAGAAATAACCCAGAATGAAGTAAACAAAGTGACCAGATAACAGTACGATATTGAAGAATCAGAAAGAGGTTCTCAAATGAATATGAAGTAACAAACAAGTGTGAAACAAAAGTTAAGGACGAGATTCCTGATATAGTAGCAATTACGCAGATGAAACTAGCAGAGATGATTAATGCGGGATTTCCAGAAGGCTATCAATTAGTAAGAATGGTAAGCGCTAGGAGAATGAATTGCAAAGATAGTAGGAAATCGATGGAGTTTTGAAGAACTAGGTAATTCCGAAACAGTTTTCAGGGACTATAAAGGAGGTACTGTAACGTGTGCATAGAGGTGATAGTGGTAATGGTACACAATCCAACAAAAAATTATAAAAGGCCAAGGAAAGAGTACGTTTGGAAACCCAAGGGGAACAACTGTAATGCTGAGTATAGGGTTGCACAGACTAATAAGCAAAATGTTGATTAAATGAATTACTTTATACAAATGACTAAGCTCATGAGTAACTAAATAAATACTTGGAAGAAAAATAACAAAACCATGAGAAGCATACGCAACTATTACCAACACTATACATAATAGTGCTAACCATTATGTACAGTGGCCCCAACATGAATATTATGTTAAGGAGGGAATGGAAGAATGAACCGAATGAAGAACGTGAAGCAGTAGGATGACAAGGAGACAATCCACCAGCAGTTGAGGAGGATCCATAAGTACCGTGAGTGTAACTTGTTCCCGCTGTTGAAATGCGAGGTTCACGCGTCTAGCACCGCCAAGGTACGAGCTCCTCGCCTCATGAAGGGTATTCTTAGTGTCTGCAAAAATATTTACTGATATTGCAAATATATCTGGCCTCTTGCAATTGCATTTTCTGGCTTGTGAGATATATTTTGCGGTATGTAAATCTGTTTGCAATATCATGTTTATATTGAGTAGCATACGAACTGATGACGTTGATAGCTTCCAAACTTAGATTGGTACCTTGAGAAACTAGTTTTGTACATGGGTAACTGAGCTTGCGAATTCAGCTTGGTAGCTCGCAAATTCAGCTTGGTAGCTGATGAATTGAACTTAGTAGTTCGTGAATTGAGTTTGATAAATCGCAAGCTGAGCTTGGTAGCTCGTGAAATGAACCTTGAAGCACCTGAACTACGCTTAGTAGCTTCGTAACTGAGCCAGTTAATGCGTCTGGAGGACCAGGCTCATTAACTGAGCCTGGTTGTTATTATTATTAGTTATAAATTTTTAATATTAAATAAGAAGTAGGAAAGAATGACTGGGAGAACAACATCATACAGGCGAGTGAAAAATTTTCTTGGTAGTGGCAAATAATAATTATTAACATGGAAAACCGAAATATCACTTGCTTAAAGAAAATTTTGCATACGTAACTTGCGGCGGCTGGTAAATTCTACTTAAGAGTTACACGGCTAGTGTAACCACTGCTTGCGACTGATATATATAAAACATGCATAATGTGAGCACTTGCAGTGTGTGGCTGCCGCTCACTATGTGAGCTACATGGTGGGTAAAGCAGTGATGTGTAACTAACTAGCTAAATATGAAAGTTGGTTTAGAAAGACACTAAGCAAACACTAACATATTTATTAGAAAACGTTTCGGTCCTGGGACCTTGATCACTTCTAACATAGAGGTAGAAAGACATTATATATATATAGGCGGAGAGTGAGATGTGACGCACGTGACCTGAGGAATGTCATAAGAACATAAGAATGGAGGAACACTGTAGAAGGCCTACTGGCTCATGCGAGGCAGGTCTTTATCAAAACAACCTCTACCTATGATGAGGACAGTTAGACGATGAAATCATGTGACTCCTGTGTTGATGGGTTGGTGCTGCTTAAGTATCATGTATGCCAATGTTTTTGAAATTTTGTAGTTTCCAGTGTTGCGTTCTATAGTGTCGGTGACGGCGATTAGTGAGGCTTCTAGGCACCGTCGGCGTCTGAGGGGCGATTAGTGAGGCTTCTAGGCACCGTCGGCGTCTGAGGTCTGGTTCGGTGAGAACGAGTTGTGCCTCATTCCAGTTCATTAAATGCCCCGTGGAGTCTCTGTGGAGGACACAGGCGTACCTTACATCGTCTCTGTTAGAGGCATTTCGATGCTCATTCAGGCGGACTGCAAGATCTCTGCCTGTCTCGCCTACATATTTCTTGGGACAGAACCCACAGGGGATAGTGTAGACGCCTGCTGTAGAAGTTAGAGGTGTGGGGCTGCGTTTCTTAGTGAGGTCTTTGATAGATGATGTGTTTATGGTGGAAACGTTGATGTTACTCATAGCAAGTGCCCGGCGAGTATTCGTGGCAACATCGCCACATGGGAGTACTATGAACTGTTTAGGGGGCTGTTCCATGGGCAGTTTGTTGAGGATAGCTTGTGCCTTGAGTCTGCAATCTCGGATGAAGAAAGATGGGAACTGAAGACGTGTAAAGGCTTGTGTTATGTAAGTGCATTCTTCTTCTAGAAAACAAAGGCTGGAGATGCGAAGAGCTCTCAAGAAGCCAATGAGGACTCCTCTCTTAGTGCGGGTGTCTTGGTGTGAATAAAAGTGTATAAGATCGTCCTTGTTGGTTGGTTTTCTATACACTTTGAAGAGAAGTTTGTCACTGTCGGGAGATCTGCACAGTAGAACGTCGAGGAAAGGAAGTTTGCCATCATTTTCGAGTTCAAGTGTAAACTTTATTGATGGTTCAGCTGCATTGATCTTGTTGAGAAGGGCCTGGATATTGAGACGTCTCGGATAGAAAACCAATATATCATCAACGTATCTTAGCCAGGTAACGGTGTTGGGAATGAGGGTGCTGAATTTCTCTGTCTCCAGGTTTTCCATGAAGAGGTTGGCAAGCACAGCACTGAGCGGGCTGCCCATTACCATCCCAAAGCATTGTTTGTAACAGTTGTCCTGATACTTGAAGAAGTTGAAATTAACACAAAGTTCCACTGGATTGATGAAATCTAGAAGAGGTAAAGGGAGGTCGTGGTTTTCAGTGAGCCTCTGTCTCAGAATGTTGATTGCTGCGTCAGTAGGAACGTTGGTAAAGAGGGCTGTGACATCGAAGGAAGCCATGCTTTTGTTTTTGACATTCAGGTTGGAAATTCGGGAGAGAAGGTCACCTGAGTGTTTGAGGTGGGCTTGAATGATGGTTCCCAGAAGCGCTGAAAGGTGTTTGGCAAGGTGGCCGGCTAGTCTGTGTGGTGCACTCCTGTGTGGTGCACTTCGCATCTCCAGCCCTTGTTTTCTAGAAGAAGAATGCACTTACATAACACAAGCCTTTACACGTCTTCAGTTCCCATCTTTCTTCATCCGAGATTGCAGACTCAAGGCACAAGCTATCCTCAACAAACCGCCCATGGAACAGCCCCCTAAACAGTTCATAGTACTCCCATGTGGCGATGTTGCCACGAATACTCGCCGGGCACTTGCTATGAGTAACATCAACGTTTCCACCATAAACACATCATCTATCAAAGACCTCACTAAGAAACGCAGCCCCACACCTCTAACTTCTACAGCAGGCGTCTACACTATCCCCTGTGGGTTCTGTCCCAAGAAATATGTAGGCGAGACAGGCAGAGATCTTGCAGTCCGCCTGAATGAGCATCGAAATGCCTCTAACAGAGACGATGTAAGGTACGCCTGTGTCCTCCACAGAGACTCCACGGGGCATTTAATGAACTGGAATGAGGCACAACTCGTTCTCACCGAACCAGACCTCAGACGCCGACGGTGCCTAGAAGCCTCACTAATCGCCGTCACCGACACTATAGAACGCAACACTGGAAACTACAAAATTTCAAAAACATTGGTATACATGATACTTAAGCAGCACCAACCCATCAACACAGGAGTCACATGATTTCATCGTCTACCTGTCCTCATCATAGGTAGAGGTTGTTTTGATAAAGACCTGCCTCGCATGAGCCAGTAGGCCTTCTACAGTGTTCCTCCATTCTTATGTTCTTATGACATTCCTCAGGTCACGTGCGTCACATCTCACTCTCCGCCTATATAGATAATGTCTTTCTACCTCTGTATGTTAGAAGTGATCAAGGTCCCAGGACCGAAACGTTTTCTAATAAATATGTTAGTGTTTGCTTACGTGTCTTTCTAAACCAACTTGTCGGTATTTATTACCAAGGTTTATACCATATATGAAAGTTACATAGAACGATAACTGTATTGGGTTATCTTTCTCAATGTGAGAAGTAAATGTTGAAAAAACTGTAATAAGAGCAGAGCTACGATGAAAAAAGAAGCCTGCAGCGTTTCCCTTGTCATAATCCATCACACAGAATGGGTTTCGTGCATGAGTAATGAATTCTGTCAGCTTGAGGTTGGCGACATCAGCAGAAGAACGAGGATATCGTCAGGTATTTCACGATAAGTACAGTAGCTACTCGAGTTTTCTGTTTCGATTCATCTGGGCCGAATTGTTTTGCACTGACCTGAATTATTAATACGTTTTAGATTTCGTGAGAAGGAATAAGAGTGTGTAATAATTATGAATTCTTTCCTGTTTAACTGGTGTGTGAATTCTGGGAACAAGAGCAGTGGTCAGTCGTCACGTGAGGTCACAGACCCTGAGCTGCTTTGGGGATTAGCGTGGACGGTTACAAAGCATGGCTTGCTTCAGCAGTGTTTTAAAAATTGAGGTTGAAGAGTTGAAGGAGGAGGTCTTGCTTCTCCAGGAGGAGATTAGGAGGCTGAAGGTCCACCTCAATGGATCTGGGAGAGTGTGAGGTGGCTGGAGTTGTGGGGAATGAGGCTTCTAGCAGTGAGGTGCAGTCTGTCTCTCGCTGTGAGGAGGCTGTAGGTGAGGAGGTAGCAACGGCTACCAGCAGTGAGGTGCAGCCCAGCACCTGCTACAAGTGGCGAGTGGTTCACAGTAATGGGAGGCGCATCAGAGTAAGGAAAGTTAAGAGTGAAGATCTGAAGGTAGGAAATCGCTTCTCTGTTCTTCAGGATGAATGTACTTCAGTGGCCAGTGAAGGTAAGGGTACTACTGCCCCTGCTAACAGAGGTAAGCGCATTCTTGTGGTTGGTGACTCTCAGGTAAGATATATTGACCGTGCTTTTTGTAATAGGAATAAGAAGATGAGAGATAGAGTGTGCTTCCCTGGAGCTGGTGTTGGGGACATAGTTAACAGGCTGGATAATATCATGTCAGGTAATGGGAACAAGCCCATTATTTGTCTCAGTGCTGGTGGAAATGATATTGGGAAGGGTAGGAGAGAAGAGTTGCTAGGTAAGTACAGGTCAGCTATAGATTTCATTAAGTCTAAGGGAGGGGTCCCAATCATATGTAGCATCTTGCCTAGAAGGGGAGTAGGAAATGAATGGTTGTCTAGGGCAATTGGTGTAAATTGCTGGCTAGACAGATACTGCAAAGAACTTGCAATCCCATTCATTGACAACTGGAACAACTTTTATGGCAAACATGATATGTATGCAAGGGATTGGGTACATCTCTCTGGGGCTGGGGTGGTAGCACTTGCAAACTCAATTGAGAAGGCCATTGCTGAAATGCCTATGATTTTAAACTGATAGAAGATAGAGGTATGGGTGTATGTGGGAAACAAGCAGGTTGCAACACTAGGGTTGGAATCAGTAAATGTATAAAAGGCATTCAGCATGAAGTTATAAATAAAGACAATAGATCAGGTCAGCAAACAAAGGGCGACAGCAGAGGACAGCAAGGGACTAGCTCCCTTAAGGTTTACTATACTAATAGCAGGAGTGTAAGAAAATAAGATAGATGAGCTAAGATTAATTGCAAGTGCAGGAAACATAGATATTATTGCTATAACAGAGACCTGGCTCAATCTGAAAGATAAAGAGATGCCCTCTGAATGTCACATACTAGGCTATAAATTATTCCACACTGACAGGGTCAACAGGAAGGGTGGTGGAGTAGCGATGTATGTCAGAGACAATTTAAATTGTTGTGTTAGAGAAGATATAAAAGTAGAAGCGTCAGCCACTGAATCTGTTTGGTTACAGCTTCTCGAGGGCCGATAAAAACTAATTTTGGGTGTGATTTACAGGGCCCCAAATCTTGAAAGGGAGTGCAGTAAACTTCTATGGGACGAAATTCGTAAGGCATCTACATACGAAAATGTTGTGGTAATGGGAGATTTCAACTATAGACAGATTGACTGGAGAAATTTGACAGGAAATTTAGAATCAAGTGACTTTCTTGATACGATCCAGGATTGTTTTTTAAAACAGTTTGTGACAGAGCCAACTAGAGGAAATAACCTCCTTGACTTGGTTCTTGCCAGTAGGGAAACACTAATTAATAATCTTGAGGTTAATGATGAGCTTGGGGAAAGTGATCACAAATCACTCAGTTTTAATATATCATGGAATTCCCCTAATAATGACAATCAAGTCTCCGTCCCTGACTTTCGCTTTGCTGATTTCATAGGACTGAAAAATTACTTAGGTGGGCTGAACTGGAATGACCTAAGGGTCAGGTAGGTGGTGATGGTTGCCGATATGATGCTTTTCAGGGCATAGTTCTAGCTGCTCAGTCAAATTATGTTCCAAATAGGGAAATCAGATCAAACAAAAATGATCCTAAATGGATGAACAATAGATTAAAATATATGATTGGTCAAAAGAGAGGCATATATAGGCAAATCAAAAGAGGAGAGGGGCAATTAAGAAATCGATATATTCAGTTAAAGAGAGAAATAAAAAAGGGAATTAGAAAAGCAAAAAGAGATTATGAGGTTAAAGTTGCAAGAGAATCGAAGACTAACCCAAAAGGATTCTTTCAGGTATACAGAAGTAAGATCAGGGACAAGATAGGCCCACTCAAAAGTTCCTCGGGTCAGCTCACTGACAGTGATAAGGAAATGTGTAGAATTTTTAACACATACTTCCTCTCAGTTTTTACACAGGAGGATACCAGCGATATTCCAGTAATGATAAATTATGTAGAACAGGACGATAATAAACTGTGCACGATTAGGGTCACAAGTGACATGGTCCTTAGGCAAATAGATAAATTAAAACCTAACAAATCCCCAGGCCCTGATGAACTGTATGCAAGGGTTCTAAAGGAATGTAAAGAGGAGCTTAGCACACCTTTGGCTAATCTTTTCAACATATCACTACAAACTGGCATGGTGCCAGATAAGTGGAAAATGGCAAATGTGATACCTATTTTCAAAGCAGGTGACAGGTCCTTAGCTTCGAACTATAGACCAATAAGCCTAACCTCCATAGTGGGAAAATTTATGGAATCAATAATTGCCGAGGCAGTTCGTAGCCACCTTGAAAAGCATAAATTAATCAACGAATCTCAGCATGGTTTTACAAAGGGGCGTTCCTGCCTTACGAATTTATTAACTTTTTTCACTAAGGTATTTGAGGAGGTAGATCATGGTAATGAATATGATATTGTGTATATGGACTTCAGTAAGGCTTTTGACAGGGTCCCACATCTGAGACTATTGAGAAAATTAAGGCACATGGAATAGGAGGAGAAATGTTTTCCTGGATAGAGGCATGGTTGACAAATAGGCAGCAGAGAGTTTGCATAAATGGGGAGAAATCAGAGTGGGGAAGCGTCACGAGCGGTGTTCCACAGGGGTCAGTGTTGGGCCCCCTGCTGTTCACAATCTACATAAACGACATAGATGAGGGCATAAAGAGCGACATCGGCAAGTTTGCCGATGACACCAAAATAGGCCGTCGAATTCATTCTGACGAGGACATTCGAGCACTCCAGGAAGATTTGAATAGACTGATGCAGTGGTCGGAGAAGTGGCAGAAGCAGTTTAATATAGACAAATGCAAAGTTCTAAATGTTGGACAGGACAATAACCATGCCACATATAAACTAAATAATGTAGATCTTAATATTACGGATTGCGAAAAAGATTTAGGAGTTCTGGTTAGCAGTAATCTGAAACCAAGACAACAGTGCATAAGTGTTCGCAATAAAGCTAATAGAATCCTTGGCTTCATATCAAGAAGCATAAATAATAGGAGTCCTCAGGTTGTTCTTCAACTCTATACATCCTTGGTTAGGCCTCATTTAGATTATGCTGCACAGTTTTGGTCACCGTATTACAGAATGGATATAAATTCTCTGGAAAATGTACAAAGGAGGATGACAAAGTTGATCCCATGTATCAGAAACCTTCCCTATGAGGATAGACTAAGGGCCCTGAATCTGCACTCTCTAGAAAGACGTAGAATTAGGGGAGATATGATTGAGGTGTATAAATGGAAGACAGGAATAAAGGGGATGTAAATAGTGTGCTGAAAATATCTAGCCTAGACAGGACTCGCAGCAATGGTTTTAAGTTGGAAAAATTCAGATTCAGGAAGGATATAGGAAAGTACTGGTTTGGTAACAGAGTTGTGGATGAGTGGAACAAACTCCCGAGTACAGTTATAGAGGCCAGAACGTTGTGTAGCTTTAAAAATAGGTTGGATAAATACATGAGTGGATGTGGGTGGGTGTGAGTTGGACCTGATTAGCTTCTGCTACCAGGTCGGTTGCCGTGTTCCTCCCTTAAGTCTATGTGACCTGACCTGACTAGGTTGGGTGCATTGGCTTAAGCTGGTAGGAGACTTGGACCTGCCTCGCATGGGCCAGTAGGCCTTCTGCAGTGTTCCTTCGTTCTTATGTTCTTATGTGTTTAGTCTGGAGATACTTTATAATTCTCCCGGTTCTCTCTTACTTTATGTTGCTGAATAACATGGAGTTGTGTGCGTATTTTGTGTATGTTTATATTTATATTTTAATATAAACAAATATATTTTACCTTTCACAGCACTATTATTTCACCAAATATTTGCAACCATGTATCCGAGATAAAAGAGATGACCGACTGAGGCTTTGTTTTTAAGATTCAGTAACGCTTAAAATTTTGAATACAAAGCTCTGTGCAAACAATTGTGAGAACGCGTTTTGAATACTTAGTTTAGTGAGTTTATTAAATAAGCACTTTATTTTGTTTAAAAAAAAAAAAAAGATTTATTTGCAAGAACTACTAATAACTGGTTAAGTCGAATCTACGTCATTAAATATTGGAGTAAAACTCCAGAGTGTAAGGTAAACTTTGTTAAAAAAAAATCTAACAGATTAAGAAAATTGAAAGACTCAAAGTTTTATACGGACCATTAAGTTCTGAAAACATTGCAGTCAATAAACACAGAAACGTGCATATAGACATAGAATTGTCCTCCTAGCGGTGATACGTGAGGTTACAGGGAAATTGAATCTTTCAGATTCTTTCGTCGTTCGACAGCACAGGGCAAGACTGAGCCAGAGACGACAAGCGACAGAAGAAGTTATGCCAGGAAAGCTCAGCTTTCCTGGCATAACTGTGGTCTCGGTAGCAAAAGCAGTAAAATAATAATAATAACAAAAATAATTAATAATTTTCGGTCGTTGCGCGATCCGAGAAAGGTATCCCCTTATTGCAAAACCCCATTCCCATGTAAACCAATGCTTGTAAAAGGAATAGTCCAGAATGCGCCATAAGTTTTTAAAGCAATTAAAGACTAACATTGAAGATCTGAAGTGAATTAGTAGAGGTATTGACAAGTTTTCACGTGGACACTAATATCCCAATTTCTTCAACAAAAAATTGCAAATTAGGACATATACGGTCCAAAATGAACCGAAACCTTCCATTAAGAAACTTCAGCCTTAAATTCAAACTGAAAGAAACATTCCTATATTATTTCATTGAGGCCTATATACTAAAATAATCCATCACTTTAACTTTGAAGCTTCTCAGAATTTGTAATATCACGTTATCAGCGTTGATGAGTGAAGACTACTGGACAAATCACTCAGAAATTATCGCTTAAATGCCAGTATTTCACCTTCCCTATTTTTTTCCGAAAAAAAGTAAATTGGGAACAACACAGGTAAGAAGAAGTGTAAGCTTTTCTCTAAGTTTGACGAATGTTTAAGTTTCAAATAAGTAAATATACATGTAAGAAAATAAACCTTATTTAAACTTTGGGTATATGTGTGTGTATCTGTGATAGGACACACAAATATGTGTATATATGTAGATTTAACTTAGGATAATCAAAATAAGTCACTGATTGGCTGACTATACCTTCCCCTTTTCCCAGTACCTGGGAAACAACACCTCCCACAAATCACGGGAAGAGGTCAGTGACATAGTGAACTAAATTGTAGATAAGAGTAATCTTAATTATCCCCCAGTATAGCGTACAATATATAGTGTAGATAGGGGAATATCTTACATGCGACTGGCACTAGCGAACTATTGCCAGAGGTACAGTGAAGTGTTAATAACGGATAAGTAACTACTATAGTCATAAGAGATGAAACGAGTGGTGGTAGCATTGAGGTGCAGGGAATCATAGCATACATAAATTGAGCATACAACCGTTACCTCTACTAAACAGGAAATAATCTTTTCCTTAGAAGTGTAGGGGAAAGTTAGCGTAGGCCTAGCTGCTGTGTAAATAATAAAACAATGATCCCAGTATAGCGCAGTGAAAAGTGTATTTTGAAAGAATACAGTGTATATCCTTGAGATAAACAGTGTACAGTACTACATAAAAGGAATTTAAATAATAATAATAATAAAAATAATAGTGAAGTGTGGCAGTGTGGGTAAGTCCTGCCCGGCTCACACCCACCCTACACCACCACCCACTCTACACCACCACCCACATACTGCAAACTTGCATATTACTGGCACCAGCAAGAGAAAGGTAAAGTGGAAATCAGTTTTCTTCCGTGGCATACAGAGTGTAGTAGGATAAAGACAGGATGTCAGCACAGCATATCTGTGGGACATGTAAAAAAATCCTTGGAAGGAAATCCAGAATCACATGCAATCTATGCTCTTCCAAACACCATATCTTTTGTACTAGACTAAATACAGCCTCAAAAAATTACCTCGAACTAGCAAGGTGCTTCTGCTTGTGCAATAAAGATGTAGAACTTTGGGCAGGTATCAGAAAGGTACTAAGGAGAGTAATAAATGATAAAAATAATCAAGAAAACAAGGATGACCTCTTGTATAGTCTACCAAAAATATATAAAACATGAGAGCAAGAGACAGTGTATCAAAAAATGCAGAATGTCCATACAACAGCAGATGACTCGAAACTATCTAGTCACCCACATGGTGCTAAGCCAGACCCATCCCCCAGTCATAGCACTAATACCCACAGTGCTGGTGCTGGCCCAGGCTCCCCCAGTCATAGCACTAATACCCACAGTGCTGGTGCTGGCCCAGGCCCAGCCGCTGGCCCAGGCTCAGCCCCCAGCCCCAGTGCTGACCCAGACCCAGCCCCCAGCCTTACTGCCAGCCCAGACTCTCCTAGAGACACTACCAAAACCATCACAAAAACAGTAAATATACAACCATCTAAAACCGTAAATATACAACCATCATTGCACAAGACCGTGGCCCACAGTACAGATGTTGGAGAGGAGTCTCCTCCTCCTTCCTCTACTGGGGAAAGTAGATGAAATCCAGGACGGGGTGGCCCTGGCTTGGATACTGAGGATTATAGTGCAGTCCCAGAACCTGCAGAAATTGACAACACACCTCCCAACAATTCTCAACCAAAGGTGAATTTGTGCAAATATTATGCTTGGGGCATCTGTAAGCATGGAATAACAGGGAAAAAATGGGACATGCAACTTTGAGCATCCCAAAAAATGTAGCGACCTCCTGTCTAAAGGAGTGTGTCGTTCTTCTTCCTGTACTTTCTTTCACCCAAAAATGTGCCACTCCTCGGTCCTCCAGAAGCAGTGTTACAACATCGACTGCCCTGCATACCATCTAAAAGGGACCAGGAGGCACAGACCCCACAAGACAAACAATAGTAGCTACGACAACCCAACTCCAGGTGATTTTTTAGTGGCAGGAAACGGAAAAAGAAAATGGAAGGAGATAACAAAAATAGTCCACCACCTTGGAGCCTTGTTGGACTGGAGGCGCAGCCAGTGGCCACCCATGGCCCTCCAGAATTACAACTACTGATGCCAGTAACAAAATCCCCCCAACAAACAGAATACAACCTCGTTCATATTTGCTAATATACAGGGCCTTAAGCCATCCACAAGCAACAAAATACCTTTTATCAGTGGACTTCTAGAGGAGTCTAATGCAATGTTTGCAGCCTTCACAGAGACTCACACAAAAGATCACTTTGACAGTGAAATATGGATAAGTGGTTACAACCTTTTTAGATGCGACAGAAAAAGCAGGCAACAAGGGGGGGTTGGCCTGTATGTCAAAGAGTCCCTCATCTGGACGGAGTTGCTGAACACCACAAATGAGGTAGTTGAAGTTCTATCAATAAAGATCGAGAACCAAAACCTAGTCAAGGAACAGCTACTGAAAATTGATTACTGTTTGGAAAACCTTCTAGCTCCATCCCCAAACATCTTACTGCTTGGTGATTTCAACCTAAGGCATACAAAATGGAAGAATATAGCAAATAATGTTATAGCTGAAACAATCCCTGGAGGTAGCGCAGATGAAAGGTCACACACACATGAGCTACTAAGTCTCTGCGAAAAACACACCTTAAGCCAGCAGATAGTGGAGCCAACAAGACTAGAAAACACACTTGACCTTATCTTCACAAATAATGAGGACCTGATAAGAGACATAAGAATATCAAAAACAACTAATTCCGATCACAACCTAATCGAAGTCCAGACGTACATGCATAGGGGTCCTGATCAGCAGAATGCATGTACCTGTGAAGGTGTCTTCATAAAAATACAACTTCAACAACAAGAACATCAACTGTGACCAGGTAAACCATGTTCTAAACGAAACATGTTGGGAAGATGTCTTAAATGACATGGATCCAAACCAGTGCCTTGAAAGGATCAACTTCCTGGCAGCTGAAGTATGTTCTAGGCATATTCCCCTAAGAAAGAAGAAGAGCAGGAGTAAACTGGAGAGAGAAAGACGCTCCTCTACAGAAGACGACGAAGAGTCACTGAGCTCCTCAGGAGTGCTAGAATATCTGATACACGAAAGGAGGCGCTGACCAGGGAAGTGGAAACTATCAAACTTAAGTTAAATGACTTACAGGAACCAGGAGAGGCAGGAGGAGCTTAAAGCTATTAGTGAAATTGAAAGAAATTCGAAATATTTCTTTTCATATGCCAAAAACAAGGCAAATACCACATCTAGTATCGGGCCCTTACTCAGACAGGATGGGACATACACAGATGACAACAAGGAAATGAGTGAAATATTGAAATCCCAGTACGACTCTGTGTTTAGTGAACCACTAATCGGTCTGAGGATCGACGACCCAAATGATTACTTCATGAATGAGCCTCAAAACTCCATAAATGTATGCCAGATTTCCGACATTACCCTAACTCCGATAGATTTCGAAAAAGCCATTGACAACATGCCTATGCACTCAGCCCCGGGCCCAGACTCGTGGAACTCTGTTTTCATTAAGAACTGCAAGAAACCCCTCTTGCGTGCCCTAAGTACACTATGGAGGAGGAGCTTGGACATGGGTGAAATTCCACAGTCACTTAAAACAACGGATATAGCCCCACTCCATGAAGTTGGCAGCAAAGCATTAGCTAAGAACTATAGACCAATAGCTCTGACGTCCCACATCATAAAAATCTTTGAAAGAGTGCTAAGAAGCAGGATTGCAAATCACCTGGATTCCCAAAATCTGCACAATCCAGGGCAACATGGGTTCAGGGCAGGTCGCTCCTGCCTCTCACAACTACTGGATCACTATGACATGGCCTTGGATGCACTGGAAGAAAATCAGAATGCAGATGTAATATACACAGACTTTGCAAAAGCATTTGACAAATGCGATCATGGCGTAATAGCCCATAAAATACGAGCTAAAGGAATAACTGGGAAAGTGGGGAGATGGATCTTCAACTTCCTAACAAATCGAACACAAAGAGTAGTGGTCAACTGAGTTAAATCGGAGGCTGCCATAGTGAAGAGCTCTGTTCCACAAGGCACAGTACTCGCCCCCATCTTATTCCTTATCCTCATATCAGACATAGACAGAGATATACACCACAGCATCGTATCATCCTTTGCGGATGATACTAGGATCTGCATGAGGCTGTCATCTGCAACGGTAAACAATATGATGTTCAATGAGGACGAATTCCAACTACTCCGTTATGGAAAACTGGAGGAGATAATAACTAGAACAGAGTATACTACTGACTCCGGCCATGCAATAGAGCGGAAAAATAATGTAAGGGACCTGGGAGTAGTAATGTCTGAGGATCTCACTTTCAAGGATCACAACAGTGCCACGATCGCATGTGCAAAGAAAATGATAGGATGGATAATGATTACTTTCAAAACGAGAGATGCCAAGCCAATGATGATCCTTTTCAAATCACTTGTTCTCTCTAGGCTGGAATACTGCTGTACATTAACATCTCCATTCAAAGCAGGTGAAATCGCAGATCTAGAGAGTGTACAGAGATCCTTTACTGCACGTATAAGTTCTGTCAAGCACCTTGACTACTGGGAACGCTTGGAAGCACTTGACTTGTACTCGTTGGAACGCAGGAGGGAGAGATATATCATAATCTACACTTGGAAAATCTTGGAAGGAATGGTCCCAAATCTGCACACAGAAATCACTCCCTACGAAAGTAAAAGACTGGGAAGGCGATGCAAAATGCCCCCAATAAAAAGTATGGGCGCCATTGGTACACTAAGGGAAAACACCATAAGTGTCCGGGGCCCAAGACTGTTCAACAGCCTCCCATCAAGCATTAGGGGAATTGCCAATAAACCCCTGGCTGCCTTCAAGAGAGAGGTGGACAGATACCTAAAGTCAGTGCCGGATCAGCCGGGCTGTGGCTCGTACGTTGGACTGCGTGCGGCCAGCAGTAACAGCCTAGTTGATTAGGCCCTGATCCATCGGGAGGCCTGGTCATGGACCGGGCCGCGGGGGCGTTGATCCCCGGAATAACCTCCAGGTAACCTCCAGGTATAGGACCTTAGACCGATTACCATCTCACTCCTGCCCACTACCTGGGAAGGTAACGATGTAGCAATAAATAAGTTTTTTCTTGAGTGTCTTATTTGAATCTAACTTGCATCAGTCCATTTGATAGTGGGAATAAGTCTTATTATTTTTGTTATTATTACTAATGTTATTAATTTTCCTTCTACATCGGCCTTTTTCTCACCAAGGCGGGGCGAGTCAGAAAAGAAAAACAAGCATTAAGAATCGTTCATACAATGGCAGTTTTTCAAATGCGTATGGATATTCCTGTTCTGAGCTACGACATTACCACCCATGCTTCCAGAGTGCAGGTACTATACGTCCTACCTGTAGGAGAACTTAGATTCATCTTATAGTTTCCTTGAGCCCTTTCGTGATACCTTGCTCACATCCCTAGAGCACCTTATGTCAAAAAAAAAAAAAGCTCGTCTTCAATCACTCCAGTATCCGACGCTCACAAATACCTGCTGGATGCTTAAACCTCTAAGATTCAGTCCCCATTATTACCTCCAGCTCTTTTTAGGACGCGTCCTTTTACCCCTACTTCCATCCACACCAGATTTATACACCTTCTTGGTTAACCAGTATTGCACCATTCATAACAAATAACAAAGAGTATCTTAATACCGCATCTCAATTTCTACTTTTTATTTTTTGCATAGTCCTAATGCTGCCATCTGGTGGGCTCTGATCTTACCTAGAGCTCATCCCACCAAACCCTAGCTAGTTCTCACTCTGGTGGTATCTGCTAGACATGCCTCTCACTCTCTCCCGTCAGGTTGCAGGCCTGACAAGGGCTCGATACACTGAACCTTATTACTCCAATAAACTTTAGCCTCGCCTCTAAGGATCTGTTATTCCTATACATTAATTGCAACATTAATCTCAAACATTACATCTTTAACATCTCCAGACTCATCCTTGGTACATTTCAAGACAATGCCTAACATTTAGATGCAAGTTTTGGTATCACTAAAATGTGGTACATTTCCCTAGTTGCCACCATTAATATGCTTTTTTTTTTTTTTGCTTACACACTAAAATACTGCTACCACTTTTCCATCCAGATCAGTTCTATCTAGTTCTTTTATAAACCTGTCAACTGGCACTTCCACGCCATTGCATCTTCTATTGAGAATCACTCGAAAATTCTATCAGAAAAACGGAACTATAACTCCGCTTTTTTGTCGGAATGTCTTTTAAGTCCACCCTTCTTCCTAATGTCTGAGCATTCACTTACTTTAACAACCCTATCTATAAATTTATTAAACAACAACAGTTATATATACATACACATGTTCAAGACCTACTTTTACTGAAAAACAGTCCTCATGTTCCTTATATTCTCTAACCTGAGCCTTACTCTGTACAAATTCTTTACGGTTATAATGAAATGAATGAATAAATAAAGAATCTAATAATAATGGATATAGTATAAAATGTATAAGACAAGCAACAACTATTAATGGTTAAAACAAAGATTACAGTATAAAAGAAAGAGTAAATCCACCCCAATGAATATATAAGAGTCTATAGATGGATGATGAAATTTATATATAAAATATTCTCATTATACATAATGGCGTGGTGGAATGAATGAACTAAAGAACTAAAACATAAATATAAGAATTTGCTCATCTCAGGAAATAAAAGGTACGCTTTATCTTCAGCATATTATTTAACCATTCCTAACCTTGGAGCTAAAAATATATATATTATGCTAAGGAGGGAGGGAAGGAGGGAGTGGAGAGAGAGGACATCCTAAGTGCATATAATTTTATATCTTCCAGTGGTTGAGGAAGCTCCTAAACTACGTGCTGGGCGGGCGAGCATCTTACTCCTGCTGTTAACCTAAGGTATGGGTGGCCGACACCGCCACGGAAATACGAGAGCTCCACGCCTCGTGAAAGATATTTTGCCCGCTAGCGAAAATATTTGGTGATACTGTGAATATATCTGGCCTCTTGCCAAAGCATTTGGTGGTTTGTGAACTATATTTAGATGTTTGTGAATACGTTTGAAATCTCGTATATACTTAAGTAGCTCACGAATTGGGCTTGGTGGCTCGCGAAATGCGTCTTATGACTCAAGGTGGAATGGAATGTTTGTTCGTAGATTTCTGAATAAACTTAAAGATGTGTTAATATATCCCAAAGTCTCACTTCCATGCGGATTATTTTCGCTGGTTTGGACAGGTAACAGAAAGAGACACCGACACGATGGTATGTCTTTCATATGATGCCTAAAGAATATCTTTACCTGTATTGTGCATTTCTTGGTGATGCGACACAGCACGAAGCAGCTGCAGCAAGAAAAGGAATGAGATGATGATACTGACATGAACAACATTGTAAAAGGGGTTTACAATGCTTGGACCGTTTACTTGTTTGAGTAATTGCATAGTATTCTCGCTATTTATTATTCTTCTTCTTTATTCATTCATTCCTCGTAAGGGGTTATCTATAGTAATTAAATTTTACTTCTTACTGTTATCTTCCTCCAGGATTGCCAACAGATAACTTCAAATCACATTTTCTAATCAGTTTCAAAGTTTCATTGTTGGTGTATCTTACTAAGAGTGTCGCTTATTGAGCTGTATTAGTAGCAACTTCCAATTTTGAATATGGAAAAAGAGATAAGATGAGAATGCGATAACTCGAGAATGTGATAACGTGGGAATGCATTTTCACATTAGTATAATTTAATAATGTATAATAATAATATATTTACTACAAGTACATGTAATTTCAATACAACTATAAAAAGTTTACTCAAAGGCAAAGATAGATTAATTAAAAAATATGCCTCCTCTAATCCATCTTAACCCTATTATGTATGGATTAATAAAAACGCACAAACCAGTTAATCCACTTAGACCAATTATTAGCTCCATAGCTTCAGTTTCCTATAAATTATCTAAATGACTTGTAAATATTTTGAGCCCAATTATTGGAAAAATTTCTACCTTAAAAAGCAACAAATTTAGTGGATAAATTAAGCACCTTGACTGAATTAAATGGTTTTAATATGGTTAGTTTTGAAGTTACTTTCTTGTTTACAAAAGTTCCAGTTGATGATGGAAAATTTATATTTAATGGCGAGTTTTACTGAGGTTTGGTATGGTAATGGGAAATCCTCTCTTACCTGTTCTTAGCAATCTATGCATGAAATTCTTTGAGACAAGATTGCTTAACACAATCCTTCCTAATTGAGCTAAGTGGTATAGATATGTTATTTTGTGCCTTATGCATAAAAATATAGATATAAACCATTTCCTCGTAAAATTAATTAGTTTAGCTCCTTCTATAAATTTTACTGTTGAGTTCTAAGAAAATAACTCATTGCCTTTCCTAGATGTTTTAATTTTAAGGGTAACAACGATTTTAAATTTAAAATTTAGAGAAAACCAAAAAATAACTGTTCCTGTGAATGCTACTTGTGGAAAATTGCATTTATCTGAATGTATCATTATGTACATAACAGTAAATGAACAAAGATAATTATTATTTATCAGTTAGACTAGTAGGAATTTGGGACACCTAGGTCGCAAAAAATGTCCCCCTTCGATACCTACAACTGTCATATCCACAAGTTGCTCTGGGCCCATTAATTACAAATGAAATATGTATCACCAGGAATGCTGGTAAATATATAAATTTGTGGACTGTATATTAAATTAAAAAATGATTATATATGAACACATATAACAGAAAGAGAATATCTTAATATCACTCACCAATTTGACTGGAGATTAAGGTATATCATACTCAGAAAACCTCACTGTCTAAATTTATGAAAATACTGGCCATAATTAAACATAAACAGATTTATCTGAGGTTCCTGGAGCTGTCTTGTCCAGTCGCCTGATACTCAAATTATGCAGGAATGCACATCCAACAATTTCGCCTCCTATTTGAGAGGTGTCAGCCCAATTTTAACCTCTAGAGCACGAAAAATTCTTCCCATTACTAATGTCTGTTACTCTCAATTCAAAACAAACAACAATGGCCAGTGTCGTCTGCGCAGGCGCAGGTTCCCATTTTCCATAACATAATTTATTAAATACAATATAGGCCATCTATTTACCTATAAATTACCGTATTTCCGGAAAATATACAGTATTTTCCACACTACTATTCTTCACATTAAGTTAGAGTTAAACTGTTGGTATTGCCATCAATGCTTTCGAGAGCTTGGCGTATTTGTAGTCCAGAATTCATAGATGAAGAAATATAAAAAAATTATGAAATACCCAGGAAACGTAATTGATAAATCTTATAAAATAGCTAGAAATACTTTTTACAACCCAAAAAGGGACAACCAACCTTATTCAACTAAAAATATGTTGGTTCTCCCTCACCTTGAAAACTTAGTTGATATGCCTACTCTTCTTAAGACTTTTAATATCTTGATATCGTAATAAAACTTTTGATAAAAAGAATCCCCCAAAATGCTGACGGGTGTGTACTCACCTAATTGTGGTTGCAGGGCTCGAAACTCGGCTCTTGGCCCCGCCTCCTCACTGATTGCTACTAGGTCCTCTCTCTCCCTGCTCCACTACATCACTTGCTAGACTATTCCACTTCCTGACAACTATATGACTGAAGAAATACTTCCTAACATCCCTTTGATTCATCTAAGTCTTCAAATTACCTTGTTTGTGTATCCCTTTCTGGAATATCCTGTCTCTGTCCACCTTATCTATTCCACGCAATGTTTTGTATGTCGTTATCACGTCTATCCTAACCCTCCTGTCCTTCAGCGTCGTCAGGCCGATTTCCCTTAACCTTTCTTCCTATGACATTCCCTTTAGCTCTGGAACTAGCCTTGTCGCAAACCTTTCTACTGTCTCTAATTTCTTGACGTGCTAGACCAGATGTGGGTTCCAAACTGGTGCTGCATATTCAAGTATGTAGACACTGTACACGGTGTACAGTTTCTTGAACGATTCCTTACTAAAGTATCGGAACGCTATTCTCAGGTTTGCTAGGCGCCCGTATGCTGCAACTGTTGTCTGGTTGATGTGTGCTTCCGGAGACGCCCTCGGTGTTATACTCACCCCAAGATCTTTCTCCTTGAGCGAGGTTTGCAGCCTTTTGCCACCTAGCCTATTCTCGGTCTTTGTCCTTTCCCGATCTTCATTACTGCATTTGGCGTGGTTAAATTCGAGGGGCCAGTTGCTGGACCACGTGTCGAGCTTTTCCAGGTCTCATTGTAGTCCTGCCTGATCTTCATCTGATTTAATTCACTTCATTAACTTCACATCATCTGCGAACAGCGACACTTCTGAGCCTATCCCTTCCATCATGTCATTCACATATACCAAAAATAGCACTGGTCCTAGGACCGACCCGTGTGGGACCCCGCTCGTCACAGGTGCCCACTGTGATACCTCATCACGTATCATGACTCGTTGTTGCCTCCCTGTTAGGTATTTTCTAAGCCACTGAAGTGCCTTCCTGTTATACGTGCCTGATCCTCTAGCTTCTGCACTAATCTCTTGAGGAATTTTGTCGAAGGCCTTCTTGCAGTCCAAGAAAATGCAATCAACCCCCCATCTCTCTCTCTCTCTCTCTGTCTCTCTCTCTCTCTCTGTCTCTCTCTCTCGTCTTCTGTTATTTTGCCATAAAACTCCAGAAGATTTGTGATACAGGATTTGCCTTCCATGAATCCATGCTTGTTGTCGTTTATTATCTTGTTCTGTTCCAGGTGCTCCACCACTCTCTTCCTGATAATCTTCTCGATGACTTTGCATACTATACACATCAGTGACACTGGTCTATAATTTAGTGCCTCATTTCTGTCTCCTTTCTTCAAAATGGGGACTACATTGTCGTCTTCCATACCTCAGGTAGTTGCCCAGTTTCAAGGGATGTTTTGAAAATTGTGGTTAGTGGCACACACAACGTGTGTCTGGTCCCGCCGCCTTCGAGATATCAAGGCTACTTAGCAGCTTCTTGACCACATCCTCAGTCGTGTGTATTTCATCCAACACTTGTTGGTATAACCCTTGTTGGTGTCCTCTGTTCCCAGAGTCATTCTTGTCTCTACTGTAAATATTTCCTTAAATCTCATGTTGAGCTCCTTACATACCTTTTGATCGTTTCTTGTGAGCTCCCCACCTTCTTTCCTCAGCTTGATCACCTGGTCTTTGATTGTTGTCTTCCTCCTAATGTGGCTATACAGCAATTTCGGGTCATACTTGACTTTAGATGCAATGTTGTTTTCGTACTGTCGCTGGGCCTCCCTCCTTATCTGTGCATACTCGTTTCTGGCTCTTCGACTGATCTCTTTGTTTTCCTGGGTCTTTTGCATTCTGTACTTTTTCCATTCTCTAGTGCACTTAGTTTTTGCCTCCCTATCCCTTCGGGTAAACCAAGGGCTCGTTCTGGTCGTCCCATTATTTTCGTTGCCCTTGGGAACAAACCTTTCCTCTGCCTCCTTGCATTTTGTTGTTACGTATTCCATCATTTCATTTATTGACTTCTCTGTCTCACTGAGCCTCCTGCAGGAAATTCCTCATACGTCTGTAGTCCCCCCTTTTACAGTTTGGCTTTTCCCATTCAACTCCTGTCACCCTCTCAACTTGTAACTCCACTATCTCCACTAGCTCCAAGGGGCCTCTCATATGTGATGTCCTCAATGTTCGAGCTGCTCAAAGTAAACACGAGGCCCAGTCTCGCTGGTTCATCTTCCCCTTTCTCTCTGGCAGTGTCCCTAACATGTTGGTGCATGAAGTTTTCCAGTACCACATCCATCATCATAGCACTCCATGTTTCGGGACCCCCATGTGGCTCCAGGTTTTCCCAATCTCCCTGTGGTTGAAATCGCCCATAACCAGTAACTTTGCTCTGCTCGAGTGAGCTCTTCTTGCCACCTCAGCTAGTGTGTTCACCATTGCTTTGTTGCTCTCTTCATATTCCTTTCTTGGCCTCCTGCAGTTCTGTGGTGGGTTACACATCACTGCAATGACTACCTTATATTTCCCCTGACTGAATTGTACCTACTATTCAATCCCTTTCTCAAAACTCGTCCATTCCTTCTATTTCCTGAAATCCCCGTCGGTTTTTAATGAACAGTGCAACCCATCCTCCCCCTCAACTCCTGTCTTTACTCAGGATCTGATCCGAGTGGGAAGATTGCGTTTATCTCAGTGAGTTAAGTTTCAGTGATTGCTATGATGTCTGGGAACGTCTCATTGATTCTTTCATGCCACTCCTTATATTTATTTGTTATTCCATCCGCGTTAGTATACCAAACCTTCAGCTTCATTTCTAAAACTGTGGTCCGGGGAAAATGGTGGGGTTGCGGGAGCGGGAGCCCTGGCGGAGACCTGTAGGGGTTGCGGTTGGGGTGGAGTTTGTGATGATGGGGGAAGGGGCAAGGTGCCGATGGGGGGTTCCTGTAGGGGTGAGGTTTGTGATGTAGGGAGTGGGGACAGAGGGAACAGTGTGTGACTTTTGGTTTAGATTGTTCAGTTGCATTAGGGTTGTGGTTGGATTTCCTCTGTGGGTGTAGGTGTATAATATTCCTTGTAAAATATGCGATAAAGTTTATTACAGTCACTCTGGTAAAGTCTTGAACTAAGATTGAAACAACATAAATAAAGCATTAGAACTGGACAAAATTCTAATGCTTTATTTATTCAAGTGAGAGAATTTAACCATCCAATTGATATTCAATAGGATGAGAAAGTTGTATCATGTAAGTTCATGGTCGACAGGAATGTAATAGAATCATGTTTCATAAAAAGCAGTTTTGAAAATATGAATATTTCTATTGGTTTAAATAAATTGGATTCATTTATAATTAATAAAATTTGGGAAGAATTTAATGATACATTAGACAAGTAAAAAATTTTTATATATGTAGTGCCTAATAGGCAGAACTTGCGATCTTGGCTTAAATAGCAACGCTCATCTTGCCATATAGGACAAGCGAAAATTTGTGTATGCAATAATTTCGCCAAAATCATTCTGAACCTAACGAAAAAAATATATTTCATTGTGTTTGTTTAGTACTAAATTACTGTAAACGTATTTAAAATATATTTAGTACGATTAGGCTAAAATAAATTGCGCTTGTTATACTAAGGTTAGATAAGTTTTCCAAGATTCTTTTGGTACAAAATTATAAATTTTTACATCAACATTAATGAAAAAAATATATGGGAAATTTTTTCTGCGCCTGCGCAGAAGAAGAGTGGCCATTGTTTTTTGAATGTGTTACAAGCACGTTAAGGTGAGGTGTATAATTTTCGTGCTCTAGAGGTAAAATTGGTTTGACACCTCTCAAATAGGAGACGAAATTGTTGGATGTGCATTCCTGCATAACTTGAGTATTAGGCGACAGGACAGGACAACTCCAGGAACCTCAGATAAGCTGTCTAATTTATGTTTAAATTCTGGCCAGTAAATTTTTCATAAATGTAGGCAAAAGGGGGGTTCCTGTATATGACACATTAATCTCCAGTCAAATTGGTGAGTGGTATGATTAAGATATATTCTCCTTCCGTTATATAAATGTGTGTATATATAATCATTTATTATTTTTAATATACAGTCCACAAATTTATATATTTACCAGCATTCCTGGTGATGTATTTTTCATTTGTAATTAATAGGTCCAGAGCAACTTGTGGATATGACAGTGGTAGGTATCGAAGAGGGACATTTTTTGCGACCTAGGTGTCCCAAATTCCTACTTGTCTAACTGATAAATAATAATTATCTTTGTTCATTTACTGTTATGTATATAATGATACATTCAGATAAATGTAATTTTCCACACACACACACACACACACACACACACACACACACACACACACACACACACACACACACACACACACACACACACACACACACACACACACACACATATATATATATATATATATATATATATATATATATATATATATATATATATATATATATATATATATATATATTAGGTAGTAGTTTGTTAGACAGCAACCACCCAGGGAAGTACTACCGTCCTGCCAGATGACTGAGAAACAGAAACCTGTAACTGTTTTGCATGATGGTAGGATTGCTGGTTTCTTTTTCTGTCTCATAAACACGCTAGATAACAGGGATATCTTGCTACTCCTACTTACGCTTTGGTCACACTTCACAGACACGCACATGCATATATGTATATACATACATCTAGGTTTTTCTCCTTTTTCTAAATAGCTCTTGTTCTTCTTTATTTCTTCTATTGTTCATGGGGAAGTGGAAAAGAATCTTTCCTCCGTAAGCCATACGTGTCGAATGAGGCGACTAAAATGCAGGGAGCAATGGGCTAGTAACCCCTTCTCCTGTAGACATTTACTAAAAAAGAGAAGAAGAAAAACTCTATAAAACTGGGATGCTCGAATGTGCGTGGATGTAGTATAGAAAGGGGTTTAGTTATAGGTAGTACATATTTTGAGAAAAAGAGGATAAATAAGTATACAAGATATGATGAAGGGCGAAATGACAGTAGTTTGTTGGATTATGTATTGGTAGATAAAAGACTGTTGAGTAGACTTCAGGATGTACATGTTTATAGACGGGCCACAGATGTATCAGATCACTTTCTAGTTGTTGCTACACTGAGAGTAAAAGGTAGATGGGATACAAGGAGAATAGAAGCATCAGGGAAGAGAGAGGTGAAGGTTTATAAACTAAAAGAGACAGTTAGGGTAAGATATAAACAGCTGTTGGAGGATAGATGGGCTAATGAGAGCATAGGCAATGGGGTCGAAGAGGTATGGGGTAGGTTTAAAAATGTAGTGTTAGAGTGTTCAGCAGAAGTTTGTGGTTACAGGAAAGTGGGTGCGGGAGGGAAGAGGAGCGATTGGTGGAATGATGATGTAAAGAGAGTAGTAAGGGAGAAAAAGTTATCATATGAGAAGTTTTTACAAAGTAGAAGTGATGCAAGGAGGGAAGAGTATATGGAGAAAAAGAGAGGTTAAGAGAGTGGTGAAGCAATATAAAAAGAGAGCAAATGAGAGTGGGTGAGATGTTATCAACAAATTTTGTTGAAAATAAGAAAAAGTTTTGGAGTGAGATTAACAAGTTAAGGAAGCCTAGAGAACAAATGGATTTGTCAGTTAAAAATAGGAGAGGAGAGTTATTAAATGGAGAGTTAGAGGTATTAAGATGATGGAGGGAATATTTTGAGGAATTGTTAAATGTTGATGAAGATAGGGAAGCTGTGATTTCGTGTATAGGGCAAGGAGGAATAACATCTTGTAGGAGTGAGGAAGAGCCAGTTGTGAGTGTGGGGGAAGTTCGTGAGGCAGTAAGTAAAATGAAAGGGGGTAAGGCAGCTGGGATTGATGGGATAAAGATAGAAATGTTAAAAGCAGGTGGGGATATAGTTTTGGAGTGGTTGGTGCAATTGGTAGGGTGTGCAAAAGAAGAAAATTTAAAGTGAATACAGGATAGAGTAAGGTTATGAAGATAACAAAAAGATTAGGTGATGAAAGATTGGATATCAGATTGGAGGGAGAGAGTATGGAGGAGGTGAATGTATTCAGATATTTGGGAGTGGACGTGTCAGCGAATGAGTCTATGAAAGATGAGGTGAATCATAGAATTGATGAGGGGAAAAGGGTGAGTGGTGCACTTAGGAGTCTGTGGAGACAAAGAACTTTGTCCTTGGAGGCAAAGAGGGGAATGTATGAGCGTATAGTTTTACCAACACTCTTATATGGGTGTGAAGCATGGGTGATGAATGTTGCAGTGAGAAGGCTGGAGGCAGTGGAGATGTCATGTCTGAGGGCAATGTGTGGTGTGAATATAATGCAGAGAATTTGTAGTTTGGATGTTAGGAGGAGGTGCGGGATTACCAAAACTGTTGTCCAGAGGGCTGAGGAAGGGTTGTTGAGGTGGTTCGGACATGTAGAGAGAATGGAGCGAAACAGAGTGACTTCAAGAGTGTATCAGTCTGTAGTGGAAGGAAGGCGGAGTAGGGTTCGGCCTAGGAAAGGTTGGAAGGAAGGGGTAAAGGAGGTTTTGTGTGCGAGGGGCTTGGACTTCCAGCAGGCATGCGTGAGCGTGTTTGATAGGAGTGAATGGAGACAAATGGTTTTTAATACTTGACGTGCTGTTGGAGTGTGAGCCAAGTAATATTTATAAAGGGGTTCAGAGAAACTGGCAGGCCGGACTTGAGTCCTGGAGATGGGAAGTACAGTGCCTGCACTCTGAAGGAGGGGTGTTAATGTTGCAGTTTATAAACTGTAGTGTAAAGCACCCTTCTGGCAAGACAGTGATGGAGTGAATGATGGTGAAAGTTTTCCTTTTTCGGGCCACCCTGCCTTGGTGGGAATCGGCCAGTGTGATTCACAATATACCTACAATATATATATATATATATATATATATATATATATATATATATATATATATATATATATATATATATATATATATTTATATATATATATATAATGTCGTGCCGAATTTTGGCTTAAATAACAACGCTCTTCTTGCTGAATAAAGCAAGAAAAAATTTGCGTATGCAGTAATTTCGCAAAAATCATTCTGAACCTAATGAAAAAATTATGCTTCATTGTGTTTATTAATAAATTGTTGTAAACTTATCTAAAATATATTTAGTTACTTTGGACTAAATTAAATTGCGCTTGTTATAATAAGGTTAGGTAAGTTTTCTAAGGTATTTTGCTACACAATTCTTATTTTTTTACATTAACCTTAATGAAATTTTTTATCTTTAAACGTATAGGAGAAAATTGTAGAAAGGACTTAAATTTAAATGAGTTCTTGCTAATTAACCAGCTTTACCTATTCGGCACGACATTATATATATATATATATATATATATATATATATATATATATATATATATATATATATATATATATATATATATAAGGGTAAATAAACAGTTTTAGGAGGAAACTTGTTTGCGCTTTAAAGGATTTAACATTTATTTTTGCCACGTGTTTGATAGGAGTTTGATATACTTCAGTGTTATTACTACTCTTTTGTCTCGGGCTTTTTCGCCATGCTGATGAATTTTCTTTTTTCTTGTAATGTGATGGGTGTCATGATGGTGGATGGCTGTTTGAGTATTAATTAAAGTCTGCTGGTGAATTTTGCGTTAGGATATGAGCCTGATTTTGTATAATCCTTAACGCTTTCAACAAAATAAAATAATGAGCGTTTTGAAAATATTCTAATAAAATGTATCGCATTCAAATTATACGCCGAGTAGATCATCGTATCCTTGAACAACTTGTTCGAATAAGGTAAATAAATCAGCGAGGGTTTGGTGCCTCACCAGCACCAGGGAGGGTGTTTAGTAGCCTGGCGTGTGCCTTTGTGAGAGTACCTTGCTTAAAGTAGTTTGAAATCAACACTACTAATACGTTATAGAGACAAAATTTGTTTCATGGTGAGAGTGCTTAACAGATGGCTAGAAAACACAAGTGATAACAATAGGGATGTACACATGTTATGGACAGCAAAACATTAATGAAAGTGATACCATTGATGATATATACAGCATATGGTCTGACCCAAAAACAATGAAATTGATACGACTGGTTGCATATAACACATGTTATGGTATTAATAAACCACTGTTAGTGAACAGAAAGTTTTTTTTTTTTAAAACATCCTCTAACCGTATAATATAATGAAGAACTGATCCATTTTTTTATACTTTTGAGCAAGTGTTGATCGCGTGCAAATTTATAATCAAGTAAGGAATAGTGTTGATAACAATGGAAATGTGTAGAGTGCAACAAGTAAAAGTGAAATGTCAATGAAAACAAGCAATTGACGAATATTGCTTGGGCTTATAATAAAAAATTGATTAAAGAAAATAGCTGCTCTCACAAGGCATTAGGATCCCCGGACATGTTATAGATGGAATGAAAATGTACTAGCATTTTCTTCTGGTCTGCCTGCTTCTTTCTCGTCCTCTTCTTTTCAAGGAAAACAGTAAGTTAAACTAATGCTAGCTTTTTATCTGACAATTTTGCAACAAAAGTAACTTAATCACCAAACCTGTATTTACAATAATTGACGCAATATAAAATATCTAAATTTATCTAACCCATTTAAGTATTAATATGGTTATATCTTGTTAATGGAGGGATACAACTACTCATCTTAAGGTAACCTTTTGTAGTTATATGTAAGAAAATGTCATATTTCAGGGAGAAGGCTTACATCTTTTCATCTCATCCCCTGCATGCATCAGCCTTACTAGAGATATTAACAATGCAAGGAATTCGCGAGAGCAGGCGAAATATACACAAACACTTATCTCTGGCTGAAGGAGACTCTAACCTACGAACCTTGGAACAAGGTACGCAGTGCTTTACCAATCTACCCACACTGGACAATATCTTGGAGTCCAGCTTGCGCTAGTGTTTGTGTATATTTCGCCTGCTCTTGCGAATTCCTTGCATTGTTAATATCTCTAGTAAGGCTGATGCATGCAGGGGATGAGATGAAAAGCTGTAAGCCTTCTCTATGAAAGCTGGCTGCCTTGGATCAAAGGCTAGTGCAAGCTGGACTCCTAAGTATTGTCCAGTGTGGGTAGATTGGTAAAGCGCTGCGTACCTTGTCCCAAGGTTCGTAGGTTCGAGTCTCCTTCAGCCAGAGATCAGTGTATATATATATATATATATATATATATATATATATATATATATATATATATATATATATATATATATATATAATGCTTTCTCATTAACAAGCATACACAACAGCTGTCGCATCATTTACACGTACTCAAGTAAATCAGTGCCTGACAACATTATTTCCAACTTGAATTCCATTCTAACCTAGGTCAGCGATCTCAGGTCTAATATTTTTATCACACATTTGATGCACGAGAGAACTTTGAAAAATGCTACTCCGGAACTAGTAGCGCATCTTAGTCCTCGTAATGTGTTGCAATTGTTTACATCAAACGCAATATCAGTAAGCCTGTTTACACCTGTCTCCTTCATAGATTGCACTGCCAAAGCGAGGTCTCTGAAACTTTTCTGCTCAGCAGGAACTTTGTGTATTAGACTTGTACCATTAAATGCCTCTGCTGCAATAACTGGAACAACAAGTTTCTTTAATGTGGAGGATATAATCGCATTATTGTTTTTCCTTAACGAGTCTTCATTTGATGAGAAAGCTCATTGTTGAGACTGAAGTGGATAAGACATCATTTTATCTATCTACAGACTTTCAATTTGTGCCATTATAAAGATAAGAACAAAGAAAGGGCTCTTTCATTGCTATTTTTCTTATATTGTGTGTAAATAATTTAGTCTTGTGTAGATTACTGAAGGCATGCAAGTGATGAAATTTCGGTGATGGGTTGTTCATGAACATTTTCTTCACCAAGGAACTTTAACCAATTTCACTTCATATGCAAGCATGAGATCCTTGGCTACGTCTGTCGGAGTATCGCGGGCTATCGAAATTCTTACAATTGTTTCTGACCCACTTAATGGCTGACACGCAGAGATCCGGGGGTCGATCCCCGGTACGAATGACAACGTTAGGACGTGTTTCCTTAAGGCACCTGTTGTTCAAAGTTTACCCATCAGTAAAATGAATACCTGGGTAGTTAGTCGACTGGTGTGGGTGGCATCCTGGGACAAAATTGACTTCATTTGCCTGAAGTGCTCTGCATAACAAGGGGCTTTCTATATAGTATCTCACTGATGTCAGCTACGCCTGTATACTTGTGCATGTACTTGTAAAAGTAAAGATATTATTATTATTATTATTATTATTATTATTATTATTATTATTATTATTATGATTATTATTATTATTATTAAACAGTCTCATCCCGTGAGTCGTCATCCGTCTTCGCCTACTTTGTAAACAGCTTGTATTGTGAGGCCTCATAACATACTTCTGCTACTGTTCTCTTTCTCTTAGTAACTGCAAGTGCTTCATCACTTTTAAAACATATTCTATTCTCGGAATGTCATTAATTCGCAACATAGGTTGCTTGAATCGATTTTTTCCTTGATGTTCTTTTGCAGAATTTGACATTCTCACTAACTGCAGATTTCATCAAATACACTTGAATCTTATGATCGCATTCTGCTGGTTTTCGTGGTGCTTACGTTGTTAATTAATCGCTGTTGCTCGAGTGTCTTCAACCACAACTTATCGGTATTGTTTGCCAGACTACCACCTGCTTTCAAGTCTCTGTTGTCAGTAAACATTGTCATTGTAGTAGCTGAAAATTGCTGAAGGCCTGATATTCCTCTATAATTTCTGCGATGTTCAATAGTGGATTGTGCTGTCGTGATCTTGTTGCTTCTAGCAGAGTGAGCCATGACTGGTGTGTCTTGTTGCTTCCAGCAGAGTGAGCCATGACTGGTGTGTCTTGTTGCTTCCTGCAGAGTGAGCCATGACTGGTGTGTCTTGTTGCTTCCTGCAGAGTGAGCCATGACTGGTGTGTCTTGTTGCTTCCTGCAGAGTGAGCCATGACTGGTGTGTCTTGTTGCTTCCAGCAGAGTGAGCCATGACTGGTGTGTCTTGTTGCTTCCAGCAGAGTGAGCCATGACTGGTGTGTCTTGTTGCTTCCTGCAGAGTGAGCCATGACTGGTGTGTCTTGTTGCTTCCTGCAGAGTGAGCCATGACTGGTGTGTCTTGTTGCTTCCTGCAGAGTGAGCCATGACTGGTGTGTCTTGTTGCTTCCAGCAGAGTGAGCCATGAGTGGTGTGTCTTGTTGCTTCCTGCAGAGTGAGCCATGACTGGTGTGTCTTGTTTCCTGCAGAGTGAGCCATGACTGGTGTCTCTTGTTGCTTCCTGCAGAGTGAGCCATGACTGGTGTGTCTTGTTGCTTCCTGCAGAGTGAGCCATGACTGGTGTGTCTTGTTGCTTCCTGCAGAGTGAGCCATGACTGGTGTGTCTTGTTGCTTCCTGCAGAGTGAGCCATGACTGGTGTGTCTTGTTGCTTCCAGCAGAGTGAGCCATGAGTGGTGTGTCTTGTTGCTTCCTGCAGAGTGAGCCATGACTGATGTGTCTTGTTTCCTGCAGAGTGAGCCATGACTGGTGTGTCTTGTTGCTTCCTGCAGAGTGAGCCATGACTGGTGTCTTGGCTCCCTCTGCCTGGAAGTAGAGCGAGCCAAGACACATCAGTAATATTACTCGCCAACTTGAATAATACCATTTCTTTCTAGCAATTCCCTTTCACCTTTTCATTTTCTAGATAATCAATGCACGCAATAATGTTCTTTTCAGTACGCTGACGTCAGCGTATGACCGCAGGCATGACCTGCGGTCATACCTGCCTAAGCTCTTGGGAGTTAGCGTGGGCTGTTACCAAGCACAATGGCTTGTTGTAGTGTTTTAGAATCTCAGGTTCAAGTGTTGAAGAAGGAGATTCTACTTCTTTAGGAGGAAAATAGGAGGCTGAAGCTTCGCATAGATGAGTTTGGGAGCGAGTGTGAGAAGGATAGTAGAGGGTATCGAGTGACTAGCTCCCTTAAGGTTTACTATACAAATAGTAGGAGTCTAAGAAATAAGATAGATGAGCTAAGATTATTCGCAAGTGCAGGTAATATAGATATTATTGGTATAACAGAGACCTGGTTCAACCTGAAAGATAGAGAAATGCCTTCTGAATGCAACATACAGGGTTATAAACTATTCCACACTGATAGGGTCAACAGGAAGGATGGTGGAGTGGCGATGTATGTCAGAGAAAATTTAAATTGTTGTCTTAGACATGATATAAGATTAGAAACATCAAACACAGAATCGGTTTGGCTTCAGTTTCTCGAGGGCCGTGAAAAATTAATTTTGGGTGTGATTTATAGGACCCCAAACCTTGATAGGGAGCGCAGTAAGCTGTTATGGGACGAAATTCATAAGGCATCTAGATATGAAAATGTTGTGATAATGGGAGATTTTAACTTTAGACAAATTGATTGGAACAATATGACAGGAAATCTTGAGTCTAGTGACTTTCTTGATACGGTTCAGGATTGCTTTTTAGAACAGGCTGTGACAGAACCAACTAGAGGAAACAGTCTGCTTGACTTGGTTCTTGCCAACAAAGATTCACTAATTAATAATCTTGAGGTTAATGATGAGCTTGGGGAAAGTGATCACATATCACTTAGTTTCAATACATCATGGAATTACCCAGATAACTGCAATCAAATCTCTGTCCCAGATTTTCGCTTGGCCGACTTCATGGGACTGAAAAATTACCTGGGTGGGCTAAATTGGGATGTCCTAACTATGGGTCAGGTAGGTGATCTTGGTTGCCAATATGACGTTTTTCAGAGCATAGTTCTAGCTGCCCAGACAACTTTTGTTCCGAGTAGGGAAATTAGATCTGACAAAAATTATCCCAAATTTATGAACAATAGGGTAAAACATCTCATTGGTCAAAAGAAAGGCATATATAGGCGTATCAAAAGAGGGGATGGGCAGTTAAGAAATCAATATATTCAATTAAAGAGAGAAATAAAGAAAGGAATAAGAAAAGCAAAAAGGAATTATGAGGCTAAGATCGCAAGGGATTCAAAGACTAACCCAAAAGGGTTCTTTCAGGTATACGGAAGTAAGATTAGGGACAAAATTGGCCCACTTAAGAGTAACTCTGGTCAGATCACTGACAGTGAAAAGGATATGTGTGAAATTTTCAATACCTACTTCCTCTCAGTTTTCACCCAGGAAAATACTAGCGATATTCCTGAAATAATAGATTATGTAGAACAGGATAATAAACTATGTACGATTGCGGTAACTAATGACATGGTCCTCAGACAAATAGAGAAACTAAAACCTAACAAATCCCCAGGCCCTCATGAACTGTTTGCAAGGGTGTTAAAGGAATGTAAAGAGGAACTTAGCATACCTTTGGCTAATCTTTTTAACATATCACTACAAACTGGCATAGAGCCTGATAAGTGGAAAATGGCAAATGTAATACCTATTTACAAGGCAGGTGACAGGTCCTTGGCTTCGAACTATACACCAATAAGCCTTACCTCCATAGTGGGAAAATTTATGGAATCAGTAATTGCCGAAGCAATTCGTAGCCATCTTAACAGGCACAGAATGATTAATGATTGTCTAGACGGTTTTACAAAGGGGCGTTCCTGTCTTACGAATTGACTAACTTTTTTCACTAAGGTGTTTGAGGAGGTAGATCATGGTAATGAATATGATATTGTGTATATGGAAATCAGTAAGGCTTTCGATAGAGTTCCACATCAGAGGCTATTGAGGAAACTTAAGGCACACGGAATAGGAGGAGAAATTTTTTCCTGGGTAGAGGCATGGCTGACAAATAGGCAGCAGAGAGTTTGCATAAATGGGGAGAAATCAGAATGGGGGCACGTCACAAGCGGTGTTCCTGAGGGGTCAGATTTGGGCCAGTTGTTGTTCACAATTTACATAAGGGAATGAATAGCAACATAAGCAAATTTGCTGATGACACCAAAATAGGCCGTCCAACTCATTCTAATGAGGACACTAGAGCACTCCAGGATGATTTGAATAGACTGATGCAATGGTCGGAAAAGTGGCAGATGCAGTTTAATATTGACAAATGCAAAGTTCTAAATGTTGGACAGTTAAATAACCATGCCATATATAAACTAAATAATGTAGATCTTAATACTACTGATTGCGAAAAGGATTTAGGAGTTCTGGTTAGCAGTAATCTAATAACAAGACACCAGTGCTTCATATCTAGAAGTATAAATAATAGAAGTCCTCAGGTTGTTCTTCAACTCTATATATCCTTGGTTAGGCCTCATTGAGACCATGCTGCTCAGTTCTGGTCACCGTATTACAGAATGGATATAAATGCTCTGGAAAACGTACAGAGGAGGATGACAAAGATGATCCCATGTATCAGAAATCTTCCATATGAGGATAGACTGAGGGCCCTGAATCTGCACACTCTCGAAAGGCGTAGAATTACGGGGGGATACGATCGAGGTGTATAAATGGAAAGCAGGAATAAATAAAGGGGATGTAAATAGCGTGCTGAAAATTTCCAGCCAAGACAGGACTCGCAGCAATGGTTTCAAGTTGGAAAAATTCAGATTCAGGAAGGATATAGGAAAGCACTGGTTTGGTAATAGAGTCGTGCATGAGTGGAATAAACTCCAGAGTACAGTTATTCAGGCTAAAACGTTGTGTAATTTTAAAAATAGGTTAGATAAATACATGAGTGGGTGTGGGTGGGTGTGAGTTGGACCTGACTAGCTTGTGCTGCTGGATTTGGTGCCGTGCTCCATCCTTGAGTGGAGGTGACCAGACTGGGTGGGTCATTGGGCATCTCCGGTTGGTGGGTCATTGGGCTTATCCTGGGAGGACACGTGGACCTGCTTCGCATGGGTCAGTAGGCCTGTTGCAATGTTCCTTCTTTCTTATGTTCTTATGCTCTTAAAGAACACAACCCCAGTTTTACTTGCTAAACATTATTATTACATACCTGAAAACGATTTTTTTTTACTAAATTAAAACCGTTATAACAAAGATGACATTGTTCATGCATATAAAATTAAAGCTGTGTGTATTTTCCTGAAAAGTATATTGAATTATTTTGAAGATTTAATTTGAATATGAGAACATGATTACTCTTGATATAAAACACAACGAAACATTGAGTTATAACTCAGATAAGTTATAATGCCACACAAACCTATCGTGCATTTTCCTGAACTTTAGGCAAGAAGCTAACAGACGACACTACATGAGTATTAGTTACCTCTGGTGGTACCAACCAACCTGTCTGGCTCAAGGACCTATCCTTGCCTCAACCTTTGGATAATAGAAAGTATCGACGGCACAGGAGGTGATGTTATATTTCTTCCATGTAGCCAAATTCGACGAGGACTGTCAACCTATCTGTCTGTCTCTCTCTCTCTCTCTCTCTCTCTCTCTCTCTCTCTCTCTCTCTCTCTCCCTCCCCCTCCTTCCATTTATCTCCCTCTCCTTCCATCTCTCTCCCTCCATCTCTCTACCTCCCCCCCACGTGGTCACTTCCTCTTTGACCCTTCCACAATACAGGGAGACCTGAGGCAGTCCCACTCACGACCATTTCAGTCGGTCATGAAAATATGTTTGCCCCGATCTCTTTGGAGTTGTCTGCGAAGCTACATATAAATATATATATATATATATATATATATATATATATATATATATATATATATATATATATATATATATATGTATATATATATGTCGTGCCGAATAGGCAGAACTTGCGATCTTGGCTTAAATAGCAACGCTCATCTTGCCATATAGGACAAGTGAGAATTTGTGTATGCAGTAATTTCGCCAAAATCATTCTGAACCTAACGAAAAAAAATTATTTCACTTGGTTTGTTTAGTATTAAATTACTGTAAACAAATCTGGAATATATTTTGTTGGGTTATGCTAAAATAAATTGCTCTTGTTATAATAAGGTTAGGTAAGTTTTCTAAGATTCTTTTGGTGCAAAATTAAAGAATTTTACATTAACTTTAATGAAAAAAATATATCTTTAAACGCATAAGAGAAAATTTCAGAAACGACTTAATTTTAAATGAGTTCTTGCTTATTGACCAGTTTTACATATTCGGCATATATATATATATATATATATATATATATATATATATATATATATATAAAAACACACACACACACACACACACACACACACACACACACCTTTACCAAACTGCGGCAGGCCAGGACTCGACCCTACGAACCTTGTTTCGTGATTTCATTGCTATATAGACTGCTTGTTGAGGTGGGTATTCAAACAGGAGGAGGCTGAAATTAATCCTCGAGATACCACTGCCACGAGTGTCCTCGGATCACGAGAAAAAACATGTAGCTCAGCTGCATGTGTGATTCCTGTAGGATCGGTGGCGCAGTGGTAAGGTGATGCGTACATTGTGCTGTCTCTATAGGCGGTATAAGGTTCTTAGGGTCGAGTCCTGGCCTGCCGAAGTTTTGTAAATGATTTAAAATCACTTGTTTCGTGATTTCATTGATATATATATATATATATATATATATATATATATATATATATATATATATATATATATATATATAAATTCCAGCCGGGACATTTAGCCCTGTTCCTGAGAAACAAACTAACCACCAGACGCTTTAACCCGCTTGAACACCACACTATAACCTTCAGGTACCCAAACGGGAGTAGAAAGAAATTAGTCCTGTGGTATCCCCGGCCCCGAATGTGCTCGCATCATGAGTGGCAGCTCCTGTGTACTCACTAGGTGCCTGACTGTAGCATGGTGCCCTGGGTTTAAGGCCCCTCAAGGAAGGCTCCTTAACGTTGGTGAGGAGCTCTTGATCTAGGAAATTGGATCTGTGCCCCAGTTCCCTGAATTAAGCCTGAATACCTTCCACATCCCCCCCGAACATGCGTTGTATAACCCTACGGGTTTAGCGCTCCCTCTTGATTATAATAATGATCTGGGATAAGGCGTCCGAATGTCAGATTGGTTTCCAGGAGCAGGGCTAAATGTCACTGGTTCGATTCCTAGCTGGTCGCAGTATTGATAGTTGCTTAAAACTATCTGCTCGTTAATGCAACTATCTAGTCACCCAATCACGTGGTGGCACCTCAATGCCTAATAGCACGTAGACATGGTCATGAGGTTCAGTTTTTGTTTAAGCCGAACATCAGTATGCGTAAGAAATGTGATCTAAGTTAATTTGACAGTGGAATGATTGATGGTGCCACTTGGCGTGGTTTGAGTATCTCAGAAACTTATGATCTCCTTTACAAACTCTCTAGATATTTCAGAGAATGACGTGAAATAAATACAAAACGCCAAGTGAGCGGCAATTCTGTGGGCGGAAACACCTTGTCAGAGTGGCCAAAGGAGAATGGTCAGACTGATTCAAGCTGACAGGATGATGACAGTAACTTATCAACGTATCACAACAATGATGTGTAGAAGAGCCTCTCTCGAAGCACAACACGTCGAACCTAGGAGTGGATGGGCTACAGCACCGGCTTACACTCCTGTCAGCTTAAAACGGGAAACTGAGATTGCAGTGGAGTTATGCTCAACAAAACTGAACATTTGAAGACTGGAAAAACGTCACTTGGTATGATGAATTGATATTGATATATAACAAGGAGGAATGGGAGAGGGAAAGCTTGTTGACGTTTTCACGTCCACCATCACCAACTGTCGCGAGGTGTAGTATAATGTGCTGACCGCCAGTACGAGGTTATGTGGCAAACTCGAGTACTATAGTGTGTGTTAGGCACCAGTATGAGGTAGTGTGTCAGACACCAGTGTGAGGTAGTGTGTCAGGCACCAGTATGAGGTAGTCTGTCAGGTATCAGTATGAGGTAGTACCATGTAATAGCATGATGTATGGAGCATGTCAAATACTAGTATAGGGTACTCTGTCAATCACACAAGTATAAAGTAGTTTCTAGCACCAGCTTGAGAGAGTCATGCACCAGTATGAGTGTCAAGACTGCAGTATGAGATAATGTATTACGCACCGGTATGAGGTGCTGTTATGTGATTATGAAAATGTCAGCATAGATATATAATAGTGTGTCAAGCACCAGTACAAGGAAGTGAGTTCCCGGTTTCTAGTTTCGATTCTTAACTTCAGGAACTGGACGGCATTTACTTGTTCTTGGTTTCCTTGCGTCTGTCAAACCAACACTTGAAACTGTGTGGAGTTTGCGTTCACCACCTCATCAAACTCACTCTACTTATTTATCCCTTTACAATTAAATATTTTCTAACACCTGTCTCTTTTTTCTCACCTTTCACCTTCGTCCTCTTGCCCTTTGCGAAACACATTTCAAACAGTTGTTCCTGTCTGCTCTATCAAAACTTTGGAGTTCTTTGCACTTCATTATGTCCTCCCTAGTGTTTCTCTCTCCCAGAGTTGTCAATTTAAATTTAGGCTTCTCACACACTGAACATCCGTGGTTCGATTCCCTGCCACGTGGAAACATTGGACGTGTTTTCTTATAACACCTGCTGTTCGAGTTCACCTAGCAAGTAAGTAGGTACCTGGGTGTCATCCGAGTGGTGTGGCAATAAGACACAGCCCTCGATGACGCACTAACTTTCTTAGGTTACCCTGGGTAGCTAACACTTCGGGTTAAAAATCCCAGCAAAATCTCTTATCTTCCGAAACCAGCTTCTGAATATTCTTTATAGGTGTGGACGCCATGTTGGTGCTTCGCATCGTAATTTACATATATAATGTCATGAATGATTGCTTATTGAGGTACCTGAAAGAAATTTTAAGGTCTGGTAACTTTACATACGTTGCTGATTTTGTATTTTGTTTCACATAAGCACCTCTCTCGATATGTTCAGAGTAAAAAAAATATCCCAAGGTCTTTCTCTTAACTTGCGTATTGCATCATCTCCTGCAATCTATTACTTAATCTGCTAGTCCTTTATCTTTTCCGATGTGCCCGGCCAATAACTTGTCACGACTAAATCTAAATGCCACTTTTTATTTTTATTGAACCTGTTGCCTTTACAAGTGTGTGTAGCCCACCTCTGTCATCTACCGTTCTTATTTTTATTTATACGCTTTAGCCCCTCGAGGAAGGTTCTTTGATGCCGGTGAGGAGGGGGGCCCTTGATGTAATTAAATGGACCTGTGTTCCACCTCCTTGGATTTTATCTGAATGCTTTCCATTCTCTATGGATTTAATGCTCTCTCCATGAATATACAATAATATGCATTTTAGGAAAAGTAAGTGGCCTAGTAAGTACTTTGGTGTCGTCCACTAATTACCCTCATTCATCATGGTATTTCTTCCCCAGCCCTTACTCTGCCTTCAGTCCGTTAGTTACACAGTGATCCATTTGAGCTTTATTCCTTGCACACCTCTTCCCGCTTGTGGATCAATCTCTGTCGTTGTACTGGCAAATGCCGTCCTGATGTCTAAGAAAATGCAATTAATCTATCCTCGTCTCACTCTCGCTTAATTTCCTTTATATTGTCATCGAATTCCATCAAATTCAGAACAAGACTTTACTGTCAGGTTTTGTGTAATGAAGGTAGTATGTATGAGGTAGTGTGTGAAGTATCAGTGTGAGGTAGTGTGTGAAGTATCAGTGTGAGGTAGTGTGTGAAGCATCAGTGTGAGGTAGTGTGTGAAGCATCAGTGTGAGGTAGTGTGTGAAGCATCAGTGTGAGGTAGTGTGTGAAGCATCAGTGTGAGGTAGTATGTGAAGCATCAGTGTGAGGTAGTGTGTGAAGCATCAGTGTGAGGTAGTGTGTGAAGCATCAGTGTGAGGTAGTGTGTGAAGCATCAGTGTGAGGTAGTGTGTGAAGCATCAGTGTGAGGTAGTGTGTGAAGCATCAGTGTGAGGTAGTGTGTGAAGCATCAGTGTGAGGTAGTGTGTGGAGCATCAGTGTGAGGTAGTGTGTGGAGCATCAGTGTGAGGTAGTGTGTGGAGCATCAGTGTGAGGTAGTGTGTGAAGCATCAGTGTGAGGTAGTGTGTGGAGCATCAGTGTGAGGTAGTGTGTGAAGCATCAGTGTGAGGTAGTGTGTGGAGCATCAGTGTGAGGTAGTGTGAAGCATCAGTGTGAGGTAGTGTGTGGAGCATCAGTGTGAGGTAGTGTGTGAAGCATCAGTGTGAGGTAGTGTGTGAAGCATCAGTGTGAGGTAGTGTGTGGAGCATCAGTGTGAGGTAGTGTGTGGAGCATCAGTGTGAGGTAGTGTGTGAAGCATCAGTGTGAGGTAGTGTGTGGAGCATCAGTGTGAGGTAGTGTGTGGAGCATCAGTGTGAGGTAGTGTGTGGAGCATCAGTGTCTAACACTAGTAAGAGGTAGTGTGTCAACTACCTCAAGTCTTCTGGTTTAACCCACCTCATTAAAACGGGCCAAATCTTAGCGGACTCGTAATATAAATAAAAGAAAAAAACCATGTGGAAGAGAAAGTAGATGAAGCCGTGAGGGAGGAAATTAGGAGAAATAATAAGAGTTCAGTGAAAACGAATAGGATGAGGAAAAGGATGAAGGAAGGAATACTTGTACCAATAAAATTTTTAACAAAAGGAAAGGTGGAAAAAGTAAAAAAAAGGAAGAACTTTATATAAAGAATATAAAGAAAATCGAAAAGGGGGAGCAGTTGAAGAGGAGATGCAAGAGGAAGAGGGGCACTGATGGAAGAGGACACCTTGTTCAGTCACTTTTTATGTTGGTGAGGGGCTCTTGATTTAGGGAATTGGATCTGTGCTCCAGTTCCCCGAATTAAGCCTGAATGCCTTCCACATCCCCCCCCCCAGGCGCTGTATAATCCTCCGGGTTTAGCGCTTCCCCCTTGATTATAATAATAATGAACATCACTCGCTGCAGCCTAATGGCAAGCAACTCGCTGATCGAGGCCTATAGCTTTATCATATTTTGCAGCTTTGTTTCAAGTAACAGTATTTTATCTACTCATCAGAATGTATTCACCTACTTGTGGGTGCAGGGGTCTAGTCTCAGTACGTAGCCCCGCCTCTTCCCTAGCCGGTACTGGGTATGCTCTATCCTGGCTACCTGAATGATACCTTGTCTGTTGTTAAACTTAGGTATAGATGGTGCGTCTACCACCTTGCTGTCTAGGTCGTTCCACTTTCTCACAACTCTGAGGCTCAACAAGTATTTCCTAACATCCTTAAATTTACAAACCTTGCGTTTGCTGCGGCAGTACTACTCTCAAAAACAAATAACTTTTTTAACCATAATTGGTTTTTCCTATTCAACATATCCTTCCAGGAATATAAAGCATTTAGCTATTCATTATACATCACATTGAAATTTCTTTCTTCCAAATGTACAAAACATTATATCTAAAAGACCATAACATTTATAGCCAGTTTTCCTGTTTTTAGACTAGTAGATTCATAACACTGACTGGATGATCAAAATCCCTGTTCATTGCAAGTCGAATAATATTTTTGGTTTCATACTGCTAATTTTTCACCATTCTCGCATGACTGAATTAGATGACTGTCTGAGGTCACATGAACATGCTAAGTCACTGTCTGCTATGATGAATACAATATACAAAGGTTCTTCGGTTATCGGTCGCTCTAGATATCGGCCAATTCGGTTTTCGCCCTCCATTTTGGCCGAAATTCTATCCATTATCGGCCGTTATTTCGGAGATGGGCCGTATTAGACACAGAGGAAATCACTCTTAAGCACATTAAATACCTTATTTTATGTTATTATAGATATTTTCATTAATCCATCTATGATATTTTCTTCAAAATTATATAAGAAACCCGTTATATAACACATTGCATGTTTATATGCTATCGAGTGGAGAGTCGGGTGGAGAATCAACATTACGTTTTCTCTGATTCAGCGTTAGAGAAAACTGAATGTGGCGTCTCGCCCAGTAACCGCCCATCATATGCGCTTGTTTACAATTCTCGGCATGAATTATTCACTACTTCTCCCATTGTTTATGATGGCATCTAAAGGTAGTTGTTAGAAACGATTAAACTCAGTGAACATGGTAATAATATGGCTGTGTAGTGTAGCCCAGAGGGCTACACTACCCGGAGGGGGGGGGGAGAGGGAGATGGGAATTCCCACCTCTCTCTCCCCTACTACCTTCAATATGCCATCAAGAGTCTTCAGTATAGGTATGTAATGTTCAGTTATCATTAAAATTTGTGCTTTATATTTATTTCTCATTGTTTTCTGTATGTAAAACTATAGTTAATCTTTAAAAAATGTATATTTTTGTTTATATTTTTGGGTGTCTGAAACGGATTAATTGGATTTACATCACTATGTTTCTCGTTTTCATTTCTTATTGAGATAAGCAGCAACTTTCCATCATATTAATAAATCTGTTTGATTCCTGAGATTTTGATTGATTTCTCCAGTTAGGAAGAGACAGAGTAGTAGTAGTAGTAAAGATTCGCCGGTAGTTTTCCCGGCCCGGGCCTTTTCCAAGTGGTGGCCCGGCCTTGGCTCTCTGTCTAGGGAGTGTCCGAGACCTAAGTCTTCCATGGGAGGAGGCACAAGTACCCCCTCATCTTTGGGACCAACTGTTCCCAGACCTAGCTTCTCGTAAGGAGAAGCTAGGCCCCTCTGGTCTGCCATCCCCGCCCCAATGGGGCTAATGGGAATGACAGTCTTGTGAGCTGCAAGCTCGGGCTCAGGCACTTACCCTGCCCTAGAAGGGCTGGGCATAGATGGAGTAGGGAGGGAAGCAGAATTTTGGAGGGAAGGGATAGAGGTAAAAAGTAAAGAGACGGAAGAGGAAAAGGTACTGTGCAAGTTTCTTCCCGTAATTACGGTAATTTTTTATACGAAAACGCTAAACCCGTAAGGATCATACAACTTCTGGAGAATGGGAGGTAACAAGTTTGTTTCGAAGTAGAGATTGAGGGGGAGGGGTTGATTAATTTCTTTTGATTAAAAATCTTCCAAGAGTAACAAGGCGCTCCACCTGCAGGTGGTAGAAGGTTGAGAGCACATTTTCAGTTTCCAACTCTTCAGTAGTTGTTCTCCATCCAGTTACTTATTAATGTACAGTTGTGATAGGCTCGTTCAGTCTTCCGTTCATTTCATCACTACTCTGATAACCTTTGTATTTTCCTTTTCTTTCAGCAGCTTCATCACTTTATCATGAGGTTTGAAGGCTATCTTGCTTCATCTGATCTGTTTCACCTTTCGTGTTCATGGGGGAACCATTCGTGTCTCCTCAGGGAATATTTCCTTGAATATTCTGCTTAGTTCCTCGCATACCTCGCTCTTACTAATTAAGATAGGCAGCTGCTCTCCATCATATTAATCAGTCTATTTGCTACTCGAGATCTTGATGGATCGCTTTAAGTTAGGAAGAGACGAGGAAGGTAGGAAACTAGATGAAGGAAGAGAAGATGAAGTCATAGTAAACGGGTAAGAATAACAAGACATGACTAGCAAGAGGAGGAGGAGGAGGAAGAAGAGGAAGATGAATGAGAGGAGTTTATATTGGAGACAGGTAACGAAAGTTCATACATTCTTTATCAACCTTATCTATTGAAAAGGATTAGTAGTTATAGCTACTGGAATGATGAAAGATGGGAGAGAGAAATAAGTAAATACTCTCCACTTCATCTTTCCCTTCGTCCCTACCATATTCCCTTCATCCCTAGTTCTTTTCTCTGTCTCCATGCCATTTCTTTCAACCCCTCCAACTCATGATCATTCTTGTGTCCGTCCTCCTCTCTCGACTTAAGATTTAGTTACTTTCCACACTTTCTTCTTTAGGTTATCACGCAATTCACCCTATTCCCATTCTTCCCTTTTTCTCCTTTACTACGTCTTTTGAGTTTCTACTCCCATCCCTTTTACCTTGCCCTTTGTTTTCCCTTTTATTCACTCTGTTTCTTGGATCTATCCCTAACCTCGCTTCCTCCCTCTCACCATGTTCTTTCCCATCTGTGCCAACTCGATCTCTCACACTCTACCATTCTCCTACTCATTTCCCTTGTGTCTCACTCGCTTTCTCTGCTAATCGCTTTCTCACACTTCGTTACTCACCTCTCATTCTCTGTTACTCCCCTTCTGTGCGCGCGTGTGTGTGTGTGTGTGTGTGTGTGTGTGTGTGTGTGTGTGTGTGTGTGTGTGTGTGTGTGTGTGTGTGTGTGTGTGTCTGTCTGTCTGTCTGTCTGTCTCTGTCTCTCTCCTTGTCTTTCCACTTTCACTCTCCTTTTTTACTCAAGGTTTTTACCGTGTTAGGTTAAGAATTCCTACATTCATTTACAAAGCAAGGAACTGTTGCCTAACTTAGCTCATTTGAAAGCCTTCTTATTATGCTGTAAAAACATGTTCCAGACTCGAGTCATTCTAAGAGTGAATGATCGTAGATAAAGCGATGTTCTTAAGAAAGGTACAGCCAGAGTGCAGTTGACATTTGCTGCTCGTCTTGTATCGAAGCTGACTGTGAAGTGAAGCCAAGGGACAATATGACTCTGCTGGAATGATAGATCCGTCCAGGCCGGGTCCAGGCGAGAGATAAGTCGCCTTGCTTGGTTTTCTATTCTGTCCAGAAGTCGTATTTGAGATGGTGAGGGGTAAAGGGTAATTCAAGACAGAGGCATAGTAAAGGTGTAGCGCAGCTAGTGCCTAACAAGATGGGCGAGCGAGCTTGAAAGGTAAACCGAATGGAAATACTAGCTGTATTAATAACATTTCACTATTACTATAATACAGTCATCTAAAAGTATGAAACGTGATGTTTACGTTAATGACTGCTTATCAAAGAAAAAGCGGAATCTTCTCTATAGACTAAAGAAACTCATCTAGAATTCTAGAGAAAAATCCACCAAGAGATACCACATAGCCAATGAAGATGCTCACAAAATTTTTAAGTAATGCTGGACTATGAGTCCAAATCGCTGTATAGCCCTTGTGGTTTAACGCATCTTTTTGATAATAATAATAATAATAATAATAATAATAATAATAATAATAATAATAATAATAATAGAGTCCAAATAAGATGCAGTTTGCACCCTCTAATCTCCACGTACAGTGTCATGCACCTTCCACCTGTAACTATTTGTCAGTGTGTTATACCCTCATCTGTATATACATTTAACCAGTGTACTCTTATGTGATGAATGGTTATGAAAACCGACAAGTTGAAGAATTGGGACACTTATGCAACACATGGGAATCTTTATTGAAGAAACGTTTCGCCACACAGTGGCTTCATCAGTCCAATACAAAGTAGAAGTGGGTAAGGAGAGTAGAAGTTTGAGGTAATCAGTCCCTCAACCTGGAATCGATGTGTTCAGTCCATCACTCTTGTAGGAAGTGCAGCATAGGGCCAGAGAGGTGGCTTATATACTGCGGTGAGATGAGTTGAAGCAGGAGGAGGCGGGATCACAGTGGGACCTGCCACTCGATTCCAGGTTGAGGGACTGATTACCTCAAACTTCTACTCACCTTACCCACTTCTACTTTGTATTGGACTGATGAAGCCACTGTGTGGCGAAACGTTTCTTCAATAAAGATTCCCATGTGTTGCATAAGTGTCTCAATTCTTCAACTTGTCTGTTTTCATAACCATTCATCACATCTGTCAGACACTGCAACATCATGGGATCTTGGTACAAAGACTTCAACGCTTGCCCAACCTTTGGACGACGACCTACTTACACTAGTGGCAGGTCCCACTGTGATCCCGCCTCCTCCTGCTTCAACTCATCTCTCCGCAGTATATAAGCCACCTCTCTGGCCCTATGCTGCACTTCCTACAAGAGTGATGGACTGAACACATCGATTCCAGGTTGAGGGACTGATTACCTCAAACTTCTACTCTCCTTACCCACTTCTACTTTGTATTGGACTGATGAAGCCACTGTGTGGCGAAACGTTTCTTTAATAAAGATTCCCATGTGTTACATAAGTGTCTCAATTCTTCAGTGTACTCTTAGTGGCATTCTACCTCAGTCAAGTTACTCTTTTCCAGTAAGTATTTGTGCAATTTGTCTGTTCAGTACTGTATTTATTTGTATTGTTTTAAATGCTCCGGTATTTTTTAAATTCTGTTTCATATTGTCAACAGTTGTCATTTTTAGCACTTTGTGCAATATCAGACATTATTGTTAGCGTTCAAGCTTGAACTGTTTTCATTATTTCGTAGTTTTTTTAATCATTGTATTATTTTGGCCTGTCTCTTAAACCATTTATTATATTCTTTAACTCAAAACATTACATATTATCCAGTGCCAACTACCTAAGTTTGCCTTCACAGAAGATAATAATAGTCTACATTCATCATATTAACTTACTATGGATAACATTCTTCCCCATAATTGTTACTTTAATTTCAGTTATTGTGTATATATTATATACACAATATTGTTTGAAATCTTACTGTGTACTGTTAGCAGTTTTCATTGTTAGCAGTTTGTGCAGCATCAGTGCTAAATTTCATACTAGTCTTATATTGTCTTTATACTTTGTTATAAATTACTCAATCGTAAATTTTTACTCTAGACACTGTCTCTTTAAATTTATTTCGTTAATATTTACGCTAGTTAATTTACTTTTTAATATATATCATTTAATTTCTCATATCCTTCATCCATTTAAATATCAACCTTTTTTCCTTTTACACTTCTTACTTCCCAGCTCACGAATACAGATATTGATCCAGATTTTAATCTTCTGTCGACCCGCAGCGATAACCAATATTCTTCCGAAAATAATTGTTTATTACACTGCAAGTCAGACATAAACTGTTTTCAGCTACAATGTTAGATCCCTGATTAACCACAAACATGACCTCTTAGCTCTCCTTAATTCTTTAGATGTTATCATGTCTTTTATTATTATTATTGAAACCTTACTTAAACATGACACAGACATCTTCGCCTTACCTGGGTACACAGCCATACTTAACTGTAGGTCTGATCAAATAGGGGGGGGGGGCGTTCTGCATTCTACTATTCGAACGAAATAAGGTGTATTAACTCTACATGTGCCAGGGATGAACATGGTAAATATATATTTTCTATATAACCAAAAATTCAAAGAATCCAATTACAGTTGGAAGAGTCTCCAAATCACTTTCAGTGATAGCCTAAACACCTAATAATTAACAGTCAGTTATACATCACCTTACACTTGCTGGCGATTTCAACAAAAACCTTATCCAAGCTGGAGACCCTTAAGTTGATGACTTCACAAACAACATAAGCAATTGCTTGCTGTAACTATCTATTACCAAGACTACTAGAATTTACGAGACAACTGCATCTTTAATTGACCCTACCTGAACCAAAATAATAACTTCTCTCAAAGCAACGATAATCACAGACAACACTACTGACCACTACCCCACCTTCCTCCTGACCAACATTTATAATTTATCACATGATTAGACATCGGTAAATAACTTTATTTCAACAATAAGTGACATTTACTGTCACAGAATTTAAAAACAGAAAATTGATGAATGGGTTAGTTTTTATATATAAAATATAGTCTCTATAATAGTGTGTATAATTAAAACTAAGCAGACCAATGCAAAAAGACTAAGCCCATGCCTAATAAATATCCACAGGTCCACTGATAAAAATAAAACATAGGAAAAGCATTACAGATTGAGGTTAATAACTAAGGAACCGACCACAAAATATACGTCAATTTTTACCAGTCTAATAAGGAAGCCTAAACAAATTAATTATGCTAGTGGTTTTAATTAAATAAACGGGGATATGAAAATAATCTGGAGAACCCTCTCCCAAATCCTCTGCTCTCGAAAACCGGCCAACACGAGAGATACAGTTTTAATTAAACCAAATGAGCTTCACATCCAGGCATCTGAAACAACATACTAAAAGATTTCCTCTTTACTATAGGACAAAGTCTGGCTGGTAAAATGCCAACTGCAAATGCTCAGACGACTGACTTCCTTACTAGAAGTTTACCAAACTCACTGTCTAGCTCCAGCTAGTCCTGCCGAAGATAGTTAAATTATATTCACTGAAAAACGAGGCAAGGAACTAATTTACCAACACTAACATATAATAAAAGCAGTTCATGTTTTGTCCCGCACTTTTGAATCGTTGTCAAACAAATCATTAGAAACTGGAACTTTCCTAACGATACTTAAGATAGCAAGAGTTATCAATAAACACAAAGGAGATTCAACTGAGGTAAGTAACTACAGGTCACTATACATCTTGCCATTGCTATCTAAAATATTTGAAATATTACTTCATAAGCGAGTTTATTTTTTCCCTAGTCTCACAGTATGCTCAACCCTTGCCAATTTGGGTTTAGAACAATAAAAATGCAAATGATTCACTTATAAAAAATGCTTGAATTGCTTTATGCAGCTCTTGAAAATAATGAATATCCTCTGCGCCTCTTCATAGACCATCGAAAAGCCTTCAATTCAGTGGATCATAACATGGCATCTTAAACTAGACCTCTTATCATAGGTCATACTCTCACATACCGGAAGTCTTAACTTAGCAGCACACACCAGTATGGCAACGTAGAGGTGCCTCAAGACAGTGTTCTTGGCTCTTTGCTCTTCCTCACATCAACGTCGTTTACTTGAACCTGTTATTTGTAGATGATGCAATATTACGCAGTGTATTATAAAATGTGTATAAAAAACGCTTCATATATGTCAGTTTCCGGGATTTGTTCTGAAACTCGACGTATATTAGTCCTGATGAGTAGCCAGGACAGGAGCAGAAGTTGTTTACCCCTTAGGAGCCAGGACATTTATTTACGTTACGCAGTAAAAAGCGTAACATACAACTTTCGTCATCTTTCATTCTAATCCAAACTTCTCTCAACATTACAGTTAATGAGGAGCTCTTAAAAATATCTACATGGATGACTACCTATAAACTCTTGATATTGACTAAACATTCTGCATGATGTTAGGAAATAGGGTTACAAATGCCCAACCAAACGTAATGATTAATGGTTTTCCCATTGTTAGACAAACCAAGGGAAAATTCTCAGATCAGCACCTTGACTGCAACTTGAAGTTCAATACCCGCATCCAGCACATAACAAAGTGGTGTCCAAAAGAGTAGGCATTCTCTCCAAGATCGTTACTGTGTACCTCAAACAGCACTACTTACATAGAACTTCTTTTATTTATCCTTACCTCACCTACAGTATTAGTGCTTGAGGATCTATGTCAGATCACTTGAAGCCAATAATAACTCGACGAAAAGTCGCTGTGCAAATGATTACTCAGTTCAGTGCCAGACAACACACTAACCCACTCTCCAAAAGTTTAAACTTAATATGCATGATATGCACTCCTGCTAATGTGCTTATTGTAAATAAACAGGATCATTAATTCCGATGCAAACCTTTATCATGAGACTTTTCCATTATAGCTGCAACAGAACTCACAAGTATAGCACAAGACACACACAAAAAAGAACTTTTATATCCCCTCGTCGGAGTCAGCTTTTGTAAAAACTTAATGCGCATGTGTGGCATGCTAAGAGTATGTTAAATTTTATTCAGCATATGTCACACTCGCATAGGCGTGCCCTCCCAACCAGCAAACCAGGTGGTAAGAGTGTAACGAGTAGGGGCCCCCATCGTTATACTAGTACCTTAGTTCACTCAGCCAAACACAAGGAAGCCTGTCAAAGTTGTGAAAAGATGTACACTCGTGAATCATCTTTGTTTCTTGCTTGAATTTGCCTTATTGTACATAGCTGTATCTATTGTACATAGGCTATATATATTGTACCTACATGATTACTATTTGGTGAAGGGCATACGAATATTTACTCTCTGCTGCCCTTTTGCTCTTTCCTAAGTGGTTATCGTGTTACGGCAAAGTGCGCAGGTCAAATAGTATACACCTGTTTTCGTAATATGGGGTACCTGTCCTGAAGTTTGTGTCATTGCATTGTCTCTACGAGCCTTCCTACGGTATTGCGTTGCAAGCCTGCAAAGTTATTCTGTGCTATTGCTTCGTGTTGCGCTGAGCGTGTTGCAGTCAGCGATTTGTTATAGTGGGTTATGCCACTGACACCTGTTGGGCGATTGATGACTGAATATAGCCTGCAAAACTTATCCAGATTCTCTCTACAACGCTGCTGGTAAATTGTTCGTTCTATTGGTACAGAGTATCAACGAACTCTTACTGCTGCACAGTACTGTGAGCGTATACGGAACAAATTAAAGTTTGACTTGAGGAACGTGGTGTTCCAGCCTGAGGTTTCTGCTGCTATGGGAGTTATTAATCGCGGATCCCCGCTTCGGTTCTTTAGTAATGTGAGGAGGACAAACGTCTAAGCAACAGGACCAACATGCATTTGGAGAAACAGGTGGTTAATCGGGGTTGTCTTGTGGGGAATCGGTTTCGTTAGCGCTCGAGTTGGATAAACTTGAGCTTGAGTCTGCCAGGGAGAAACGTGCATTTGCTATTGAGGAATTTGATAGAAGGAAAGACAGTTGTGGCGTACTGCGGATGTCATTATCAGTGTTCAGAAATCTGTCTCGCTAGTTCATCGGTTTTCTGACTGAGGCTGAAATTTTTTTCTAGTCTTACAAAAATCAGACTCAAGTTTTGCGATGACCATTTGAGCACTGGGCAGCACTGGTTCCTACAGCAATATACGGCAAAGAGCAGGAATTTACAGCTGGTTTTAGTGATGGAGATTTCGTCTACAATAAAGATACCCAGATGTTGCTCTCATGTGTCTAAACTTTCATCTTGTCGGTATTTTATACCTTTCTTGCACTTGTCAGTCACTGCAATATCATGGAATCTTGATTCTGAGGACATGTACATAACCTTCACGACTACGACAACTACTTCTACAACTAACCCATCTCTTTTGGAAGGACCTACTTCCACTGGGGAATCCCGCCTACCAGTGACTATGCCCTCGTCTGCTACACCTGACGTTAGTATATAAGCGCCAGGCTCCTTGCTTCTGCTTCAGAATCTCCACGACTACGGTGCTCTTTGCACCTACTCCTAGGTTGAGGGACTGATTACCTCATCTTCTGTATATAGTCCTACTGTCTTCAAGTTATGTCCTGGAATTTGTATTGATAAAGCCACTGGATGGTGAAACGTCTACAATAAAGATACCCAGATGTTGCGTACATGTGTCTAAACTTCCATATATAATTCGTAAATATATATTGTCCCATAATATTTGTATTATAATTTTAAGTAACATTCTGTATCTTCACCGTCTCTCTTCAGTCACTCCATAAAACTGAAAATCGTTGAACTAGTTTAAATAATATGTAATTCTTTCGTAATTGACCATTTGTCATTAGCTACCTTTCTTATTGTACTTATGATTGTGGTTGGCTACACAAGAAGTCTTATATAATAGTCTGTCTAGTTGTTAAGTAGCATGCAGACCTTACAAATATTATAGTTTGCTTGCAAGATTTATCACGTGGTTCTTCATAAACTGTTTAGAATTACATTTCTAAAATAATTATTCACTTCATCCCCGGGTAAAAACGCTTCCCCATGTATTCTTTCTACTGCTCACGCACTGTCATCATGTTGCCTGGAGACCATTATCATCTGTGTTATGTATCACTCCCCCTCCCTCTCATTCTCTCCCTTCCCCTCTCATTCTCTCCCTTCCCCTCTCATTCTCTCCCTTCCCCCTCTCTCATTCTCTCCCTTCCCCTCTCTCATCTGCTCCCTTCTCCTCTTTCACCCGCTCCCTTCTCCTATTTCATCTGCTCCCTTCCCTCTCTCATAATCTCTTCCCCTCTCTCGTCTTCTCCGTTTCCTTCTTTCTCCCTCTCCTATATCTCACTCTCTCCGATTCTTTCCCATTCGCTCTTTCACATACCCCTTTTCCCATATTCCCCTCCTTCCACACTACCCATCTCTCCTCTCACTCTCACTCTTTCCTAATATCTCTTTCCTTCCCTGACTCTCGTCTTCCTGTTCTCTTCCATCTCTGCTCCACTCTGCTTCCGTCTTCCCCTTCATCTCATCAGACCGCCTCACCCTCGTTCTAGTCCTGCTTTCTCCTCCCCCCCCCTTCTCTCTCATTCTCTCTCTCACTCTCTCTCACGCACGCACGCACTTAAACCTGCGCGCGAACGCACCTGTGTGCATCCGCAACCACACTCATACGTATACACACTCGTACACACCATACCCAAATGTGTGTGTGTGTGTGTGTGTGTGTGTGTGTGTGTGTGTGTGTAAACACACAGACACATACACCTAAACCATACACACACAAAAACTCGTGCGCGCGCATGTTCACAAAAATCAGGCCAAATTTCTATTTTTTCTGTCTCCCTCTCCGTTTCACTCCACCTCCCATCTTCCTCCGTTGACGCTCTTCCTTACCACTTCGTCTAATTCTCCGTCTTATCACCTTATTTCTCACCCTCACCCTCCTAACCACACGCTCGCTCTCTCCTTCCCTTTCACTTCCCCATCTTGCACCTGTGTACTCCTCCCTCACCCATCTCGCTCTCTCCCCCACCCCCCCTCACTCTCTCTCTCTCACACTCTCTCACTTCCATTTCCTCATTTAGTATCATAATCACTCCATCACTGACCCACTCTCTTGAGCCCGCCATCAAAGCTGGTTGATTACCTCAGCCATTCTGTGAATTACTACATAGTTATACCTCTGTTTTCGTGATTTTTGTTCATTTATGAATATGCGTTTGTGCACAATATTTTGCTGTATAATTTTAATTACCAGACAACATTTAAAATCTTTATATTTAAGCAAAATTCTTGGTCTTCATCTCAGCATTTTGCAAGAGAGGGAGAAAAAATTCTGCATAATTGTATGGAAGACGAGTTGAATTTTAAAATGTCTCATAATTCTGGAAATTTTAATTCATATGACCAAATTTTGGCCATCTGTGGACGACGACGAAGTCAAAGCAGTTGATATAAGAGGATCTTGTGTTGATCATCAGTAGACCGAGGTTGTGCAGCCTGGGAAGAAAATGTAAAATAAAAGTACTTACAGTAGTATTAAACCCAAGTATGACATTCAAATTGAGTAATAAGGCAATCAGTTATAAGAAGTTAATACTGATGCTAGAAATCATATTTTAAATTATGAAGCCACCTGAGTATGCAGTAACGTAAAATAATTTATATTACATTCCCATCTTAGAAAACTCAAATTTACTGCCAGCTCTTTAAAGAATTTATAGGAATATTTTTTCTGAAGGTCTCCGAACTAATCCGTAAGAAGCTGTAACTATAAAAGTCGTTCTTATATTTTCTGATATTTTGAGCTCCAGGGAGCTGGATGAATTACTTTCCAATCAGCTGTGTTGAAGATTGCTTTCGAGCATTATAGATGCGCGTGTTCAAGCCAGAATCATTCCTTTATCTGACTAGAGTAGTGAGTCCCATGGGAGACTTTCGGTTGCAAATGGGCCAGAATGTTGGTCCGTTAACAGTGGTCAAACTTCACACTTTTTTTTTTGATTTATGACAAGATGAAACCTTGGAGACCTAACAAAACTCCTAATGTGGTGCCTCAGAAACATCGGAGTTCGGTGAAGATTGGGGCGCCAAGGGGAAGCAATTCCCATATGTGAATTCTTTTAACAATTCACAAAGCAGTAAGAAATCACGAGGAGTTTACCTGGAGTTTACCTGGAGAGAGTTTCGGGGGTCAACGCCCCCGCGGCCCGGTCTGTGACCAGGCCTCCTGGTGGATCAGCGCCTGATCAACCAGGCTGTTGCTGCTGGCTGCACGCAAACCAACATACGAGCCACAGCCCGGCTGATCAGGAACTGCCTTTAGGTGCTTGTCCAGTGCCAGCTTGAAGACTGCCAGGGGTCTGTTGGTAATCCCCCTTATGTGTGCTGGGAGGCAGTTGAACAGTCTCGGTCCCCTGACACTTATTGTATGGTCTCTTAACGTGCTAGTGACACCCCTGCTTTTCATTGGGGGGATGGTGCATCGTCTGCCAAGTCTTTTGCTTTCGTAGTGAGTGATTTTCGTGTGCAAGTTCGGTACTAGTCCCTCTAGGATTTTCCAGGTGTATATAATCATGTATCTCTCCCTCCTGCGTTCCAGGGAATACAGGTTTAGAAACCTCAAGCGCTCCCAGTAATTGAGGTGTTTTATCTCCGTTATGCGCGCCGTGAAAGTTCTCTGTACATTTTCTAGGTCGGCAATTTCACCTGCCTTGAAAGGTGCTGTTAGAGTGCAGCAATATTCCAGCCTAGATAGAACAAGTGACCTGAAGAGTGTCATCATGGGCTTGGCCTCCCTAGTTTTGAAGGTTCTCATTATCCATCCTGTCATTTTTCTAGCAGATGCGATTGATACAATGTTATGGTCCTTGAAGGTGAGATCCTCCGACATAATCACTCCCAGGTCTTTGACGTTGGTGTTTCGCTCTATTTTGTGGCCAGAATTTGTTTTGTACTCTGATGAAGATTTAATTTCCTCATGTTTACCATATCTGAGTAATTGAAATTTCTCATCGTTGAACTTCATATTGTTTTCTGCAGCCCACTGAAAGATTTGGTTGATGTCCGCCTGGAGCCTTGCAGTGTCTGCAATGGAAGACACTGTCATGCAGATTCGGGTGTCATCTGCAAAGGAAGACACGGTGCTGTGGCTGACATCCTTGTCTATGTCGGATATGAGGATGAGGAACAAGATGGGAGCTAGTACTGTGCCTTGTGGAACAGAGCTTTTCACCGTAGCTGCCTCGGACTTTACTCTGTTGACGACTACTCTCTGTGTTCTGTTAGTGAGGAAATTATAGATCCATCGACCGATTTTTCCTGTTATTCCTTTAGCGCGCATTTTGTGCGCTATTACGCCATGGTCACACTTGTCGAAGGCTTTTGCAAAGTCTGTATATATTACATCTGCATTCTTTTTGTCTTCTAGTGCATTTAGGACCTTGTCGTAGTGATCCAGTAGTTGAGACAGACAGGAGCGACCTGTTCTAAACCCATGTTGCCCTGGGTTGTGTAACTGATGGGTTTCTAGATGGGTGGTGATCTTGCTTCTTAGGACCCTTTCAAAGATTTTTATGATATGGGATGTTAGTGCTATTGGTCTGTAGTTCTTTGCTGTTGCTTTACTGCCCCCTTTGTGGAGTGGGGCTATGTCTGTTGTTTTTAGTAACTGAGGGACGACCCCCGTGTCCATGCTCCCTCTCCATAGGATGGAAAAGGCTCGTGATAGGGGCTTCTTGCAGTTCTTGATGAACACAGAGTTCCATGAGTCTGGCCCTGGGGCAGAGTGCATGGGCATGTCATTTATCGCCTGTTCGAAGTCATTTGGCGTCAGGATAACATCGGATAGGCTTGTGTTAATCAAATTTTGTGGCTCTCTCATAAAAAATTCATTTTGATCTTCGACTCTCAGTCTGGTTAGCGGCTTGCTAAAAACTGAGTCATATTGGGACTTGAGTAGCTCACTCATTTCCTTGCTGTCATCTGTGTAGGACCCATCTTGTTTAAGTAGGGGCCCAATACTGGACGTTGTTCTCGATTTTGATTTGGCATAGGAGAAGAAATACTTTGGGTTTCTTTCGATTTCATTTATGGCTTTTAGTTCTTCCCGCGATTCCTGACTCCTAAAGGATTCTTTTAGCTTAAGTTCGATGCTTGCTATTTCTCTGACCAGTGTCTCCCTGCGCATTTCTGATATATTGACCTCTTTTAGCCGCTCTGTTATTCTTTTCCGTCGCCTGTAAAGGGAGCGCCTGTCTCTTTCTATTTTACATCTACTCCTCCTTTTTCTTAGAGGAATAAGCCTTGTGCATACATCGAGTGCCACCGAGTTAATCTGTTCTAGGCATAAGTTTGGGTCTGTGTTGCTTAGTATATCTTCCCAGCTTATATCGGTTAGGACTTGGTTTACTTGGTCCCACTTTATGTTTTTGTTATTGAAGTTGAATTTGGTGAATGCTCCCTCGTGACTAGTCTCATTTTGTCGGTCTGGGGCTCCACGCATACATGTCTGAACCTCAATTATGTTGTGATCTGAGTATATTGTTTTTGATATGGTGACATTTCTTATCAGATCATCATTGTTAGTGAAGATGAGGTCTAGTGTATTCTCCAGTCTAGTAGGCTCTATTATTTGCTGGTTTAAATTGAATTTTGTGCAGAGATTTAAAAGCTCGTGTGAGTGTGAGTTTTCATCAGAGCTGCCTCCTGGTGTTATTACTGCAACAATATTATTTGCTATATTCCTCCATTTTAGGTGCCTTAAGTTGAAATCCCCCAGGAGCAAGATGTTGGGTGCAGGAGCTGGAAGATTTTCCAGACAGTGGTCAATTTTTAACAGCTGTTCCTGGAATTGCTGGGATGTTGCATCCGGAGGCTTGTAGACTACCACAATGACTAGGTTTTGGTTCTCGACCTTTACTGCTAAAACTTCCACTACGTCATTTGAGGCATTAAGCAGTTCTGTGCAAACAAGTGACTCTGCAATGTACAGGCCAACCCCCCCCTTTTGCCTGTTCACTCTGTCACATCTGTATAGGTTGTAACCTGGGATCCATATTTCGTTGTCCAAGTGATCCTTTATGTGGGTCTCAGTGAAAGCCGCGAACATTGCCTTTGCCTCTGCAAGCAGTCCACGGATGAAAGGTATTTTGTTGTTTATTGCTGGCTTTAGACCCTGTATATTTGCAAAGAAGAATGTTATCGGACTGGTGGTATTGTTGGTACTGGGGGGGGATTTTTTTTCCGGCATTAGTATCTGTATCTGTTGGTTTGGAGTGGAGGCCATCGACTGTGGTTCCACTCCAGGAATGACTGGATTTGGTGTACGATTTCTGCCATTTCCTGCCAGTTTTTTTTCCTTCCTGGCACTAAAAAACCTCTCCCTCTTGAGTGGCTGTGGCTACCCAGGTTTTCCCATGGCCTGGATGTTTTGTATCTTTTTGTCCCCTTTAGATGGTATGCCTGGCAATTTAAGTTATAGCACAGTCTTTCCTGTACTGAAGAGGTACACATTTCAGGGTGAAAAAGCTTACAGGAAGGGAGTTTGCATTTTCCTGTTGTCATATGGGCATGACATTTTCTAGGGTGGTCATAGTTGCATGTCCCATCTGTTTTTCCAGATTTCCCATGCCAGCAGATACCAAGTGCATAGTATGTGCACAGGCTTGGTTTCCGTTTGCCTTGGGTTTCTGTGACTGTATTCCCTGTTGGTGCATGTTTCCCTGTCTTATTCCTATCCTCCTTAGCACCAACAATGGAGCTCCCACCAGTTGTTTTTGGTAATTTATCCTCACTATTGCTATTGGAGTCCTCTTGTTTGCTATTTCCTGCGGTATTTCTGGTTTGCAATATTGGTTTTATCTTATCTTTGACTACACTTGTTTCCCTACTATGGCTCCTGTCCTCTATGAGGTCATTTATATGTATTCCTTCCTGCGTATAATTCCCGACTACCTGGACAAAATCTCCAGCTTCACCATTACTGTCTCCCAGGACAGTATCTCCAGCTTCACCATTTCTGTCTCCCAGGACAGCACCTCCAGCTTCACCATTACTGTCTCCCAGGACAGCACTAACAGCCCCACATTTACTGACTACCAGGACATCACCTCCAGCCTTACAGTTTGTGACTACATGGCCAGTATCAAGGGCAGTACCATTCAGCCCGGACTTTTTATGTTCCCATCTGTTGTAGAAAGCTTCCAGGTTTTCTATGAAAGCAGCTTTGATGTTATCCTCTTTTAATACCCTTGTGATTTTAGTCCACAGATTTTCCTCATTTGGGCATACCCAAAAACACTTCTCTGTTTTAATACTGCTTGTAGCTAGTTCTGGGATATCTGCACAAGGAGCGTGACACCAATTTCCACAAAAATGACAATTTATCCATGTGGTAGCCCGTTTGTTTGACTGACCACAGACTACACACAGCTTCATAATGATTTGAATGGTTGATTTACTGCAAGTCTACTAGCAACCTCTTGAATATTATATTAATAACCTTAAATGAAGCTCTAGCTATTTGTATTTCTGTTTCTAACTCTTTTTGTATATTAGGACAGCTTACCGTCACGTTCCTGATTTTTAATGTTGGTGTTTATAAGGGCGCCTGCTTTATTGTCCAACGAAACTGTTTGAAACCAGTCCCGGGTTCGGACCAGTCAAGGGTTCGGACCAGTCAAGGGTTCGGACCAGTCGATCTGCTCTGATCAGTGGGTCACTTATTTAAAACATACTGGTCGGTGATTTGAGCTAACACATGAAGGATCTACTGGAAATTATCTACCCGAGTAATATGTGATTTGACTGATACAAAAGTATAACTTGCGTGTTGAAGAGCCGGTGGTATCTGGCAGCTCCTACAATGACGTACAGTCGACCTCTTTGTTTATCAATCGCTGTATCTGGCTTTTCTATTTTTGTTTTTCCGTCTCCACCACAATAAATGCTATATTATCACTATAGTTGACTGGTGCAAATTTTGGAGGAAGGACGCTTTTTCTGTAGTAATAATTGCTTCTCGTTGTGTATATTGCGACCGCTGGTAACTACAGGTAATATGAAATTCACAGTAACGTCTCGTATTTCAAGAAAAAGAAACTAATGAAAGTCACTCCACTCCACTAAGTACCATTATAATACTGGTTAGTTGCTACTACAACACTGTATTCTGCTATTCACTGGTATCACTAGATTATATGCGAGTACACTAGCAGAAAACTAGCAACGTTCTTCCTTCACAGCGAAAACTTTTTATCACCTATCAGTTATTATTTCAGATTTTCATTACAGGTATTTTGCTTATATAGGATGTCCCAAAAGTCTCCATACATAGGGAAATTTAACAATTTTGGTAAAATGTAACTTTACTTACTGAATATGCTCTGCATAACTACCATTTCTTTGTCAACACAAGCGGATGCGCCTCTCCCATTCACAGTCAACTCGTGTTAACACATCTGGTCCGCAACACTTCCAGTCTTTTTGAATTTCATAATATATTTGACAACAGTGTCGTGTGAGATGGGCTCGTCATTTTTCCTATTAAATTTCATTGCATCCTGGCGACAGCTTCTAAATCCAGTTATGAGAATGATTTCAATACATTCTTCTATGACATAGACATTCTTAAAAGGTATCTAAATAAAAAAAAATTTAGCTCTGTGTGTAGACTTTAATTATAATCTTTGATGAACCTCATCATTAAAAACAAAAAGAATTCAGTGATTAAGAGATTGGTAAAACTGACAGTGATGAAAACACACACACACACACACACACACACACACACACACACCAAGCACGGATTTATGGAAGGCAAATCATGTGTCACAAACCTTCTGGAATTTTATGATAAAGTAACAGAAGTAAAACACGAGAGAGCGGGGTGGGTTGATTGCATCTTCTTGGACTGCAAGAAGGCCTTTGACACAGTTTCTCACAAGAGGTTAGTGCAGAAGCTAGAGGATCAGGCACGTATAACAGGAAGGATACTGTAATGGATCAGAGAATACCTGACAGGGAGGCAACAACGAGTCATGGTACGTGATGAGGTATCACAGTGGGCACCTGTGACGAGCGGGGTCCACAAGGGTCGGTCCTAGGACCAGTGCTACTTTTGATATATGTGAAAGACATGATGCAAGGGTTAGTCAGAAGTGTCCCTGTTTGCAGATGTGAAGTTAATGAGAATTAAATCAGATGAGGATCATGCAGGACTTCAAAGAGACTTAGACTGGACACCTGGTCCAGCAACTGGCTTCTCGAATTTAACCCCGCCAAATGCAAAGTCATGAAGATCGGAGAAGGGCACAGAAGACCGCAGACGGAGTATAGGCTAGGTGGCCAAAGATTGCAAACCTCGCTCCAGGAGAAAGATCTTGGGGTGAGTATGTTACAAAAAACGCGATTCTAAAAGCTTAGAGATCTCCAGTGAATACTAGAAAGGACTGCCCTTCTAGCATCCAGCCTGTTACTGGGTTTTCGTAACAAGTAGTCAGTATCCTTGTCCAATTATCCATTAGAATTCAGTATTATTCAATAGTGCTTCAGGATTACAACTGGTAGGCTACTAACTAGAGAAATTAAAATTTAATAAATTTATTAAGTCTAGAGGTATATTATCAAATTAAATTAAATTAATCACAGAAATCAAAATAATATCACATCTCTCGAGTTCAATATTATTGTGCTGAAAGCACATATCACATTTATAATTCTTAAGTACCGTCGGGTACATTAACATTTAATAAGATATTACAAATATGTACAAGTTTGTGTATGCGTGTAAGTGCTCTAATTAGTTTGTTATGTCTCACGACTCAACTAGACTTAAGTGACTGACAAAGTCCTCTAATAAACTAACTTCTTGACCGACTGGCAACCAGAGCAGTCTGCTTGAACAACAAAAAGAATGCTAAGCCCAATAGCAATATAACAAGCGACTGCGACACAGAATCAGGAACAAGGAGATAATATAACGACACTAAGTAGGGACTATCTGCAGATCCTCCACAAAAGTTACAAAACTCCCATACTACTGAATCTAAGTTCAGCATAAGAAAATCCCAGACTGTGATAATACACAGAAACCAGTACAAATTAGGTCAGAAGCTAAAGCTCAGGACCTGAGATGTTTCGAGTGTCTATGTGACACACAACCTCAGTACAACGTCGAAAATCACTAAGTCTATACAATGTTCTGTGAACAGAGTTCTACAGAACTAACAAGAATAATGAGACAGACAATCTGTCCAACCACCAAGCGAGTCTCGACCAGACTGAATACTTCACGAGAGGTGAAGACACCCCCCCTCGATCACGTGATAGCCCCGTGGACAGCACAGCTCAGAAGCCGGCAGTATAACGAGCGACAAGCGATAATTACAGTAGTTTGACAATCAAGACGAGCTGAGCACATATTATGTACATCCTAACAACATAAGTCAAATAACAATATAACAGTCAAATAATAATATAAAGTCATACATTTACGATTTAGCTATTATCGCAAATATAAGCAATATAAAATTAAATGAAAAGGTAATATACATTATATATACATAATAATCATTGTAACCCATTCAGGGGTTGCAACACCCCCCTCCCAACACGACAGAGGGTCGCACTAGGAGTTGCATTAATGTCTTTCACATTATTTCTGATTACTCATATCAATATAAAAATTAAACATTGATCAAAGTCACTCTTGTGCCAAGCACTGCTACAATTTCACAGCGTCCGTCACTAGATATGCCCCTAGTACTAGGGCAGTACACAGTATCGTATCTCTGCATACTCGTGGTTATATACATCAGAGTAGAGACGGGATAGCGTAGACGAGCAGGGCACTGAGGCTCGATCATTGTAGAGGAGACTGCATTCCACTCTTAAGTAGCGGTGGTGGAATGCGAGGCAGTTTGAACATCTGAGTATGAAACAGCTTAAGGTGTGTAGTGAAGGGGGGGGTCTGCGGCAGGACAGTGTTGTGTCACGCAGTACCTCGCCCACACGACACTACCCACTCAACACTCAGCTTGTGTCTCCTTCTTACACAATACTGTGAATATATAAATATAATAATTAGACATGAATATATATAGTTAATATGGGCTGGAGGGATCAAGTTACTTTACTGAATTTGACATAGCAAGTAACAAAAGGTATTTGGGCATAAAATTACGTTAATTTAATGTAACTGATAATTATTAAGGAGGAGACAGAGCGTCAGCAATTACATTACAATGACCACTTATGTGTTTTATGCTAATAGAATAAGGTTGGATTCTGAGGGCCCACCTCATGATCCTAGCATTTTTACTTTTCATAGTGTTTATGTAGGTGAGTGGATTGCTGTCTGAAAAAACGTTAATTTTAAATGGGGAAGTGCCCAAATAGATGTCAAAATGTTCCAAGGACACCACAAGAGCTAGAGCCTCTTTCTCAATAGTGGCATAATTTTTCTGGTGTCGTTTAAGCTTAGATGAATAGTAACATATAGGATGGAGAATGTCAGTGGATGTTGACTGTTGGAGCAGCACAGCACCCACTGCATAACAACTCGCATCTATATGTAAAAAGATGGAAAGATTGAAATTAGGACTCAACACTGGAGCAGAGGATAGCAAATGCTTCAACCTTTTGAACAAATCTGAACAATCACTAGTCCAGATGAACTGAACTTTGCTACTAAAGCTCATAGTGAGAGGTGTAGGTGGAGGTGAGTGCGCTGGCTTGCCTGTCACTTGACACACGTGGCAACGTCGCACATGATCAGCTACTGTTTCCTTCATCTTTGGCCAAGTAAAATGTTTTGCCAGTTTACCGAGTGTCTTCTTGACACCCAAATGTCCTCCTATGGGACTATTGTGAGCAAAATCAATGGCTTGTTCACGAAATGTAACTGGTAACACAACTAGATGCTTGACTGTGGTGGAAACACTATCAGCTGACAACTTACATGTATTTTTCTCCATCAGTACACCGTTACTATAATAGTAACAATTATCGAGATCCTTTGCTTCACTCTCAGTAACTGCTATATCTCTCAGTCTTTCCAGTGACTGATCAACAAACTGATCCTTGATTAAATCATCATGAGTTAGAAATTTAACGTCAGTTGTGTCTTGACTAGGTTGATGACCGGGGGGAGTCAGTGTTAATGATCCTGGGCGCAGAGCGTCACTAAACAACATATTCAAGCCCAAATCATTCTCATCCACTAACTCAACAGGAGACAAGGATGGTTGTTGAATCTTTGACATAGCTCTAGTAATTACGCTGAGAGGAAATAAAATAGGTTTCTCTCTACAAGCTTCAATGGCATAATTATCAGCAGTGTTATTATCAATCACAAGTGGTTCTTTACATATACCAGCATGAAGGATATCGTTCCCTATCAACAAGTCCACTGACCTGATGGGAAATACACCACTGGATATACTCACTGAAATATAACCAGTATAATAGCTTGTTTCAATATAAACTTTGTGCAGAGGCACTTTTATAACAGCCCCTCCATAGGCTTCTAACAATACATCTATCTTGCAATAGGTATCGTCAGTTATGGGCAGTACATCTTCTCTTAATAATGTGAGATAACTGCCAGTGTCTCTGAAAGTAATTATCTCAGTCAGATGTGATTCGTCAAATCCTATTCTACCTCTTGAAAAGTAAGGACTCATTGCTGAATGAATCTTTTCGTCAGATACACTTTCTGACACTAGTCATCTATCCTGAGTAACATTATCTAAAACAGTAGGATAAGAGGAATTGCTAGGATTTTGGTGCCTTTGTTGCTCGGAAGAGGATACGACTTGAGTGGGGGCGCCAGCCGCACGACTGTTTCTCGTATCTCTTTCTAACTTATAGCAATACTCTCTAGTATGTCCTTTTCTGTTACAATAGGTACATTTAACTTTCTTCTTCTCGATACCAGATTTCTGTCTAGCCACAGAGACAGATTCAGGATTGTGAGTTTTCCTGGTAAAGGTACGAGAAGTTACAGTAGCAGGTACATCAGGCCGGCAATGAGCAGCTGATTTAGGTTGCCAACTTCTAGGACAATTTTTAGTTACCTTGTTTCTTTGTGTTTTAGTATGTACAAGTTTGTGAGAAATCTCGTAATTGTCTGCTAATGCTGCAGTTTCCAGAATATCCGAGGTAGTATGATCGATCAGATATTCTTGTATGTCCGCAGACATACAGTTGTTAAACTCTTCGTGTAGTAACAACTGAACAAGGCTGCCGTAGTTGTTACACTTGGCAGCTCTAGTCCATCTCTCAAATGCAACTTTTTTCTCACGAGCAAACTCTACACAAGTTTGATCTTGTCGTCGTTGTAACGTACGAAATGCTCTTTGATAACTTACAGGTAACAAGTTATATGTCTCTAGAATAGTTTGTTTGACAGCGTCATAACTAATGTACTTAGCAAATGGCAAAGCTGCAGTACAGGTTTGAGCTTTTCCCGTCAATGCAGTATGCAACAATGTTGCCCAGTGCTTACGTGGCCAGTTCATAGCACGTGCCTGGTTCTCAAACACATCAAAATATGTGTCTAATTCACTTTCAAAAAACTTAGGAACCATAGATGCAGCTTTCTGCACATTAAATGTGTCCTGTGATCTATCAGTCTGTTGTCTTAACAGACGAACATTTTCTCTTTGGAAATCTTCTTCGTTCAATTTCCTCTGTGACTCTATTTGTGCAGTCTGCAACATAATGAGGCGTTCAAACCTCTCAAACTGTTCCTGAGAGATAAGACCAGTGGGTAATGGAGGAGTAGGGAAATTAACATGTCTTTCTGGACTGTCCTTAGGTCGGACACTTCATCCAGCCGTCTCTAGAGAGTCTAGATCTGGTCTAGGATAAGTAGATACAGGTGTATCATACACTGTACTAGTATTAGGCTGTGTCATACTACCAGCTATACTCTGTACTATAGTGTCAGTGAAGGAAGGCGTGAGCGAGAACTGAGCTACACTAGGCTCAGACACTAGGCTCACTTCTGCTCTAGTTGCTCTTTCATCTTCATCAAATAGTCATACTTCCTAATTGTGACACTAGACTTTCTGAATCTGAATCATAATCAGACATCTCTGTATGAGCAGGAAACAATATATCTTTAATTAATGCTCTGACAGTTTCTGCGGTGTAATTCCTGTTATACGTCACACCGAGTTATTTGGCTACTTGCCAACACGTCTGAAGTTTTAATGTACTTAACTCAGACAAAGTCAGAGTATCAATTAACTGTTTCACTTTGGCATACATCACGAAAATAATTGTACTACGAGAGAGTGATTATTGGAAACTATAATCCTAATAGGAATTTTAGTGTTGGTTGTCTTAGAGCTAGAGCTCATAAACAGTATTTCCATCTCCTTGGATCAAGAGACTCAGTCAGGTACATACATCCACCTGGTATGTTGTACAAGACTAAACTCAAAGTCTTCAGATTAGTAAAGTACTCATAGTGTTTGATCATAGAGTTACTAGTACGTCAAACTGGACAATTTCTCCAACACCTTGGATCAAGAGCATCCCGGACAGGCCCCCCATTTGTTACAAAAAACGCGATTCTAAAAGCTTAGAGATCTCCAGTGAATACTAGAAAGGACTGCCCTTCTAGCATCCAGCCTGTTACTGGGTTTTCGTAACAAGTAGTCAGTATCCTTGTCCAATTATCCATTAGAATTCAGTATTATTCAATAGTGCTTCAGGATTACAACTGGTAGGCTACTAACTAGAGAAATTAAAATTTAATAAATTTATTAAGTCTAGAGGTACATTATCAAATTAAATTAAATTAATCACAGAAATCAAAATAATATCACATCTCTCGAGTTCAATATTATTGTGCTGAAAGCACATATCACATTTATAATTCTTAAGTACCGTCGGGTACATTAACATTTAATAAGATATTACAAATATGTACAAGTTTGTGTATGCGTGTAAGTGCTCTAATTAGTTTGTTATGTCTCACGACTCGACTAGACTTAAACAAGTGACTGACAAAGTCCTCTAATAAACTAACTTCTTGACCGACTGGCAACCAGAGCAGTCTGCTTGAACAACAAAAAGAATGCTAAGCCCAATAGCAATATAACAAGCGACTGCGACACAGAATCAGGAACAAGGAGATAATATAACGACACTAAGTAGGGACCATCTGCAGATCCTCCACAAAAGTTACAAAACTCCCATACTACTGAATCTAAGTTCAGCATAAGAAAATCCCAGACTGTGATAATACACAGAAACCAGTACAAATTAGGTCAGAAGCTAAAGCTCAGGACCTGAGATGTTTCGAGTGTCTATGTGACACACAACCTCAGTACAACGTCGAAAATCACTAAGTCTATACAATGTTCTGTGAACAGAGTTCTACAGAACTAACAAGAATAATGAGACAGACAATCTGTCCAACCGCCAAGCGAGTCTCGACCAGACTGAATACTTCACAAGAGGTGAGGACACCCCCCCCCTCGATCACGTGATAGCCCCGTGGACAGCACAGCTCAGAAGCCGGCAGTATAACGAGCGACAAGCGATAATTACAGTAGTTTGACAATCAAGACAAGCTGAGCACATATTATGTACATCCTAACAAAAGTCAAATAACAATATAACAGTCAAATAATAATATAAAGTCATACATTTACGATTTAGCTATTATCGCAAATATAAGCAATATAAAATTAAATGAAAAGGTAATATACATTATATATACATAATCATTGTAACCCATTCAGGGGTTGCAACAGAGTATAACACCGATCACGTCTTCGTAAGCACACCTCAACCAGATAACTGGCAAACCTGAGAACAGCGTTCCGATACCTTTAGTAAGGAATCGTTCAAGACACTGTACACCGTGTACATCAGGCCCATACTGGAGTATGCAGCACCTGTTTGGAACCCACACTTGATCAAGCACATCAAGAAATTACAGAAAGTGCAAAGGTTTGCGACAAGGTTAGTTCCAGAGTTAAGGGGAATGTCCTTTGAAGAAAGGTTAAGGGAAATCGGCCTGACGACACTGGAGGACAGAAGGGTTAGGGGAGACATTATAGTGACATACAAAATACTGCGTGGAATAGACAAGGTGGACAGACAGGATGTTCCAAAAATGGGACACAGAAACAAGGGGTCACAATTGGAAGCTGAAGACCCAGATGAGTCAAAGGGATGTTAGGAAGTATTTCTTCAGTCAAGGAGTAGTCAGGAAGTGGAATAGCTTAGCAAGAGAGGTAGTGTAGGCAGGAACCATAAATATCTTTATGATGAGGTATGATAAAGCTCATGGAGCAGAGAGAGAAGACCTAGTAGCACTCGGTGAAGAGGCGGGGACAGGAACTGAGTCTCGACCCCTGAAACCACAATTAGGTGAGTACACACACATACAATACAACACTTAACCTACAAAATAAGTGGTGGTTCAGAGGGAAAGTCGAAGGCTCAGGGGATCAGAGGAAGACAGTCCTGATAAGGAAGAATAGATGGAAGAGCAATGTAAAAGGATGGAACGCAAGTGGGAGTGCAAACTAGGTAATCTTTCTGCAAAAATAGAGATGATGGAGGCAGAGAATAAGAAATGGGAGTCGTAAGTTGAAGCTACATAAGTCAGGATACTGGCCCTAGGATATGAGGCAAATAGGCTGAAGCAAGTGAAGCGAGTTACAGGGCTATTGCCCAGAGGAGACATAACATTTGAAACAGGTACACCCCCTACTGAACGAGGAGCCCAACAATATATATATATATATATATATATATATATATATATATATATATATATATATATATATATATATATATATACACACTGTGTGTATGTGTGTGTGTGTGTGTGTGTGTGTGTGTGTGTGTGTGTGTGTGTGTGTGTGTGGAACCGACTCGGTAACCGTGCGATTTCGGCTTAAAAAGCAATGCTCTTCTTGCCGAATAAGGCAAGCGAAAATTTGTGTATGCAATAATTTCGGATAAAATAATTCTGAACCATAAGAAAAAGTATATTTCACTGTGTTTATTAAATTATTGTAAACTTATCTAAAATATAATCAGTTGGATGAGGCTAAATCTATTTTCGATAAGTTTACAATAATTTAATAATAAACAAACACATTGAAATATATTTTTTTCGTTAGGTTCAGAATGATTTTTGCGAGATTATTGAATACACAAATTTCGCTTCCTTTATTCGGCAAGAAGAGCATTGCTATTTAGGCCAAAATAGGAAGTTTTTCCTATTATGCACGAGATTATATATATATATATATATATATATATATATATATATATATATATATATATATATATATATATATATATATATATAATGTCGTGCCGAATATGTAAAACTGGTCAATTAGCAAGAACTCATTTAAAATTAAGTCCTTTCTGAAATTTTCTTTTATACGTTGAAAGATATAATTTTTTCATTAATGTTAATGTATTTTTTTTTAATTTTGCACAAAAAGAATCTTAGAAAACTTACCTAACCTTATTAAAACAAGAACAATTTATTTTAGCCTAACCCAACTAAATATATTTTAGATTTGTTCACAGTAATTTAATACTAAACAAACAGTGAAATATATTTTTTTCGTTAGGTTCAGAAGGATTTTGGCGAAATTATTGCATACACAAATTTTTGCTTGTCCTATATGGCAACATGAGTGTTGCTATTTAAGCCAAGATCGCAAGTTCTGCCTATTCGGCACGACATATATATATATATATATATATATATATATATATATATATATATATATATATATATATATATATATATATATATGCAATAATATATATATATATGCAGGTGATTTTCAGTTTCATATAAATTATCCAAATGACTTGTTGATATTTTGAGTCCTATTGTTGGCAAAATTTCTAACTTTAACGTTAAAAACAACATAGACTTGGTTGATAAATTAAGCTCCTTGACTGACTTAAATGATTTTAACATGGTTAGTTTTGATGTTACTTCCTTGTTTACGAAAGTTCCTGTTGATGATTTATTAAGTTTCTTATCTGAAGAACTCGTTAACTATGATTTACCATTGCCAGTTCCTACTATCATTAAACTTATTAAACTTTGCATTGTTGATGCAAAATTTGTATTTAATGATAAGTTTTACACTCAGAAGTTTGGTATGGCAATGGGAAATCCTCTTTCACCTGTTCTTAATAACCTATACATGGAATTTTTTGAAACAGGGTTGCTTAACACAATCCTCCCTAATAGAGCTAAATGGTTCAGATGTGTTGATGATATTTTGTGTCTTATGTCCAAAAATGTAGATATACACCATTTCCTTGGAAAATTAAATAGCTTAGCCCATTCTATAAACTTTACTGTTGAGTTTGAAGAAAATAACTCATTGCCTTTTCTAGATGTTTTAATTATTAAGGGTAATAATGAATTCAAATTTAAAATTTACAGAAAACCTACAAATAACTGTTCCTATGTCCACTATTATTCCTCGCATCAAGATAGTCAAACTGTCTGTTTTCTCATCAATGTTTTTGAGAACTTTACGAATTTGTAGTCCTGAGTTCATAGATGAGGAAATATCCAAAATTTATGAAATAGGTAATGATTTAAAATACCCAAGAAATGCAATTGATAAATCCTTTAAAGTTGCTAGAAATACTTTTTACAATCCAAAAAGGGACAACCAGCCTTATTCAACTAAAAATATGTTGGTTCTCCCTTACCATGAAAACTTGGTTGATATGCCTTCTCTTTTTAAGACTTTTAATATTAAAGTTGTATTCAAAAATCTTGATACAGTAAAAAAACTTTTGATAAAGAATTCCCCCCAATTTGCTGATGGATGTGTGTATAAGATTCCTTGTAAAATTTGCGATAAAGTTTATTACGGTCAAAATGGTAAAAATCTCGAACTAAGATTAAAACAACATAAATATAGCATTAGAACTGGACAAGATTCCAATGCTCTATTTATTCATGTAAGAGATTTTAACCATCCAATTGATTTTCAAAAAGTTGAGAAAGTAGTATCAAGCAAGTCCATGGTTAACAGGAATATAATTGAATCTTGTTTCATAAAAAGCAGTTTTGACAATAATATGAATATTTCCTTTGGTTTATATAAATTAGATCCATTTATAATTAATAGAATTTGGGAAGAATTTAATAATACACTGGACAAATAATTTTTAAATTTTCTTGGGTAGAATAGTTTGTTGGTGAGTTGTGCAAAGGAACCGTCCAGTTGGGCCGGCGCGCGTCAGGTGTTTAACCGTTGTGGGATCTGATAGTGAGGTGTTGGCCAGACCCCTTATATAGCTTCCTTGGATGCTTTACTTTCATAGTTCCTTGATAATGTGAGTAGTCACGAAAGCGCTTGGAATTTCTCTATTCTTTCAGAGTGGTTGTTTTGCATATATATATATATAATATATATATATATATATATAATATATATATATATATATATATATATATATATATATATATATATATATATATATATATATAAAGGTAATGAGGGTATCAAATGATTTAGATAAAGAAAAGTTGGATATCAAATTGGGGAGGAGGAGTATGGAAGAAGTGAATGTTTTCAGATACTTGGGAGTTGATGTGTCGGCGGATGGATTTATGAAGGATGAGGTTAATCATAGAATTGATGAGGGAAAAAAGGTGAGTGGTGCGTTGAGGTATATGTGGAGTCAAAAAACGTTATCTATGGAGGCAAAGAAGGGAATGTATGAAAGTATAGTAGTACCAGCACTCTTATATGGATGTCAAGCTTGGGTGGTAAATGCAGCAGCGAGGAAACGGTTGGAGGCAGTGGAGATGTCCTGTCTAAGGGCAATGTGTGGTGTAAATATTATGCAGAAAATTCGGAGTGTGGAAATTAGGAAAATATGTGGAGTTAATAAAAGTATTAGTCAGAGGGCAGAAGAGGGGTTGTTGAGGTGGTTTGGTCATTTAGAGAGAATGGATCAAAGTAGAATGACATGGAAAGCATATAAATCTATAGGGGAAGGAAGGAGGGGTAGAGGTCGTCCTCGAAAGGGTTGGAAAGAGGGGGTAAATGAGGTTTTGGGGGCGAGGGGCTTGGATTTCCAGCAAGCGTGCATGAGCGTGTTAGATAGGAGTGAATGGAGACGAATGATACTTGGGACCTGACGATCTGTTGGAGTGTGAGCAGGGTAATATTTAGTGAAGGGATTCAGGGAAACCGGTTATTTTCATATAGTCGGACTTGAGTCTTGGAAATGGGAAGTACAATGCCTGCACTTTAAAGGAGGAGTTTGGGATATTGGCAGTTCGGAGGGATATGTTGTGTATCTTTATACGTATATGCTTCTAAGCTGTTGTATTCTGAGCACCTCTGCAAAAACAGTGTTAATGTGTGAGTGTGGTGAAAGTGTTGAATGATGAAAGTATTTTCTTTTTGGGGATTTTCTTTCTTTTTTGGGTCACCCTGCCTCGGTGGGAGACGGCCGACTTGCTGAAAAAAAAAATATATATATATATATATATATATATATATATATATATATATATATATATATATATATATATATATATATATATATATATATTATCGTGCATAAATTTAAATGTAATTTTCACAAAAGGCGGTTCCAAAATATCGTTGCTTCACTCAAGGATTTTTTTTTTTTGGCTCAATGCTCGATATTTTCTTGTGGAACTTCTATAGTTTTAAAGTGGAGTTAAACTTCTCCTCACTCGCTCCTTAAAACTCTTCAGCCGAGCAGAGAAGTTCCGCTTCCTCTAACTTCTCTGGGACCTCTAGTTACTTTCACCCTCCCTCACTTTCCATTCTCTTGCACTTTCCTCTCTCGCACTATTCATCGCAATATTTTTATCTCTTCTCTACCACCTTACTCATCTTGGGCCTCGTCCCATTTTCCTTTGCGCTCTCTCTCTCTCTCTCTCTCTCTCTCTCTCTCTCTCTCTCTCTCTCTCTCTCTCTCTCTCTCTCTCTATCCCCCTCTCCCTCTCCTTCCGTTTCTCTCTCCCCTCCCTTCCTCCCTCCCTTCCTCCCTCCCTTCCTCTTAAGCACTCATTCAGTTCGTTCTAACTCCCGTATCTACCAATACAAGTGAATAATGGGTATATGGTAGTAAATGTATGTTTGAACTTATGGAGTACATACTAGTGCATGTGTGTACTTGAGACTGCATACCAGTAAGCGAGTACAGATAACAAAAACTTAATATATGAGAAGATTAAGTTTATTTCGAGGCAATCGAGTGAGGAGGATACAATAAATGGTAAACTGCCGTCGCTTATTGTATTAAGAGACGGGTCATCCTGGAATTAAGATCCGTGTCAGGACGCATTATCTGACGCGGGAGTCGAGCTTATTTTGTTTTACATCCATTCTGAGGCGATGAAGTCAGGAGTGGAACGTAAAGTGTCTATTCTCATACTCTACATCCTCTGGCTTATACTGACAACAGGAATAAAAGTGCGCACATAAACACTATCCTGTATAGTCAGACCTGAACAAAAACTTGGCAGGAGTGAGTGAAAAATTAAATGTAAATACTACTTGTTCTAATACTGCTATGACCGCCGGCTACTGCTGCTCCTGTTACAACACCTGTTGTTTCAGCTCCTTCTCTTCCTGCTGCTGTTGCTGCTACTACTACTACTGTTGCGACTATTTCTGTTGCAGCAACTGTTGATGCTACCACTGTTGCCTGCTGATGCTACTACAACAGCAGCTGCTACTCCTGTTATTACTACTGCTGCTATTACTACTAGTTACGGAGTTAACACTTATAAACAACACACTAGCAGCAGGGCAGCACTCTTAACATGAAAAGCGATACACTTCAATCGTTCCACGTTTCCTATTTTCTTCAGTTACCTTGTTGCCAGCCGTATCCGTTGTATTTTTCTAATCTGCTTATTTGTGATAAAATGTTTCTATTAATAACCCAGTTAAGTCACATAAAGTGAAAAGTAGTGCCTCAGCTAGACAAGTTTGCGCCTGCTACGAATTGCTTATCTTAATAAAGAATTTTAAAGGGCTTTATCCCACCCCATCAGTTGTTAGTGAGAGAGATTTTGTCCCTTTTAGTACGTTTTGCCGATTTGTTCAAATTGCGAATCTTGTACTGAACTTGCTACAGCATAGTTAGAAGTGTAGGAACATTAATATAAACGAAAGAATCTTAGCTGTTGTCATCCGATCTAAACGTGAAAGGCTCTGACATTCAAATTAATGGGAAATTTTAAAAGAAATTATTAAAAATTAATAAATGATAGGTTTAAATATTTATGAAGGTGACATGCAACAATAAAATCATGGCGACAGGTGAAAATGGTAAATATATTAAGAGGACGAATAATGAGCACTAAACGGAGCACCAATCCTGTAGGAGTCGTGCAAAGACCCTGGTATTCATCATTACTCTCCTTCATGGGTTGTCGCTGATGAACACAACAGTTACTATTAAAGCAACCATTCTCAGCTGCTTTTAGCGGAGTTAGAGTTATTGCATTTCAAAACTTTTCCCAGAAAAAAATCAATAGTGTGTGTGTGAATATTATATATATATATATATATATGTCGTGCCGAATATGTAAAACTGGTCAATTAGCAAGAACTCATTTAAAATTAAGTTCTTTCTGAAATTTTCTCTTATACGTTTATATATATAATGATAATGTAAAAATTTTTAATTTTGCACCAAAAGAACCTTAGAAAACTTACCTATTATTGTAACAAGAACAATTTATTTTAGCGTATATACAGTAATTTAATACTAAACAAACCCAGTGAAATATATTTTTTTCGTCAGGTTCAGAATGATGTTGGCGAATTATTGTACACAAATTTTTACTTGTCCTATTTGGCAAGATGAGCGCTGCTATTTAAGCCAAGATCGCAATTTCTGCCTATTCGGCACGACATATATATATATATATATATATATATATATATATATATATATATATATATATATATATATATATATATATATATATATATATATATATATACTGTCGTGCCGAATATGTAAAACTGGTCCTTTATATAACTTTCTCTTATACGTTTAAAAATATATTTTTTCATTAATGTTGATGTAAAAATTTATAATTTTGCACCAAAAGGAACTTAGAAAACTTACCTAACCTTATTAAAAAAAGAAAAATTTATTTTAGCCTAACCCAGCTAAATACGTTTTAGATTTGTTTACAATTATTTAATACCAGACAAACAGCAAAATATATATTTTTTCGTTAGGTTAAGAATGATTTTGGCGAAATTATTGCATAAACAAATTTTCACTTGTCCTATATGGCAAGATGAGCGTTGCTATTTAAGCCAAGATCGCAAGTTCTGCCTATTCGGCATGACATATATATATTTATATATATGTTTTTGTGTGTGTGTGTGGTGCCGAATAGGTAAAACTGATCAATTAGCAAGAACTCTTTTAAAATTAAGTCCTTTCTAAAATTCTTTTCAAGATTGATGGACTGACCACTTCGACTCAAGGCTAAGGGACTGATTACCTCAAACTACTCCTGTTATTCCTCGTTCTCCTTTGTATGGACTGGTGAAGACACTGTGTGGCTGAACGTTTCCTCAGTAAAGACACTCAAGTGTTGCAGATGTCTAATTTATCAACTTGTCGGTTCTTTGAACCATTCATCTACATACCGAATTGGTTGTCCTGAGTTTCTTGACGAGGAATGTACATACATACACCAAACCTTCACTTATCTATATTTTCCTTCCTTTTTCATCAAAGACTCCAAGAAAAGAACCCTTCAGATCATTAAATCTCCACGCACCAGCACCACTTCTAACAAAGTTATAATCCTTCCCAACAGCCAAGTTGCAGTGAACATTTCTAAAGTACTCGTACAAACTAAAACTAGAGTCGCCATCGCATCCCTCACTTTCATAAGGGATGTAACCAGGACAAAATCGAAGCACCACGAACCAGTCAATCCACTTTCCACTATACCTCGTGGAGGGAGCGACAAAATATATGAAGGTGAAACAGCAAGGAACCTCGAAACACGCCTCAATGAACACAGTGCATGTAGGAACGATAACTTGAACAACGCCTGCGTACACCACCGGAATTCCGCCAGTCACCTCATGAAATTCAACAACGCCCGACCTGTGATCAAAGAACCCAAGTTCTGCAGAAATAAATACCCTTGAATCATCATTAATCGTTGTTTCTAGCACAAGCAAAATAAAGGCAGCTTCATCATCTCTGATGTATTAGTAAGAATCCTCCTCAAAACAATAAACCCTGTCATTACATAGTTGCTGCTGCTCATACTACACAAGAACATAACAGAGGAGGAACACTGAAACAGACCTTCTCAAATCCAACCGCTGAAAGAAATATTTGTCCAACCTACTTTTATGCTACCCAAGCAATAAGCTTTTATAACCTTTTTACCCATGTACAAGTTGATTTTTCTACCTCGTGTATTACTACTTCTACCATTAGTTTTGCTACTACTACTACCACTAGTATAACTACTACCACTAATATTACAACTAATACAACTCACTCTAAGCCTATATATATCCTCTGTGTTCATGTATTGTTTGTAAATACTAGATAAAGCTTCTGGAGAGCGAAACGTTGCCACAATAAAATGTCACATTAGTTGCACTTGGGTCCTTTTACTTAACATTTATCGAAACAGGGCAACTACCTGAGGTGTGGAAGACAACAAATGTAGTCTTAATCTTTAACAAAGGAGACAGGCAGGTAGCATTAAACTACAGACCAAGTGTCAATGACATGTATATTATTAACAGCCATGAAGAAGCTTATCAGGAAAAGACTGGTGGAGCACCTAGATAGACAGCACGGCTTCAGGGAGGGGAAATCCTGTGTCACAAACCTATTGGAGTTTCCGACAAGGTGACAGAAGTAAGGCAGGAGAGAGAAGGGTAGGTAGACTGCATTTTCTAGGACTGTAAGAAGGCTATCGATACAGTTCTACACAAGAGAGGAGGAGGAGACAGGAACAACATTAAAGGCACTGCAGGGGGTCAGAGAATCCCTGTCAGGAAGGAAAAGAGTGATGGTTCGTGACGAGGTGTCAGAATGGGCGCCTGTGACGAGCGGGGTTCCACCACGGTCAGTCCTGGGGCCAGTGCTGTTTCTGGTATGTAAATGACATGACTGAGGAGAGATGTCCCTGTTTGCAAAAAACGTGAAGCTAATGGGGAGAATTCAAGTGGATGAGGACCGGGTAGAATTACAAAAGGGATCTGGACAGCTGTAAGCCTGATCCAACAACTGGCTACTGCAGTTTAACCCCACCAAGTGTAAAGTCATGAAGACTGAGAAAGGTGAAAGAAGAACGCAGAAAACAGGCTAGGGGAAGAGGCCAAAGAATGAAAACCTCAAGGAAAATCATCCTCTGGTGAGTATAGTACAGAGCACATCTCCTGAGGCGCAGATCAACCAAATAACTACTGCAACATAAACATACGGGCACCTGACAAACCTAAGAATAGCGTTTCAATACCTTAAGAATGAATAGTTCAAGACACTGTACACCGTGTACGTCAGGCCAATATTGGAGTAAGCAGCACTAGTATGGAACCCACACCTGGTCAAACACGTCAAGAAATTAGAGAAATTGCAAAGATTTGCAAAAAGATCCCGGAGCTAAGGGAGAGGTTAAGAGAAATCGACCTGACGACACGGGAAGAGAGAAGAGATAGGGAGGACATGACAACGACATATAAAATGCTGAGAGGAATTGACAGGGTGGACAGGGACAGGATGTTTCAGACATGGGACACAGCAACAAGGTGTCACAACTGGAAGTTGATGTCTCAGATAAGTCATAGGGATATTTGCAAGTATTTCTTCAGTCACAGAGTTATCAAGAAGTGGAAAAATCTGGAGAGTGATGTACTGGAGGCAGGATCCATACATAGCTTTAAGAAGAGATACGATAAAGTTCATGGAACAGGGAGTGTGGACCTAGTAGCAACCAGCGAAGAGGCGGGACCAGGAGCTGTGACTCGACCTCTGCATCCACAAATAAGTAAATACCAAGAAGTAAACACACACAGACACACACACACAAGCACACAAACACATACGCACGCGCGTACGTACGTAGGTTCTGATTTCCCGGAAGCTGGAGCAACGTCACCCTCAGATTCACTGTATTGGAAAAAGTGTCGGCCATAGTAGAGGCAGATGTGTGTTCCCCACACCATCTGCTTGTCGGCCCCTGGGTATCATGATGCTTCAATGATGAGCACAGTTAAAGAGAGACACTTAAAGGGAATACTCTAAAGACGAGCTGAGAAAGATAAGAGATAGTGAATAATAAACATTATCACCTGAAACATCAGTGTTACTGAATCCTTACGACTGCATGCGTATTATGCTCCAATTTTAATATCCTCTTTAGTATTTCAGCTACTTTGCTCGATTGAATAAACTGTTAACGTGTTGCAGTCTGGTGTCCGGCAGGCAACTGCCGCCGTATTAACTACGCAAATCATTGCAAATCAACGTTTTTGTAGTATTATGTCAATAATGAAATGAACGTTTCATTACATAAATGGGATGGGAGGGAGGGAGGAAGGGGTAGAGGGAGAGATAGAGAGGGGGGAGGGAGGGAGGGGAGAGAAAGAGAGAGAGGGGAGGGAGTTAGGGGAGAGAGAGAGAGAGAGAGAGAGAGGGAGGGGAACGAGAGGGAGATAGGGGGAGAGAGAGGGAGGGAGGGGAGAGAGTGATAGGGCAAAGGGAGGGGAGAAAGAAGGGGAGAGAGAGAGAGGGAGGGAGGTGGAGAGGAAGGCGTAAGGATGAGCATCGATAGAGGAAGGGATGGAGAGAAAGAGAGAGGAAGGAATGGAGAGAAAGAGAGAGGAAGGGGTGGAGAGAAAGAGAGAGGGAGGGATAGAGAGAAAGAGAGAGGAAGGGATAGAGAGAGAGAGAGAGAGGAAGGGATAGAGAGAGAGAGAGAGGAAGGAATGGAGAGAAAGAGAGAGGAAGGGATAGAGAGAAAGAGAGAGGAAGGAATGGAGAGAAAGAGAGAGGAAGGAATGGAGAGAAAGAGAGAGGAAGGAATGGGGAGAAAGAGAGAGGAAGGGATGGAGAGAAAGAGAGAGGAAGGGATGGAGAGAAAGAGAGAGGAAGGGATGGAGAGAAAGAGAGAGGAAGGGATGGAGAGAAAGAGAGAGGAAGGGATGGAGAGAAAGAGAGAGGAAGGGATGGAGAGAAAGAGAGAGGAAGGGATGGAGAGAAAGAGAGAGGAAGGGATGGAGAGAAAGAGAGAGGAAGGGATGGAGAGAAAGAGAGAGGAAGGGATGGAGAGAAGGAGGAGAGAGAGGGAGAGTGCGCGCTCTACGAATGTATAGTTATTAGAGAAATACAGTAAATTGACCAAATTAGAGTTCAGGCCAACAGGTGGCACCAATTTCATTCTGCTGACTACATGTATGTGTCTAAATACTCAGATAATAACCTACTTGTATTTAAATTAAGGTTACTGGTAGTGAAACGCATTTATATAAACTGAGGTAAGAAAAGATATCATTGCTTGTAAAATAAATTCAGAAAGTTAAACGTAACCAGTGTAAATTGTGTAAAGCAAATATGAGAGAAACCTACAAACAGACCACCACCAGGTCTTGTGATGTTGGTCAGTGTAGACCACCACCACCACCACCACCAGGTCTTGTGATGTTGGTCAGTGTAGACCACCACCACCACCAGGTCTTGTGATGTTGGTCAGTGTAGACCACCACCACCACCAGGTCTTGTGATGTTGGTCAGTGTAGACCACCACCACCACCACCACCAGGTCTTGTGATGTTGGTCAGTGTAGACCACCACCACCACCACCAGGTCTTGTGATGTTGGTCAGTGTAGACCACCACCACCACCAGGTCTTGTGATGTTGGTCAGTGTAGACCACCACCACCACCAGGTCTTGTGATGTTGGTCAGTGTAGACCACCACCACCACCACCAGGTCTTGTGATGTTGGTCAGTGTAGACCACCACCACCACCAGGTCTTGTGATGTTGGTCAGTGTAGACCACCACCACCACCAGGTCTTGTGATGTTGGTCAGTGTAGACCACCACCACCACCACCAGGTCTTGTGATGTTGGTCAGTGTAGACCACCACCACCAGGTCTTGTGATGTTGGTCAGTGTAGACCACCACCACCACCAGGTCTTGTGATGTTGGTCAGTGTAGACCACCACCACCACCACCAGGTCTTGTGATGTTGGTCAGTGTAGACCACCACCACCAGGTCTTGTGATGTTGGTCAGTGTAGACCACCACCACCACCAGGTCTTGTGATGTTGGTCAGTGTAGACCACCACCACCACCACCAGGTCTTGTGATGTTGGTCAGTGTAGACCATCACCACCAGGTCTTGTGATGTTGGTCAGTGTAGACCACCACCACCACCAGGTCTTGTGATGTTGGTCAGTGTAGACTACCACCACCACCAGGTCTTGTGATGTTGGTCAGTGTAGACCACCACCACCAGGTCTTGTAATGTTGGTCAGTGTAGACCACCACCACCAGGTCTTGTGATGTTGGTCAGTGTAGACCACCACCACCACCAGGTCTTGTGATGTTGGTCAGTGTAGACCACCACCACCACCAGGTCTTGTGATGTTGGTCAGTGTAGACCACCACCACCACCAGGTCTTGTGATGTTGGTCAGTGTAGACCACCACCACCAGGTCTTGTGATGTTGGTCAGTGTAGACCACCACCACCACCAGGTCTTGTGATGTTGGTCAGTGTAGACCACCACCACCAGCAGGTCTTTTGATGTTGGTCAGTGTAGACCACCACCACCACCAGGTCTTGTGATGTTGGTCAGTGTAGACCACCACCACCACCAGGTCTTGTGATGTTGGTCAGTGTAGACCACCACCACCACCAGGTCTTGTGATGTTGGTCAGTGTAGACCACCACCACCACCAGGTCTTGTGATGTTGGTCAGTGTAGACCACCACCACCACCAGGTCTTGTGATGTTGGTCAGTGTGGACCACCACCACCAGGTCTTGTGATGTTGGTCAGTGTAGACCACCACCACCACCACCAGGTCTTGTGATGTTGGTCAGTGTAGACCACCACCACCACCAGGTCTTGTGATGTTGGTCAGTGTAGACCACCACCACCACCAGGTCTTGTGATGTTGGTCAGTGTAGACCACCACCACCACCAGGTCTTGTGATGTTGGTCAGTGTAGACCACCACCACCACCAGGTCTTGTGATGTTGGTCAGTGTAGACCACCACCACCACCACCAGGTCTTGTGATGTTGGTCAGTGTAGACCACCACCACCACCAGGTCTTGTGATGTTGGTCAGTGTAGACCACCACCACCACCAGGTCTTGTGATGTTGGTCAGTGTAGACCACCACCACCACCACCAGGTCTTGTGATGTTGGTCAGTGTAGACCACCACCACCACCAGGTCTTGTGATGTTGGTCAGTGTAGACCACCACCACCACCAGGTCTTGTGATGTTGGTCAGTGTAGACCACCACCACCACCAGGTCTTGTGATGTTGGTCAGTGTAGACCACCACCACCACCAGGTCTTGTGATGTTGGTCAGTGTGGACCACCACCACCAGGTCTTGTGATGTTGGTCAGTGTAGACCACCACCACCAGGTCTTGTGATGTTGGTCAGTGTAGACCACCACCACCACCAGGTCTTGTGATGTTGGTCAGTGTAGACCACCACCACCACCAGGTCTTGTGATGTTGGTCAGTGTAGACCACCACCACCACCAGGTCTTGTGATGTTGGTCAGTGTAGACCACCACCACCACCAGGTCTTGTGATGTTGGTCAGTGTGGACCATCACCAGGTACTGTGATGCTGGTCAGTGAACCACCACCAGGTACTGCATATTATGTCGTCGGTGATAACGAGACAAGGTGCGAATATTTAATGAGGTTAAATCTGAGTGGGGATCTGTAACAAGTGGCGTTCCGCAGGGATCAGTTTTAGGCCCATAGTTATTTAGAATATATATAAACTACCTTGACGAGGGAATTACTAGTGACATAAGCAAATTTGCTGATGACACGAAGATAGGTAGGATAATCGATTCAGATAATGTTTATACCAGATGTTGATGTCTCACAACTTCAGGAGGATTTAGACAAACTCAGTTCGTGGTCAGAAAACTGGCAGATGCAGTTCATTGTAGATAAATGTAAAGTTCTGAAGCTCGGAAGTGTCCATAACCCTAGCACCTACCAGCTTAATAATGTTGAACTTAGCCGTATAGAATGCGAAAAGGATTTGGGGGTTATGGTAAGCATCAACCTTAAACCAAGACAGCAGTGCCTAAGCGTGCGTAATAAGGCAAATAGAAGTGTAAGCAACAGAAGTCCAGCGGTTATACTTCAGCTTTATACATAATTAGTAAGGCCTCACCTAGATTATGCAGCTCTGTTCTGGTCTCCATATTACAGAATGGACGTAAATTCGTTAGAAAACATTCAGCGTAGAATGACTAAATTAATACATAGCATTAGAAGTCTTCCTTATGAAGAAAGATTGAAGACCCTTAAATTACATTCACTTGTTAGACGAAGAATGAGGGGAGACATGATCGAAGTGTATAAGTTGAAGATGGGTATTAATAAAGGGGATATTAATAAGGTCTTGAGGATCTCTCTCCAGGAGAGAACCCGCAGTAATGGATTCAAATTAGACAAGTTTAGATTTAGAAAGGATGTAGGAAAGTATTGCTTTGGAAATAGGGTAGTTGATGAGTGGAACAGTCTACCTAGTTGGGTTATTGAGGCTAAAACCTTTGGTAGTTTCAAATATAGGTTGGATAAATACATGAGTGAAAGGGGTTGGATTTGAGTGGGAGTTGCATATGAGAGTGGATAGTTATCAGAGCTTATTTCTTAGATGGCATTGAAAATTGGGTTGGGCAAATGTTTTGTTAGTGGAATGTATTGTAAAGGACCTGTCTAGTATGGGCCAACAGGCCTGCTGCAGTGTTCCTCCTTTCTTACGTTCTTATGTACACACTCACCTAGTAACTTGCCACTAAAGATGCTGTTGAACCAGACTTGGTGGCGGCATCCATAGTGTTTATATATACATTAATTATGTTTTACCCTGTACGAGTAATAATCAATTAGGATAAATTATGTAAAGAGGAACCTAAGACGAGTTAAGTGAACTAAATTTTTGACAAAGATGCAAGGATTGAAGTTATGTGATGGGGGAGAATGTTTTGAGCATGAGTAAGTTAAGTCCGAAACTAGTCGCTGAAAAGTGTGCATAGTAAGTGCTGGTTTTTATTTTCATTGTAAGCCTTCGTTTCCCAAGGAATAATTGAATTGCCTAGATTTTATATATATATATATATATATATATATATATATATATATATATATATATCTCCATGGGAAAGTGGAACAGAATTCTTCCTCCGTAAGCCATGCGTGTTGTAAGAGGCAACTAAAATGCCAGGAGCAAGGGGCTAGTAACCCCTTCTCCTGTATATATTACTAAATGTAAAAGGACAGACTTTTGTTTTTCCTTTTGGGCCACATACGGCTGGTGTGTTGAAAGAAAGAATATATATATATATATATATATATATATATATATATATATATATATATATATATATATATATATTATAAAATATAGTGAGGTACCACCTCTAGAACTGTCCTAGTGACCCTCATCCTCAGAGAAAAGAATAAACTTGCTTCAGGGAAAACTCAAGGTTCTTCCCGAAGCTGTTTGAGAATTTTCTCCTACCACCCTCTATATTTAATATATATTTTATTTAAAGACAAAATACATTAAGAAAACATTCACAAAGATACAATAGGAAGTAAAACAACATAGGTAACTCAGAGCTACATCTCGAATACTTCATCCAGCTGCCCGGAGGTGGGCCGCGTGCCCAGAATGCTGCAGGCATTTCCTCTCTGGATCGCAACACTGAGTCTCTGAAAGAGGAAGCTGGTCGCCCTGTGGTCCTTGGTTTCTATGATGAGCTTTTGCCCCATGCTCCAAGGGTCTCCGACCCTATTGGGATGAAGTTATAGCAAGGGGGAATTCATATTTGCGGATCTTCTGGGTCTCCCTGTGGCTGGCAGCTCTGCCCCCTTCCACTACGGAGTATGGCAAGTAGGTGTCTGCCAATGTGGCGGCACAGGCGTAGTCCCAGGTAATCTGCTTTCCATCCTTCCAAGGTAGCATAGTGGCTCCATCAGGACGCTTTTGACTTCCGTCAGACCTCTGCACTTGATGTTCCCGTTGAGCTGGGCAACGGGCTGTGACGAGTTTTCTCTTTATGATGTCATTGACCTCCTCATGTCTGGCATACTTTCCTTCTGCTGTGTGACACAATAGACCATGAAGTCCGAATTGATCAGCTGTCGCCCTGCCAAAATACACTTATGTTCGGTGAGGATGGGGGCGGCTAGGCGAAGAGCAACACCAATCCGAATGGCCTGTGGGTCTAGTCGAGTGCCCAAGGAGGAATTGGGAACAGCTAACAGGAAATCTCCTGAGTGTGGTGCCTTCATTGCCAGGAGACGAGCTTTGTCCTTTCCTGAGGCGTTGGAGAGCATTGTGTTGGCGATTTTTTCCATGATCGGTTTGTCCCAGTGGGACTGTTTGTGTTCTTTGGGAGGAGCTGGTCTACTGGAGGAATCTGTAAGGGTGTCCCACCGAATTGCTGCTTCAGTAAACCTGGGGTCTTTACCTCCTACCATGTCTCTCAAGCGTTCGGGAACAATCTTCTAGACTAATGCACTGGAATCCAAACACGAAGACAAAAGCAGGTAAAGCAACATGCGTTGCTTTGCGCACCCCTATACCTCCCAGTCTCACTGGGAGGGTTGCCTGATCTCATTGCCGATCCTCTAGTGATAGGTTTAGTGCCTTCTTTAAGGTTGACCTCGGGTGAGCGTCATATTCGTCGAGTGTTGGGTTGTCAAAAGAGGGTGCACACCTCAGGAAGTAAGTGTGTCTTGGCATAGTAAGGCACCTTGTGAGGAGATAAAGAGCATCATGGGCATCAAGATCGCTTATTCTCTCCTCCATTCTCATCATGTCATTCAATTTGTCCTTGAGGACAGTGTCGATGGCCTGGTGACCCAGCGGTGCTCCCAAGAGGGTACTGTTGGACGGAGTGGTAGTAGAGACTTCTGGGAGGATTCTTAGCACAGCATTGATTATTTCCTGGTTCGCTGTGATGATTTCACACTTGGAGGGATTGAGGATGAGTCCCAAGTCTTCTCCCTGTGTTTTCACCAGCTGTAGGTCCCCTACCAGGGACTCTTCAGTACCTGCCAGAGTGCCATCATCCAGGTACCAGATGTTGAGTTTGCTGCGTAGGCTGGAAGTTAGTTCTCTTACTGCCAAGAAGAAGTGAAGTGGAGCTAGTGGGTCACCCTGTTGAACACCCTCTGATGAGAGAATTTCATGTTCTCCAAACAAAAGAATTGAGGGTTTGCTGTAGCCGGCTGAAATGAAGGGAAAAAGACTGGGGAACCGATCCCAAACAGCTGGCAAGACAGCATCTATCTTCACCATATTAAAGGCATTTCTAAAATCAAGTTTGACAACGGCCTTGTCTTCTGGTAGGTCCCTGATGTAGGCCCTTGCCACATGAGCTGCGGCTTCACTGCCTTGAGAGACCCCAAAGCCCAGTTGGTGCGGCTGGAGTAAACTGACAGCTTCTAGGCAAATGTTTCTTACTGCTGCTTTGGCAACGAGACAGCGAAGAATGATACCAACAGCAATGGGTCTGATTCCTCCATCCTTCTTCAAAGCACATAGTGAGGCTCCAAAAAAGAAAGGTTTAATTTCTTCTGGAATTCGCCCAGCCAGACAGTAGTTGACGAAAGTTGTTAACTGGGTGAGAAGAATTGATGCAGATGCACCGAGTACTGGATTTACGATCTCTTTGAGGTGCTGAGGTCGAATTCCAGTGCAACCTCCTGCAGATCCTGCTGGAAATGACACAGTCGCCTTATAGACTTCTGATTCTGGCAAAATTAATTGTTCAGTGATGGTGTCTTCCTCAGGGTTGTTGTTGATGGCTATGGTATCCCTGGTTGTTTGCTTGTCTCTTAGTGCTTGGGCTGTGGTCTCATCTTTGGGGGCTACAGTGTCGCCACTGTAATGATTCTGATTGCTCCCACTGTGTTACCTTCGATTTTTTTGCTAACCTGTGCGCAAATTTTCTCGTTTTCAATGGGACTTTTCTTGGGTCTACCTCTGTGATTCCTGCGATGATGGGGCAGAGGGACACAATTATCTGTTCTTGGGTAGTTGCGCACTGCCTTGATGACTGACGTGGTTAGCAGTTTGCCTCCTCTCTCAGGAACTGCAAGACAGACATTGCCGAACAGGAGTTGGTTGCGCCATGCTTGGATGGTGCCTCGGGCTTCTAAGTTGGTGGAACCTCCATTCACCTGGTTAAGAAGGTCTGTGAATTTCCCTGCTGCATATGGGCGAGCCGCTTTAGGGATGTGGGATAGGGTACTACTAGCAGTGGATTTGAATACCAAGAGAAGGTTATGGCAACTTAGGAGGTTGCCATTGGAATTGTCATCTGCCTGTGGAGGCTGTGGGCTGCTCTTTGCTGGGAGCATATGTGATCCCGCACACCCATTGTGTGCACGAATGCGGCCATCCCTGTTGCGTTCTCGAAACTCTCCACACACCTGACATGTACCGCTTTCATTGTTGGGTGCACTGTTTCCCTGGCTTTGTGGCTGCCTGGCATCATCATCTGCCATACCTCAAATTGTATGGTAAGCCCATGCTGAAGGGAAAATGGCGCATGGCACATACCGCATGTAGTTCATGGTGGTGGTGGGGGGAGGAGAGGGGTCTCCCGTCCTTGTGGAGGAAAGGGAGGAGTGGAAGATGTGTGATGAGGTGGAGTAGGGCACTCACTCCCTCCCAGGACAAGTCACTATACACCACAATGGTCTGTGCACCTGTTACTATACACCACTATGCTCTGTGCACAGCCCCCACTATAAATGATACCGCTATACACTACACATGCTATGCGCATACCATGCACATACTATGCACTATATGCTATATACACTACACACACAGTGAACAAACACTCAATTGATGTAACACGAGCACATGGTGCATTCACGCCTCTTTGGGGAAGGGGGGGGGACAGTTTTTACCCCTCAACCTCCGTCTCCTCCTCCTCCATGAGGCCTCCCCTCACCGACCTTTCCTACCCATGGTGACTTATATTCCCTCACTGAATTCACATACACAACACTTTTCTTGATTCTGAAGGAAGAGACGAAATGCAGAGTCTTCTGGCCCTTTCTAACAGGAGTAGCAGACAATCACACACCAGCCTGTTGATGATAATCCTGGTAGGTGTTTTTGATTGGACGATATTGTGCCAAAATCACAGAGCAGGATGCCCACAACCCCTCTCTGGCAGAGGTGCCAATATATGTATATATATATATATATATATATATATATATATATATATATATATAATATTTATGTATATATATATATATATATATATATATATATATATATGTCGTGCCGAATATGTAAAACTGGTCAATTAGCAAGAACTCATTTAAAATTAAGTCCTTTCTGAAATTTTCTCTTATACGTTTAAAGATATATTTTTTTCATTAATGTTAATGTAAAAATTTTTAATTTTGCACCAAAAGAATCTTAGAAAACTTTCCTAACCTTATTATAGCAAGAACAATTTATTTTAGCCTAACCCAACTAAATATATTTTAGATTTGTTTACGATAATTTAATACTAAACACAGTGAAATATATTTTTTTTCGTTAGGTTCAGAATGATTTTGGCGAAATTATTGCATACACAAATTTTCGCTTGTCCTATATGGCAAGATGAGCGTTGCTATTTAAGCCAAGATCGCAAGTTCTGCCTATTCGGCACGACATATATATATATGTCGAGAGTAAAGGATGTTTTTAGAGGTCCATTATTTCTTCCCCTCCTCTGTTTACTCTGTCCCTTTTCTCTTCGTCTTTACTCGCTCTTCACATCTCTTTAGTTGCCCCCTTTATAAGTTCATCTAGCATCTAACTTTTCTCTTCCCCCTGGAAAGTTCCGACAGTTCAGGTCTGTTCTTCCCCACTGCTTTGAGCGAAAGCTCAATTACCTACAGTTGCTTCTTGCTCCCTTTTTCTCAACCACTTCAGGTCTCATTCTCATGCCATTGCAGTTTGCACTGATGTTCTAAATCCTCTGACGGTGTCAGGTTTGCAGCAGTGTTCCCGGACAGCGTTGTGGGAGGGCATTTATTAGACTCGGCTAGCATTTTTACAGTTTCGGTTCTCATTGCAGTTCTCGTTGCAGTTATTCGTATTCCATCTATGCCTACCTCAACGTTTGTATTAGTCTTAGACTCCTTTACTGCTTTGCAAGCTATTAAAAATTTTATTCGCATCATCCCCTGTTTCTTCGTATACAACTTTGGTTGAGCCTCATTTCTAGCAAAAACTAAGGAATCATTTCCTTCTGGGTACCTGGACATGTTAATGTTCAGGGCAATGAGCAGGCAGACTCTGCTGTGTGGTCTTTCTCAGACTATTTTGCTGTACTCTCTAACCATCTTCAAAACCGTTGGTAACAACGTTGGTCTGATATGACTCATAACATTATATATTCTACCAAATTTATCATTGATGCTGAGTTTGGGAGACTAAACTCTCCCGTTTCCGCATCGGCCACACCCATCTTGCTCATGGGTATGTCTTGGAGAGTTGCCCTATTCCACTCTGTGAGAATTTTCAGGATCCAGTTTGCTTGCCATATTCTCTTGGACTGTCCTGTCTTTCAACGAGCACACAGAATTTACCTCCGACATCGTCACCGCTCTAACACCCTTACTTGATCTTCCATCCTCGCTGACGGCCCCACTTTTGACTTTTTGACAGTAACCGATTTATTACACAAACTTTGATAATACTTCATCACTCTTCACAGCCCTTTCTGACTCTATCTTTGTTATCCTCTCCACTCTTGCTACTCTCTGCTCCAGCAACACCCCCTGCCCTGCAGAGCTGTGTGTTTGGTTTTGATTATAATAATTTGCATGAGTCAATTTCATGCGCTCAAAAGCTGTTATCATAAGAGTAGAAAAATGTATGAAGTGTTAAAGAATTATCATAAACAGGCCTAAATACAAAGTTAATTTTGATTAAAAGGGATTTACAAATTCTAATAGGATCAGAGATTTCTGGCACGTGAGGTTAGTGATGAATGCACAACTGCTTGACTGCGGCTTCATAACCATGCCAGATCCCGTACCCCAGCTGGGTTGGTCTCGGCGTAGTGGTTGCATCATGGCTTACTTTTCTCACTGTTGCCATGGCAACAAGGCGGCAGAGGGAGTTACCAATGTGGACCTCATTCCTCCATCCTCGTTTCTTTTTTTTGACACAGAGGGATGCACCAGATAAAAAGGCCTAATAGTCTCAAGAATATCACGCACGAGACAAATATTAGCAAGTCTTGTGAGTAAGGACAGAACACGCTCTGCAGTATCTCCAACTGCTGAGTTGGGGCCTTAATCTCGTGAAACTACCCGCAGAACCTGGAGGGAAAGACGTGGTAGCTATGTATACTACTGGTTCGTGAACTGTCAACAGTTCCAACGTTGTGATGTTAGAGAGTTGTTACGAACTCTTGGCAGGTGTTTGCTTTTTAGGATTTCGACTGTGGTGGGATCTCTAGGAGAAATTGTTTCATTGCTGGTGATTGGTCTGATTGCTTTAGCGGTATTCCCTTGCTCTATTTTCTTGTGAATTGTATTTTGTTTCTAGGACATGGGAGAGATTTTTTTTTTCACAGTGAGGAAAGCAGACAATCTTGTCTTTGGGGTTTTCGTTTACTGGGCAAATGATGGATGATACTAGGAATTTGTTCCACCTGGGTGGAATAGCCAGGATGGCATGGTCAAACTGGAGAAGGTTGCGCTGCAGCTGTTGGGGCATCATTGACTTTCATCAGAAGGTCAACTAGTTTGGCACCTCTTGAAGGGGAATTCCTTGACGTGGGAACGAGGCTCTTGATCTGAGGAACTGGACCTTTCGTCCACTCCCTCTAACAAAACCTAATTACCCCTCACTCCCTTTCCAAGCTCATCTTTCTCATCTCACCTCACCTCTTTTTCCCATCCCACCTCCTTTCCCCATCTCTCTCCTTCCCTCCCCTCACCTTCCTTCGTTTCTTATATTCAGCCTTCGGGAATTTTTACTTGGAAATTATGGCTCCTAGGCCGAAGAGAAATGTTCTCCGTCCTATTCCGTTAAATTATTCGGTGGTGGTGCTGTTCCGTGGGATCTGGATCATCTAGAAATGTGCTGATCCGCCCTCCGGAGAGCAGCTTTGGGTGTCCCTAAGGTGACAAGTGAATTTCCGGAGGCTCCCTGCCAATTCCAGGTGGTGGCTACCAAAGGGGGCATGTGTCTCGGCTGCTTCTCTGTCATCTGCAGATGTGGCACTGCGTGGAGCTGCAGCCTATACAATAGAACTATAGAGCGGCTCCTTGATTTTAATAGAGTGAGGGCAGTTGCCTGGCGTGTAATTCGCGAATCAAAACGCACTTGATGGATGGATTGTTTATTTTGTCACTTCTACTACTTTTGTGAGTGTAGACTGGAAAGTTGTACAGAAACTGAGTGGCGGGTACTCTCCAGACCCAGCTATCTTTCTTAAGGTTGCCCGCGTTAGCATTGCAGACCCTACTGAAGGTGCCACAGAAACTATGCATCCTGCCCGTGTATCTCAGGGGCTTCATCTGTGTTAACACCTTAAAATCTTACAGCCCTCGTAATCTTCTTACTTCAGTTTAACCTTGGTTAACCACAAGCGGTTCTTCTTCGTCCATGGCAAACTGTCATTGTTCTGTCTTTCTATAAGCCAGGTACTTCGGCCATAATGCCTCTCGCTATCGACCTGTTGCTCTTACTAGGGCAGTTTAAAAGTTGTTGGAACATCTAGTAAATAAACGTTTTGTGTGTTATTTGGAGACGCATAATTGTCTTTCCACTCGACAATTTGGCTTTAGTAAGGGTCTCTTTACTATCAACCTCTTACTCCATATAGATACTTATGTTCCTAATGCCTTTGCTAGTAAACACTTGGTGATTACAGTATTTTTTCATCTTTAAAAAGCGCATGACATTACCTGGTGTTATAACATCTTGGCGAAGGCTTATTACTTAGGCCTTCGAGGCAATCTGCTGCTTTTCTTTAAAAATTTCTTGTCTGAGAGACATTTCTGTCACCGGGGTAATATGTTTTCCCCTTACTTTGTCCAGGCTGCAGGCGGCCACCAGGGTTGTGTTCTTATCACCACTCTCAATGACTTTACATCTGTTCTCCCATCTGAAATTTGGTCGTCACTTTGACGATTTTTCATAGCTTGCGTAGCCTCTGTCCAGGATGCTATCTAACATGCTGACTCCTGTACCACAACTAAGGGGTTTAAATTTTTTTGTTACTTGCTCAATAATAATCCACATGACGACAAACTCAGAAGATTAGTGGGTTTGTATATTTCGATTCTCTTCAGATTACCTTTACAAGATACTCTGTTATCCCAAATACCTCGTACCTGCTTGGTTCCCATAAGTCAGAACGAGATAGTAAAGTTTCTTGTGTTTTTCTTTGATCGCCGGATGTCCTGGTAACTTTACATAACCTCCTTGAAAGCAACTCGACATAGCCGGCTGAACATCCTTAAAACTCTTGCACATTTTTTTTTATTTGGGGGAGGGGGGGCTGGTAGATATTACGTAGTGTATTGGTGAATGTTTAAAAAAAAGCGCTTCATATATAATGTCACTTTCCGGAATAAGTTCTGAAACCGGACGCGTATTATTCCTGGTCAGAGTGGCTAGGACAGGAGAGTGACGTGTGCGGAAGGCAGTTTATGGAGCGCAGCACCTGAGCAAAATGTCCTAAAACGTCACAGTTTGTTTTGTGGAGATATTTTTTTTTTTAAGTTTATGTCATTGGTTGGTTTATTGGTTTAAGTGCTCTCTTGTTTATCTGTAACGCCCTAGTGTGCAGAAGTTGTTATGTAAGACACATACGTTTCGCCTACACAGTGGGATTGAAGAATCCCACTGTATTGGCGAAACGTTTCGAAATAAAGATACCTAACTGTTGCATGTGTGTCTTACCTAACAACCTGTCGGTATTTTATACCATTTTAATTTTGATTATATTTTTTCTTTAGCACTCCATACTGCCCTTCCTGACTTTGCCTCTTGCATACTCCTAACCTTCGCTGGTCTTTCATCTTCGCATATTAAATCTTTGGCACATCCCACCTAGCGTTGCTGTATGACCCTTGTGGGTTTAGCGCTTAGCTTCGTGTTTAATAATATAATAATAAGTGTGGCAGCAGGATGAGTGCGTGCTGGTTCAGGGATGTGGTACCGAGTCCAGTCCAATGTTAATGTGATTACTTTGATTTTATTTTTGGAAGTGAAGCTTAAAGGGGTGGTATCTTTGCTTGCTGGGAGGGTCTGTTGGTCGTTCTCCAGAGGAGCGTCCAGGTGCCTAGACATATACCAGGGTTGTAGCTGTGTTTGCAGATTAAGCAAGTTCTGTTGTTGATTTTGCTTTCTAGGTTGCATGCCCGCCACGCCTCCCTGCAGTGTCACCTTGGTTTGCAGAAACCTGGTTATCATCTAGGCTTCATCCGTTGATGTAAATAAGCAAGGCCTTGGTGGCAGGCGTTAGAGCCTAGGTGAATGTGAGCTGAGACCAGTGAATGTATGTGTTAGTCCTGGCGGCGTGTTGAGCTATCACTTTCTTCTAAGAGGCCTGGAGCAATGTTTCAGGCCTACCCACGAGCGGTAGCAGAATTCAACCTAGTTGAATGGCCGTACCCTTCCCTGTGTTCACAGGCGTCTGGGGATCACTTAAGTGAATATCCCAGTAAAACGATTGTCGTGGTTCAGACTTAAGCACAAAAAGAAATCGTCGTCATTTCTTGCGAATGTTTGGAGTCAGCACAGCGCAAAGCTGACCGCAGGCTTGATGGAGAAGTGGCGGGATAAACTGATCTTTGACATATTAAGACCGACTCTGACTAACATAAATTATCTAGGACCGTTTCTTAATGAAGAATTAGACACGTGCGACATCTGCGTATCTGTGAAGACTTTTCGCTAACTTGTACAAATAGATACCCAGATGTCGCACATGTGTCATGTGTCTAATTCTTCATCTTGTCGGTTTTGTATTCCATTAATATACTTTCTTAATTCCAAGACGGTCTTTAGCTTTCTGAGACGCTCTCTCACATCCTGAAATAATTTTTAAATAAATATCTGATTAACTGTTAAAACGAGCGCTGTGTGACTTCGTAAAACATTTTGTGACTTCGTAAAACATTTTGTGACTTCGTAAAACATTTTGTGACTTCGTAAAACATTTTGTGACTTCGTAAAACATTTTGTGACTTCGTAAAACATTTTGTGACTTCCTAAAACATTTTGTGACTTCATGAACATTCTATGACTTCATAAAAGTTGTGAATTCCTAAGACACTGTGAGTTTCCAAGACATTGTGAGTTTCCAAGACATTGTGAGTTTCCAAGACATTGTGAGTTTCCAAGACATTGTGAGTTTCCAAGACATTTTGTAACTTTCAACAGCAGTGTGACATTCTAAGACACTGACTTTCTAAAAGAGTCTGCGTCTCTCTAAAACAGTCTGTGGCTCTCTGAAAGACTCTGTGGCTCTAAAACAGTCTTCCATTTCATAAAAGTCCTTCACTTATTATACATATAAATTTCTTTGAAAATCCAAATGTTGAAAATAGCCAAAAACAAGAACTCATGAATATTTCGATCTCTTCTCTGGGATCCTCCTGAGCGCAGATAAATGTTGAGAAAAGTGTTCCAGTTCCAACTGTCGAGGCGATGAATGTCTGCATTTTCCCAGGCAAGGAAATTTCTTTGTCTCCCAGACTATGTGGAGAATTTGGCAACCAAGCGAAGGGTACAGGATCTTAAGGAATAAGGAAGAATTATTAAAGGACATCATGGTTACGAGTGCAACTTAAATTTATATCATTACCGGCCTGAAGATTAAACACATGTAATCCATCAATCCGTCATGTAAATCAGTGATAAACTTGAGTGTAATGTTGAATAAAATTTATTTCAATGAAAATACATCAGCGCAATATTAATTGTTTAAACGGCGTGTCCTCTCCCTTTAACTTGCTCATTGTTTTGTTGTTGCTGTCGCCCGTCTCCCACATGGGGAAAACGAAAGTTTTTTTGCATTAGTAATTTATACGGAAGGGGTTACTAGCCTTTATCTCCCGGCATTTTAGTCGCCTCTTACGACACACCTGGCTTATGAAGGAAGGATTGTTTTCCATTTCCCCATGAAGATGAACCGAAATAAAGAACAAGAAATATTAAAAGAAACTCAAATGGATGTTTATACATGTGTGTGCGCATGCATGTGTAGTGTGACTTAAGTGTAAGTAAAAGTAGCAAGATATACCTGTTATCTTGCTTGTTTGAGACAGAAAGAAGGCACAAACAATCCTACCATAGTGTAAAAATATTAAGTATTAGTATTTTTATTATGGTCACCATCTTGGATCAAGAACCCTTCACCTTCATCCAGTCATTCCTCTTGACGGGATTAGTGTTGCGGGATATCAAGAGATACATAGCTCACTGCAGCATCCTGTCAGTGGACTGTTTAGTACTACAACTACATCATGTATTACTGCATGTTTTCTGTGGACTGTCTAGCACAACCGCTGCATCATTGTATCATTTCTATAGACAGCCTCGTTCGGTTTTGGCGCATTTTGTAGATCAGGTAATATCTAATATTATAACTGTATCATATATTATGGTATCTTATTGACTACAGTTATCGATATTGTGTGTAGGGGAAATATATAAAATATACTGTGATGTCCATTTTGAGTCCTGAAGATTTTTCTTGGTATGTCTTACAATATCACGAAAATTCTGAACCAAGTCGACAACAAAGTTGTTGTCACATCCTCAACCACAATCCGCAACCTTAATTGAAAAGCAACAAAGCCCAGCACAGGAGAAGCTAGAGCCAATGAAATTCAGTACAGTGAATGTTATATGATTTTGTGGGATAGACTGCCATGAGTTCAGGCACATGGATCAACGAATATAAATACGGGACTTGAAAAATTCACATTGGAATTTGGGTCATTTCATTACAAATGGCCTGAATTCAAACTTATCATAAAAGGATGGGGAAATATTAAAAAGAGAAGTGCTAAAAACAGTTTTCATTGTAAGTCTCACAAAGCAAAGGCATCTTCCAGTTGGAAAAATTTTTGTCTATGTAGACAGTAAACCCCTGATAGTACCAACTACTGCCATTAACAATATCTCCGCTCAACATATCAACGATGCTCAGCAAATTGATGTTGACCAGTAGGCCTGCTGCAGTGCACTGTTTTTCCCATGCTTATATTTTACACCTGGCTGTAATATATGCTCTCTCCTGTTCATATATTGCGTTACCGCCAGGTTTGCGTTATTGTGCTTGAAAAAAATCCACTGCGCAATCAAAACTGTTAAATGTTGACGAGAGGGCTGTGATTTCATGAATTTGCCAAGGAGTATGACATCCCTTAGGAGTGAGAGAGCCATGGGAAGGTGAATGTGCCTGTGGTTTAAATGAAAGGGGGTAAAGTAATTGTGATTAATAGGACATCACTCCTGATGTGAGCACATGCGTAGCAGAGGAAGCTACAGGACTAATTTCCTTCTCCTCCCGTTTGGAATACCAGTCTTCACTAGCCGTAAACATATTACTGCATCCACGAACGAGTGGCTTTAAGCAAATAACAATACTGCGACTAGCCCGGGGTTTCCAGTTACTTACGTCTCTTTATCACCTACGACTCCTCGGCATTTCCACACCATCTGTTCGTACAGCTTATACATGGAGTACGCTAAAACTCTCTCACCCTTCAAACCATACCACGGGTGGGATTTGAACACGCGGTCAGAGAGTCTCAAAACTCTCTGTCCGCGGGTTCAAACCCCACCCGTGGTATGGTTTGCAATTGTGTCAAAACGATTTCTTGAGTTATCACCCTCCAAACCCGCCAACACGATGTGGTACAATCTACTGTTCATGTCCTTGTATTGAGAAAGCCACTGGATGGCGAACCGCGTCTACAAAACAGAGATACCCAGTTACACATGTGTTTAATTCATCATTTTGTCAATATTAAATAGTGCTGATATATCATGGTACAGTCATGTAGACGACATTTTTGCTTACTGGTACAATTAGGGAAACTAAGAAGCTTCCTACAGAGCTCAATTAACAGGTCTTATTCATCGAAGACTAACTAATTTGTTCCATCTAAAATACTCAGAGTTGAATGAGACGATTATTAATAATAATCAAATATCATTCCTAGATGCACAAATCAAGAACATTCAATTCACAGTATACAGGAAAGCAACTCAGACGACAAGTTACATATATAAAACACCACATGCAGTAAGTTAAGGACATATTGGAAGAGGTATTGTGATACCAACAAGTTGAATGCAAAATGCACCTATGTACGGAGGAAATGTTTCGCCACTTCTGGTGAAACGTTTCATTAATATATGTCTTGATCAGTGCATACGTGTCTTTTACCTTTAACTTGAGGGCATAACGGAATCGTTTTGGTCGTTGGTTCTTCGTCACTTCGAATGTATATACGAATTAAAAAGAATACATGCTTAAATACTGGGGCAGGCACCTGATAAGTGAAGGAGTGGCAACATATTGCCTGAAGGTAGCGTCTTGTGGTAGGCAGGGATAATCATAGTTGCAGAGTCTCGGCGGTGATATAATTTCCATTCAAATTCAAAGTTTATTCTCTATAAGGATTACAATGCTGAGTTTACAGAAATTTGGTTATTGTTTGGTTTACATGTAGTAAAATTGTGATTACAGAGTGTACCACTAGAACGCTTAGCATGGCTAGGCATTTCGGGCATACTTAGTTTTATTCTTAATTGTAAAATATTACAAATTATGAGGTAAGTTGGTATTATGGCTAAGTGACTAAATACTAGTTTGTGAGTTTAGCAATGTGAATGCTTTTGTTTTGGCACAGTATATAGTTTCAGTATTGGAGTATCACAGGATTCATTATTTTAAGACTGAGATTAATATTTCTGTTTATGGTCAAATGAGTGAGCGAGTGTAAGTGTGAACCACCAGGTGGTATTCGTGTAGTTAGTTGACGGGGTGTATCAGGGAGATAAGATGTTTTCTAATGGTACTTTTGAAGGTGATGAATGTAAGTTTTGTCAGTGTTAAGCGTAAGTTTATTGGCTGTCATCCAAGTCGATATTTTAATCAGCTCCTCATTCACAATGGTGTTGAGGGTGGCAAGATTAGGGTGAGAGATGACATAAGTCGTGTCATCAGCAAAGAGAATGGGTTTCAGGTGTTGGGATACGTTTGGAAGGTCATTGATGTATATGAGGAAGATCAGGGGACCAAGGACACTTCCCTGCGGAACTCCAGTATCAAGTGGCCGTGTTGCTGATGCTGTGTCTTTAATGGTGACGTACTGATACCTATTAGTAATGTAAGATTTGAAATAAGCAAGCGCATGGCCTCTTATACCGTAGTGGTCAAGTTTGTGGAGTAGGATTTCGTGGTTTACTGTGTCAAAAGCTTTTCTTAGGTCAATAAAAATTCCTAGTGGATATTCCTTATTTTCCAATGCTGTGTAAAGCAGATCTAGCATTTTTATGATTGCATCATTAGTGCTTTTATTTTTCCTGAATCCAAACTGGCAGGGGTTGAGTATGTTTTGAGCCGTTATAAATGAATACAGTCTCCTGTGCACGAGTTTCTCAAAGATTTTGGATAGCAATGGTAAGTTAGATATTGGCCTATAGTTGTTTAAGTCTGTAGGGTCACCACCTTTATGTATTGGTGTAACCCTTGCCATCTTGAGTAGTTTCGGGAAGGTGCTAGTCTCTATTGACTTGTTAAAAAGTAATGAAATAGCATGCGATAGGACATGGGCCGCTCGCTTGTACAGTAATGGTGGGACATGAGACAGATTCCCCGAGTTATTTTTAAGCGACTTTATGATCTCAATGACTTCCGTGGGCTCAGTTGGTGCAAGATAGAAGGAATTAGGGAAATTTCCATCTAGGTAGTCCCCGGCATGGGCATTGGTATGTGGGATTTTACTGGCGAGATTAGATCCTATGTTTGAGAAGAAGTCGTTTATCTTGTTAGCTGTGTCAGTGGGATGTAGTGGTGTTTCATTAGGTTTAGTTAGGACAATATTCTTGGTTTTTCACAGTTTGTGGGTCCCTAGAATCTGAGAGAGTGTTTTCCAGGTCTTTTTTATATCTCCTCTAGTGTCTGTGAATCTACTGGAGTAGTATAGCTGTTTGGCTTTCTTTATTACTTTAATGAGAGCTGATGAATAGTGTTTAAGAGTATCTTTGTATATTAGCCCTGTCTATATTGCTTTTCATATTGGTGTTTCTTGTCAATGGATTTCAGAATGGTGCTGGTTAGCCATGGGCAACCAAGCCGTTTGTTTGTGATCTGTTTTGTTTTTATAGGACCATGTTTGTTGTATAGTCTAAGTAATTTGTTAAGAAAGATGTCTGTCCAGTCATCAATACCATTGGCCTTGGAGAATTCTGTAGGCCAATCAACAGTCTCTAGGTCAGCTGTGAACTTCCTTACTGAGGCCTCGTCATGGAGTCTAAATGAGACTTTGTTGTATTCAAGTGGTGGTTTACTAATGTTTGTCAGGAGGAAGGTAGGGTAGTGGTCTGTAGTGCTATCTGTGATTATCCCTGATTTAAGGGGGGCTAGTATATTGGTCCATATGTGGTCTATTATGGTTGCACTTGTCTCTGAGCCTGGTTGGTTTAGTTATTGTTGGTATGAGAAGTGTGTTGTTCATATTGTTGATGAAATCAGTTACAGGCTGATCATCTAGTAAGCCAAGGTTGATGTTGAAGTCTCCAGCTAAGAGAAGGTGGTGCTTATTCATTTGTCTGTTTGTTATTAGTGACTTTAATTTCTCACTGAAATTTGGGATGTTTGTGTGAGGTATCCGGTAAATGGCACCGATTGTTATAGGCGTCTTAAGGTCTTGAGTCTGTTGTAGCAATAAGAGAGGACTCAAAACATCATCTGTAGAGATTACATGCTGAGAAGATCAGTTATGTTTAGTCCAACTATCAGATATCATTCTGAGTCTCTGTGAAGCACGGATGCGTTGACTACCACCAGTAGACAAATTCCTGCCTGTCTGAAATTTCTCTTCAGCGGCCACTTTGGATTTTGTAGATACCGGCAGTAGATACAGGCTGTTGTCGGGGCCCGCCTTCTAGTGATTTCTTTGACAGATGCGGATGTTGCTTATAGCCAGTACACCTGTGTTGACTTCACTACACTGTTGCTAATATTTCTTAATGCTTTGCTTCGAAGGTGTTAAGTCAAGGATAGACTTCGTTCTCCTTTTGCAGTCTTGTATGAAGAAGGCGGCTGGGAATTAAGAAGTACGGTAAATGTTTGTGGTAAGATGGCACAATCCTACTCGAAAAAAACGCAAAAAAATTAAACCAGTTATGTGAAAAGTAGTGTATCAAGCCGTCCTTGTTCATAGGTTTTCAGTACACTTAAGGGTGAGCTTGTCGCTGTCCTCGGATCTACATATATGAACCTCCAGGAAAGGGAACTGTCAATTTCCAGGGTAAACTTAAGGCGGATTCTAATATGTTGATCTGAGAGATGTGGTTGCACATGCTGAACAGTCATGATTATATTAATATTCTGCCCACGTATATTTGTCATGACTGACCCGAACCCCTCTGTCTCCAAATTCTCCATGACGTTGTTTTCGAGCACTATGCTAAGCGGACTCCCAGTTGTTAAACCAAAGCATTGTTGGAAACTGCAATCTTCATATTTAAAACAGTCAGCTAGATCTATAAAATCAAGTTGTGGGAGGGCAAGATTGGTATCTGTTAGTGTGTTAGGTAAAGGGATATATGTGCAGCTAATGTGACATTTTACTGTTGCAAAGTTTCGTTCTGCAGGAGCTTTGTCAAACCGTTTCGCCCTTGGAGAACGAAACGTTTCCACAATGAAATGACGCAATAGTTGCACATGTATCCTTTTACCTAATATATTGACGGTAATTCTACCGACATTATTACATCTACGAGTATTGAGGTTATCGTCAGCAGAGACGTTTGTGAAGTGGAAAGCAACGTCAATCGAAGCTGTTTTGATGACGTTGATGCAAGAAATTTATAACAGGAAGTTCCCCAGGTCTTGAAAGTTCGCAGTGCACATAGTATATCAAAGTAGAGAGGACAGGTGTTTAGTGAGTAGCTCTGCTAGTCGGCGAGGGGCGCCTCCTATACGCGAGATGGTGGGTCCGAGAGACAAATTGGATTCGTGTGTCTTCTGTACCGGCAGATATAGATTGTTCCAGGTGCCGACCTCTCTAGGATACGTCGGGGATGTCTGAAGGAAACTTTGTTGTTAATATTACACATGTTTCCGTGATGGGTTTGTCCTTGTTTCAGTCAATAGGTTCCGCATCTTATCCTTGAGGCATTCACACTCAGCATTATTACAGCAGCAGTTTCTGAACACACAGTCTTGCCTTGAGGAAACTAAATGAAAACGAAAGCGTCACCACCACTACAACCACCACCACCTTCACCAACACCATCTTCACCAATACCACCACCACCTTCACCAACACCATCTTCACCAATACCACCACCACCTTCACCAACACCATCTTCACCAATCCCACCACCACCTTCACCAACACCATCTTCACCAATCTCACCACCACCTTCACCAGCACCATCTTCACCAATCCCACCACCACCTTCACCAGCGCCATCTTCACCAATCCCACCACCACCTTCACCAGCACCATCTTCACCAATCCCACCACCACCTTCACCAGCACCATCTTCACCAATCCCATCAACACCTTCACCAGCACCATCTTCACCAATCCCACCACCACCTTCACCAGCACCATCTTCACCAATCCCACCACCACCTTCACCAGCGCCATCTTCACCAATCCCACCACCACCTTCACCAGCACCATCTTCACCAATC
>NC_091298.1:25546101-25553601 GCF_038502225.1 Cherax quadricarinatus
GTCAATAAGCAGCACAAGCGTCTCCAGGTACGATACTTTGTGAAGTGATGTATATTATTCTTCGTTGCGCTTTTCTGGTTTAGTTAATTGATATAGACAAAAATAAAACTAACTTTGCTCTTTCTGTAGTAAAATTAACTGACAGTAACGGTGGCTTACATGGAAGGACATACATGAAGCTGGAGGATGGATTATTGTGTAAGACGGAGGGCGGGATGCAGCGTCACATTGTTGGCCCTGTATATGAAATGATTAAACACACACACACACACACACACACACACACACACACACACACACACACACACACACACACACACACACACACACACACACACATACATACGCTCACACACATTGAATGCTCATAAATTAATTTTCTAATGTACATAACCATAAATTTATCTCATCGTTAACCTTTTGTTAAAATTTTAATATTTTAGCGTTTACATACACAAGAGGCTTTTCAGTTTTTTCTGTATATAGAAAAGTATTTAAATAATTTATGTTAAAGCTATTGTCAGTTCTCAGGTTGAGAATGCCTTAAAGCATTGTGTTTTCTCTTCGAACCTGGAACAAACCTACTCATTCCATTTACGTTACCTCACAAACATTATTGTTTCCTGGATTTGTCATTTAATGTCAGCATTTTATGTGGAAGCGCACTTTTCAACAGTAATCAATGTAATATTTTCTCTTATCCGATTATTGCTGTTGGTTGAGAGGTGCTGGTAAATAATTGTGTGTGTGTGTGTGTGTGTGTGTGTGTGTGTGTGTGTGTGTGTGTGTTGTGTGTGTGTGTGTGTGTGTGTGTGTGTGTGTGTCTGTGTCTGGTGGACCTGTGTTGCTGAGTGACGCCTCACACTGGAGGTGACGCCGCACACAGGTGACGCCTCGCACGGAAGAGTTGCATAGAATGGCTGCTGCTTCACCGCCTCATACCAGGTGTGTGATAATCTATATGGCACAGTGTAAGGCGGCCTAGCACTGGGTGTACGCATCAGTACATGCAGCGGATGTGAGACGTACATAAAATGGATATGCGGCAATATATCATACACTCAAGCTGAAAGCGTAATGCCTCTGGATGTGTCCGATAACACGGGCTAGGTGCTGCAGTGCATGTAACATACTACAACACCTAGTCCTCGTAACCCCTCCGAAGCGCCCTGGCTAAATTAAACTGAACCACAACAGAGGTAAAATTTTGCTAACTAATTCATTAAGAATACATTAAGTATAATTTGGCAGAGGCATTATTAACATCACAAAGTTCTATAAATACATGTCGTGCCGAATAGGTAAAACTTGCGATTTTGGCTTAAATAGCAACGCTTCTTGGCAAATAAGGTAAAATTTGAGTATTTAATTTCGCAAAAATCATTGTGTTCGTTTATTATTAAATTATTGTAAACTTATCTAAAATATATTTAGTTAGATTAAGTTAAATTAAATTGAGCTTGTTATAATAAGGGTAAGTTTTTCTGAGATTAGGCTGGGTTAAGCTAAAATAAATTGCTCTTGTTATAATAAGGTTAGGTAAGTTTTCTAAGTTCCTTTTGGTGCAAAATTATAAATTTTTACTTCAACATTAATGAAAAAAACATATCTTTAAACGTATAAGAGAAAATTTTAGAAAGACTTAATTTTAAATGAGTTCTTGCTAATTGACCAGTTTTACATATTCGGCACGACATATATATATATATATATATATATATATATATATATATATATATATATATATATATATATATATATATATATATATATATATATATATATATATATATATATATATATATATATATATAATGGGGAAGTGGAACAGAATTCTTCCTCCGTAAGCGATACGTGTCTTAAGAGGCGACTAAAATGCCGGGAGCAAAGGGCTAGTAACCCCTTCTCCTGTATGCATAACTAAATTTATATAGAAAAACTTTTGTTTTTTCTTTTTGAGTCACCCTGCTTCGGTGGGATACGGCCGGTGCGTTGAAAGAAAGAAAAGATTATATATATATATATATATATATATATATATATATATATATATATATATATATATATATATATATATATATATATATATATATGCAATAAGATCACAGTAAACAGGTGATTTCAGAATATGCAAAACAACCACTCTGAAAGAATAGAGAAATTCATAGTTCCTTGATAATGTGAGTAGTCACGAAAGCGCTTGGAATTTCTCTATTCTTTCAGAGTGGTTGTTTTGCATATATATATATATATATATATATATATATATATATATATATATATATATATATATATATATATATATATATTTATGTAGTTGTGATGTTTTTTCCATAATTCTTTACTCGTGTACCCTTTTTATTTAGTATAGTCGTCCCAGAATGTTCTGAATATTTAAACAATCGGTTCCGAATTAAGTATGTTTTCTAGACCTGAGACAAGCACATTTTGACCTCCTTGGTAAGCACTTCCGTCTGTATATATGTCATCCCTCGGGTCTCATCACCACACCCTCCTTAGCTTCACCAGTTGGGTTCACATGAAGCTAATTCGGCCCAGGAGTAAACCAAATTCCAGCCATTTCATCACGTACAAGAGAGAGAGAGAGAGAGAGAGGGCGGTGGAGGGAGAGAGAGAGAGAGAGAGGGCGGTGGAGGGAGAGAGAGAGAGAGAGGGCGGTGGAGGGAGAGAGAGAAAGAGAGAGAGAGAGAGAGAGAGAGAACAACTGTAATGAGACCCTAAAATACGTAGAAGATTCGTAAGGACAAATTACTAAAAAGAGAGCGAGGGACGTGGGAGGATTAACTATGTATCGGAAAACATGTGAGAGCAGAGAACTAAAAAAAGAGCAAGGTGAGAGCAAAGAAGGGAATAGATGTGCAAAAAAGTGGCCAGTAAAGGTAAGGAAAAGCAAATAAGGGCATGGGAAGGCAAATGAAATTTGACGAAGCTTAATCAGAGCACGCGAAGGCAAAGGGAAGCAATAAAAGGCAAAGGGACAAGAAGGCAAGGGAGGAGAGGAAGGGCACAGGAGGAAGGGTGTGGGCAGAGTAAGGCAAAATGGTGCAGTGAAGAGCAAGGGAAAATCATGAGAGGTACCGAGATGATTTAATGCTGTGGCGATGCATAGGATGATAATGAAGCTGAAAATGCTGACGAGGAAGACACCTGGCATATTGTACTAACTGCACTAAAGATAACATCAACAGTTAGGTGATGTGATAATGATAGCAGGTATGTGTGTGATTTTTTATAGCTACGAAGGTAATGTTGCTGGAGCCTGGATTAGTTACTACAGCGATTGTTGATGTATGTAATGACCACTGATCATGAATCATTTCGGAGATTATGATTAATATAGAGATAGTGGTTATGAATATAGAGATAGCGGTTATGAATATAGAGATAGCGGTTATGAATATAGAGATAGCGATTATGAATATAGCGATCAATGAATATATAATAAAGAGCCACTTTAGCATATAGAAACCCTTCACTGAGACTACTTTTCGCGTTTAGGCCAAAGACCTATGCTTATCAGGGGTCTGGCTAAGTATTCTGTACTATGTTATGATACTCATCAGACACAACAGCACTATGGAATCTTAGTATATAGGATAGATATCTCCACAACTATTCATTACCTCTGACATAATTGGGCAGAAACTACTTCCACTGGAGAATCCCGCCTACCAATGACAATGTCTTCATCTTTTGCACCTCCTCTGACTAGAGTGTATAAGACAGACTGTCTGTACCTCAGATTCGTCAAGACTACGATATGGAACACCTGCTACTAGACTGAGGGGCTGATAACTTCATCTTCTACCTCTGCTGTTATTGTCTCTGTACTGTATAGATATTTATAACGCCAATGGTTGGTTTTGTTAAGTACAATAGAAGGACATAAAGATACTTAGTTGTCTGTCTTTCTCTCTGAATAATGCGACTAGCCGGGATCGAACCCGAGATAATTTAGCCCACCTCTCGGGAAGCACGCCAAAATCCACGACGCTATAAATATATTATTACTGAGCATTATATATATATATATATATATATATATATATATATATATATATATATATATATATATATATAATGCTCAGTAATAATTCTCATAGAGACATGTGGACCAAGAAAAAAAATCCTCAGAATACAATTCTGCAAATTAGGGTTCCCCGACTGGTTTATAAAACAACGAGACAAGAAAGGAAACATTAGCTGCTACAAAACGTTTGCTCACAAAAACTCACTCCATCTAGCAATTCTCAACTCATGGTACTCAACCACCGAGGCACATTCAACTGTCTCAGCAAAGTGACCAGTAAAAATCACTTGCAACACCAGAAACCAGACGTAATTTAAAAATTCGTTCTAAAAAAATAAATACCAGCGCCCATCCTAACACAGAACGACAGCACAAATACAGGAATCACATTGCACAAAGAATCCTCCTACCAATATTTTTAGTTTATAGGACCTGTCCTCTTACCTCCTTGACCCGTCCTCCCACGCGCTCACCTGACACTCCCTAGTCCTACACACGGTGAGGGGTGGAACCTTCCCTATAAATTCATGTTCTTATTTCACTTGTGTATCTGCCGAAGGGGATCCCAGGAGGAGGTTGAGATATACAGATCAATCAACCTCCTGTGCTTCTCTCTCCCCTTTTGGGTTATTATTGAGCGCTGACAAGTGTTCATTACAGTATATATATATATATATATATATATATATATATATATATATATATATATATATATATATATATATATATATGTGTATATATATATATATATATATATATATATATATATATATATATATATATATATATATATATATATATATATATAATCTTTCAACACACCGGCCGTATCCCACCAAGGTAGGGTGGCCCAAAAAGAAAAACGAAAGTTTCTCTTTTAAATTTAGTAATTTATACGGGAGAAGGGGTTACTAGCCCCTTGCTCCCGGCATTTTAGTCGCCTCTTACAACACACATGGCTTGTGGAAGAAGAATTCTGCTCCACTTCCCCATAGAGATAAGAGGAAATAAACAAAAACTAGAAAGAAAATAGAAGAAAACCCAGAGGGGTGTGTGTATATATATACTTGTACATGTATGTGTAGTGTGACCTAAGTGCAAGTAGAAGTAGCAAGACATACCTGAAATCTTGCATGTTTATGAGACAGACAAAAGACACCAGCAATCCTACCATCATGTAAAACAATTACAGGTTTTCGTTGTACAGTCACTTGGCAGGACTATGTATATATATATATATATATATATATATATATATATATATATATATATATATATATATATATATATGGTATTAAATCAATAACATTGCGACTAACTGAAGACTCGAACCTATGTCGTTTTGGCCCGCTTCATAGTGAGCGAAAATCACATGACGCTCTAACCCACAGGATCACCAAATCCCACAGGACCAGTGGTCCTGTTGGTTAGAGCTTCATTTGATTTTCACTCAATATGAGGCGGGCCAAAATTACATGAGTTCGAGTCCTCTGCTATTCATAGCATTGTTATCGAGATATATATATATATCTCAAAGAAAGAATGGTGTTGCTCAAGGCCTTTCGCGTATCAAAAAGCAATGCTTCAGGAACAGTGCAATAATGAAATAGAAATACAGAGGAGCCATAAGCAAGCGTGTCTGGGTGTCAGCATAGTTGCTGATCCCTATATTCCCTGTATGATATAGCATAGTAGTAGTATCATCCATGTGCTTTAGATACGAGACCCCTTGTAGGCCTGTGGCTTTGTGTGACGTCACGGGATGCACACGTGGAGGCTCATCCCTCTGTCCCGGCCTCACTCGGCGGCAGACCATCCAGGCGTAGACAGGCAAGGCAGCTGGGCTACATCCCTCATCTCAGTCTGACAATATAGTTACCATCCTACAAGTGTGTCTACTTTCAACCTACGATATCTCCATTTAAGAACCCTTTACGATATGGGGACACATTCCAACCCGGAAATGTAGGCGCCAGAAAGCTAACCAGCCAGCCCGCCCGCCCTAGGAGCAGCCAAACGGCAACCGTAAATGCCAGAAGCCATAAAAGATATTTTAAGAAAAAATGGCGACATAAGTCCATAAGCGTTGAAACACAGTAATAAACGGTAGAATGAAAGCTATATAACCTCTCAGTAATCACCGAAAGGTCATTGAATGTCTTACCGTTTTGATAAAAGGTGCAATAGGCAATTTCTCCATGTGTAAAACCTTTGCAAACCATCACTGCCATGTTCTGTGGATTTGTCTGTTACATGAAATAAATATTTAAGCTTGATTATCCGCCACAATTGAAAAGTGGTTGCTACAGGAATTTTCCATTGCTACTGTAATTCCTTCTCAAAAATTATTTAAATGGCCCACCTTTTTGGGGAATAGTCTTATTCCACAACTGAAGACGTAAGAGTCATTCTCATTAAGACTGAGCAGATGAAATTACAGACTATGTGATCACCTCATTGAAGATGGGACCTTCATAAAGAAGTAGCCTTTCTATGTTTGGGCAGACTCGACTAAACTTGGAGCTTACACATACAAAACGTGTCCGCCTGTCGTGTACAGTATATTCTGTCAAACTTTTCAAACATACAATTGCCCTAATTCCTAGAACTTTGCATTAGTAAACAAAACACACAGGTTGGGAAACGGGGGAGAAAAACAGGTCCAGCAGCGTGGGTATTAAGGCTAACATAAACATGTAACACTAAAGGCAGAAACCCCTCATTCACGAGCCTGTAATATTCTCCAGACTATTAGGAGATGAATGGTGTAATGTAATGATGCGACAATATTGCGATCCCTAAGGATGTTCTTGAAAAGGTGTTAATAGTAATGAGAAAGACCTATTATAGAAAAGAATCTAGGATGACCACACCTAAAAAGAACATGCAGGTTCTCCACTATAACTAGAATCTTTCAGTTTTACCTAATATCATAAAAGAATTTAACATGCACTTTTTTCAAGAATTCAAAGACTGGTAAACCCCTTGAGACTAGGTTAGCATAACACCAATACTCGATCCGGACAGCACAAGAATCAAACATATTTAATCACATACGAGTTTGCAATAACCCTTCGCAATGGTCTGATGCCTGAGTTAAAATCCCCAGTTTATTAGTGTTGAACAGATACATCTTAAATCCGTAATTATAAAACATGATAACCTTTCATTATATAATAGCTTAGGCTTACACAGACTCATCATTCTAAATCGAGGTCATTGTAGACAATCTTTAACTAGTAATTACTCGAACGCTCTCAAATGCCTTAAATGCCAGGATTCTGCATGAAGAGTAGGACGTCTGCTTGCCACTACTCGTTATTTACTTCACTTTTCATCATATCTATGCATGGAAACTGACTATTCCATTAGCTCACTCGTCTACCAATAGTGCCGAGACTGGAAAAGGTTGATGTATGGGGAGTTTTTGAATGTGGTGTTACATGTTT
>NC_091298.1:25558601-25626101 GCF_038502225.1 Cherax quadricarinatus
TTAATTTTTACATTAACATCAATGAAAAAAAAATATATCTTTGAACGTATAAGAGAAAATTTTAGACAGGACTTAATTTTAAATGAGTTCTTGCTAAGTGACCAGTTTTACCTATTCGGCACGACATATATATATATATATATATATATATATATATATATATATATATATATATATATATATATATATATATATATATATAATGTATGTATATGTATATAGTATAAACATCTCCACCTAGTTACGCAAAATTTTTTATACGTAAATGTTATAATATAAATACCGTACATGATAATATTTGTGGTTATATTCTTGAGTGTAATATGTTGAAATATTAGCAGTACTGTCGCACCCTTTAAATTAGACGTTGTTTTAACAATTTTAGGCATACTGTGCCAAACCATTAAATTTAAAAGTCATCATGGTTAAAGAACAAACATTTCTAAGAAGCATTTGTGAAATAATTATGGCTACATTTAACAGTGTCAAAGGTCTAAATTCGCTGTATTAAATGATTGAAAATGCATTTTAATTTTTCATTTGATAAATTAAAGTTTTATGACATTAGGGATTTGCAATATATAAAAGTCAACAGAGTTGGTTGAGGGTTGATGTACTACTCAGATGTAGACCTTGAAAAAAAAGATTACCGAGAAACGTAGTGATGCTATTAGGTTAAATCTATTATATATCTTTAAATTTTGTTATGATAAGTTTCTATTTTTATTATTACATAATTATAACAAATCTGCCATTTTCAAATTATTACAAAAGCAATCATGGAGACCATTTCAAAACGCATCCTTGTGGGTCGTATCGATAACTGAAAAACCTGAAAAGCTCCAGTGGACAACAAAGATTTGGCACAACATTATGCTGGGTATGACTGAATTAGTTTGTTAAAATTACGTTATCACACAGAGAAGTGAAAGTTGTCTTCAGTTTAGCTGGGGCTCTGACGTAAATTTTTGTTGAGGAGAGAATAATATTTTCATGTAGTTGTACACTTGAGACATTTTAGTGGAAACGTTGCTATCGTGGGACCTTGTTCACTCAACATGATTCCACAATCAAATTTCCTATGTTTGCTCACATGTCCCTAAACATGACGTGTCAGTATTGTGTACCTGGTTTTCACCGAATTACTTAACGTTTTTTCATCAACCATTTTGGTCAGATGAAGAGTGTAGTCTCGGGAATGTTTCAACACCAAAACAGCGCCACCGGTATATTAATCAAAACAAATAATTATCCACGGTGTTCTGTAAGAAAGAAAATTCACGAGCCAATATCAGTTACTTTAGATTAATAGAAACTGTAAGGAAACTGTAAGGGAATTGTTAATCTTTAAAGAAAAAACAAGGTGCATGAACACAAAAACTATCATCAGTTCTTAGAACAAAGTAACTCCTTATCAACACACACACAGACAGACACACACACACACACACACACACACACACACACACACACACACACACACACACACACACACACACACACACACACACATTTTTCGGGTCACTTTCCCCGCTGCTGATCTTAGATATGCAAAACGTTTTTCCCATTAAGATGCATCACCGTGATTACCCTCGGGGCCACTAGCGAGAAGCTCTGCATGTACCAAAAATTTTGTTGAGTTTATTACACACGTTCTGATTTCCCGAAATGAAAGAACGATTGGCCAGAATGAGACTATATGTCCGAGCGGCTGAACCATGTTTCTAGCATGTGATACTATATTTCCGGATGTAGCTTGGGGAAAGAGCCGACCGACTCGGCACCTGAGACGCTTCACAACAAAAGTTTTTTCCTGGCAGGTACTTTGATGCTGGTGAAAGGCTTTTGATCCATGGAAGTTTAGCTAATGTCTTCAATATAACCCAGTTGTCTCACTTTTCCTAAGCGCTTGAAATTCATTTGTAAATAAACTTTTGCGAATTATTTTGTAAATAATCTTTTGTGAAATCTTTCGTATATAATCTTTCGTGAAATCGTTTGTAAATAATCTTTTGTGAAATTGTTTGTAAATCTGCGACCATTCTGACAATTTAGTAACCCGTCAGAGATAGGCAACACTTGCGTAGCGAACTCTACAGCTCCAGACATGCCAGTGAACTGCGTCTGTACCCTGGCACAGGAAACGCCTAGTAAAACCCTTCACAACTCAGATGTTTACATTATGTTGCAGCGGGTACGACACAGTCGCATTGCAAGGGATATGCCGGCCCAGTGAGCACGAAGCTTACATTCAGTCGCGAAAGTTTTTGCATAATTTGAAAAGGTTGAAACAATGGATTTATGCTGTCCAATTCCACCAGATTTAGCTTACTACTATATTTTTAAGTCGGTCTCTCTCTCTCTCTCTCTCTCTCTCTCTCTCTCTCTCTCTCTCTCTCTCTCTAAGCAGTTTAAGGACAGGCAACACAATAATGCAGTACAAGGATCAGCACCACAAATGAGCAGGGAACACAGTAATGCAATACAAGGACCAGCATCATACTATATCAGCACACAACCAACATCACAACATAGCACTACAACCTGAGATCGTGAAGGCTAGGTAGGGGGTTGTCCAAAAGGATCAGTATCAAGACCTGTTGCATTCTTGGTAAATAACGGTCGGTATTTAGTATTACACAATGGCAAAATTTGCTGATAGCGTGGAACTAGGGAAAACGTCTCACAACCTGGTCATCAGACATCGTACGCCGATTTAAAAAAATTAGACTAAAATATTTCACGTGATTTTAATAGATTTAATTACAAAGCATACAAAGTGATAATCATATAATTGATGAGAAAACTTAGAAAACTGTCTTGAAATAATAGTTGCTATTAATCTGAAATCAAGAAGGCAGTAACTCGAGCAAATCAGATTTTAGAAATTAATAACTGATCATTGAGTTTCTATCTCAGTCATCGTCAGTCAGTACAAGTCATTGTTTCCTCCTACTCTAGAATTCTGTGTACAGTTTTGGTAGCATTTATTAGAAGGAAAATGAACGAGATAGAATGTGTTCAGCGTCTTCAGTCAGTGACGATACCTAAAAGTGGCAAACTTTCTTCATTATTGAAAACCTTAGTTTAAGAAGTGACAAAAAACTAAATTCATTTATTTTTATCGAGCATAAAAATGTGATTCGGATTTTTTATGTATATATAATCCAGACAACCTTAATGCACAAAAGCGGATTTTAAAACACATGTAAACTAAATAAGCCTAACAGAAAGCGTGTTTTAATCTCGTGGAAAATGTATGGAATGGATTTATCCCCCCCCCAAAAAAAAAAAAATTGAGAAGTACTGTACGTATGAAATATGTTATATACATCATTCCCCTCAAGGGAGGTTCCTTGACGATGGTGAGGGGCTCTTGTTCTAGGGAATTGGATCTATGCTCTGAATTGAGCCTGAATACCTTCCACCCCCCCTCCAACGCGCTGTATAATCCTACGGGTTTAGCGCTCCCCATGATTATAATAATATATACATCAATTTTCTTCCAATTCTGTGCTAACAAAGCTGGTTCCTGTAGTGAGTTCAACGATATGTTGATTGTCCAGTTTTTTTTTTTTTTTGCAATGCTCACTACTTCAATTTTTATGGTGAGCATCACACGCTATCATCACTGCATGCAATTCTGCCATGGAAATGTCTTGAAAAATATAGAGAAAGTAAAAATAATTATTAATTAGTCAAAGAAAATTATGCTACATCAGGTCATACTTGTCTTAAGTTTTAACTGTTTTTATGAAAATATGAGAAATCATAAAACTGTTTAAAAATTTAAAGTCTTCACGACTAAGAGGTTTGTTAGAAAAAAAAATTGATAATGATGATATCCTGTCTTTTTAACTGTGCCGACAGATTCGCAGACAAAAAAGAAATTTTGTATGGAATCCTCACGATGCATAAACATACTGCTAACAGAACTTACCACCAAGATTGGTTGATCACGCTTTACATGCCGTATGAGTCTGGTGAAGGTCGTAAATCCTTAGGTCAAATCCGTAGAACATAATAAAGAGTATGAAATTATCATCACTTACCGTGCAGTTACTATGTTCTTTTCATCCACTAAATGACAATATTTTTCCTTCTATAGTCAGTTGGATGTGTGATGAGAAAGCTAATCCAGTCTTCTTTAAATTGTATTACAAGAAATTATAAGTTAGGTTTAAGCTCAATTATATGCGCGCGAATTCTTAAAAATGCAGTTCATATTATTATCAAGAATATTTTAATCCCTAAATTTCGTAATGAATTCATAGTGAATAAACGCCGAGAGGAAATAAATATGAATAAACAGAAAGGAGGACGGGGAGGTCGAACTGTGGTCCCGAGATTAACAGGTCCAGCTCTTTACCGCTGAGCTACTGGGCTTCTAATAGAGTTTCACAGAAGGCACTACCGTGTGTTGTTTACATCAGTGGCTCCCGTCTGCAACCCTACTGTCCTTTCCCACAGCGCCAGCAGCTTTTACGGTAAATCTATCCTCACCTCCCGAGGTCTGTGACCTTGACTTCAGTCCAGTCATTTACCTAAATTTTTGACAAGTATTGTTACAGCTTTCACTTTTTGAAAAGAACATAAATTTTACCAAAGAGTTTCATACTGTATTAGAATTTTCAGTTAACTAGTTAGGAGAGAAATGGAGGCAAGGAGACAATTATTAATAGTGGTCCTAGGTAGGCTCGCTGCAGAATGTTGGAATACAATAGACTAATAATTTTGAAACTCTCCGCACTTACCCTCATTTAAGTTAAAAATTTTGAATTTGTAGTAGGGTGTAAGATAAAAATTAGGATCTTAACGTTTGAAGATAATTGTATTGAAATCTACGTGTGTTGCCTTCACGAGAAGTATCCTAGAATCCCTGCTGTTCGAGACAGATCTTACGAAGTATTGTGATGTCTCATGAATTCCTAAATAGTCCAGAGCTGTCGATCAGCACCCTTAAGAGGCCTTGAAGCTGAAATTCAGAGCCTATCACACCGTGATAATCTGCAAACAGTCAAAACTCTGTAAAGCCAACCAGTATTATGATGTTTCTGTAATATAATGTCCTTGTGATCTGGCTAACTTAAATAAACCAAAGTTTTGATCAGTTGTGTTCTGTGTGTTTATTAAAGCCACTGCTAGATTTCTCTCCTTTCCTTTGATGATAATTTTGACTTTTTTTGTTCATGAAAGCTGGTGTTCCAACTGCATCGAGTCTCGCCATAGTACTGTGCGCAATACCCATACATATTCCAGTATTACTGTTGTATCTTCTGCACAGAGCAAATGCTTGTCCCAAAGAAAGCTTGTTCTGCAGAGTGAATTTCATTCATTATTGTCGGGAGGAAGCCATCTGGATCAGGTTGACGTTTGGAATTTAAGTTTCCTTTACAATTAAAGATATAGATTTTGCGGCTGAAGTGGCTAGGTTTTTGGGCATCCCATATCCATCCTGTGGGCGGTAGCGTAAGAGCATAGGGATACAGGAAAGGCCTTGAAACTTGGCCCCAAAAAGAGGTTAACAGTAATAGATCTGTATATATACATGCAGCTGACATGTCTGTTACAAGCATGATGTAAGAGTCAGAGTCAATACGAAAATTTTTAATAGGTATAAAGACGAAAGTTTTTAACACTCAACCCCCCTCCCTACTAACAGTAATACAAACACACCCCCATGATACCCCCGTACACACACGCCCTCATACACACACCTATACACAAACATCCATACACACAAACCCTAATAACACACCCATACACACACAAACTCCCATAAGACACCCATACACACACACACACACCCAAACACACACCCCCATACACACCCCAATACACACACCCCCATACACACACACCCATACACAGCCCATACACCCCCATACACCTCCATACACACACCCCATACACACACACTCATACACACCCATAAGACCCCCCGTACACACGCACCCACACACACACACACACACACACACACACACACACTCACACACACTCACACACACCCACACACACACACACATACACACACACACACACACACACACACACACACACACACTCTTGCGCCCGCGCACACACACACACACACACACTCTTGCGCCCGCGCACGCACACACACACACACAGGGCCAGGAGCTCGGACTCGGGGCCAGGAGCTCGTACTCGACCCCCGCAACCTCAACTAGGTGAGTACACACACACAGGTGTATGGAGGCAAAAACTAAGTGCTCTAGAGAATGAAAAAAGTACAGAAGGCAAAGTGTTGGATGAATTACACACAACTGAGGAGGAGGTGAAGAAGCTCCTAAGGGAACTTGATACCTCAAAGGCGGTGGGACAGGGCATCTCTCCGTGGGTCTTTAGAGAGGGAGCAGAGACACTGTGTGTGCCACTAACCAAAATCTTCAACACTTACCTTGAAACTGAGCAACTACCTGAAGTATGGAAGATGGCAAATGTAGTCTCCATCTTTAAGAAAGGAGACAGAAATAAAGCACTAAACTATAGACCAGTGTCACTGATGTGTATAGTATGCAAAGTCATGGAGAAGATTATCAGTAGGAGAGTGGTGGAGCACCTGGAGTGGAACAAGATTATAAACGACAGCCAGCAAGGATTCATGGAAGGCAAATCCTGTGTCACAAGCCTATAAGACTCTAGTAACTAGAGTTTTATGACAAGGTAATTGAAATAAGAAATGAGAGGGAGGGGTGGGTTGATTGTATTTTCTTGGACTGCAAGAAGGTCTTCGACACATTTCCTCACAAGAGATTAGTACAGAAGCTAGAGGATCAGGCACATTTAACAGGAAGGGCACTGCAATGGATCAGAGAATACCTAACAGGGAGGTAACAGCGAGTCATGGTCCGTGATGAGGTATCACTGGGCGCCTGTGACGAGCGGGGTCCCACAGGGGTCAGTCCTGGGACCAGTGCTATTCTTGGTATATGTGAACGACATGACGGAAAGGATAGATTCAGAAGTGTCCCCGTTTGCAGATGTGAAGTTAATGAGGAGAATTAAATCAGATGCAGACCAGATAGGTCTACAAAGAGATCTGGACGGGCTGGATGCGTGGTCCAACAACTGGCTTCTAGAATTTAACCCCGCCAAAAAACAGTCATGAAGATCGGAGAAGGGCAAACTTTACACACTGTACGTCGGGCCCATACTGGAGTACGCAGCACCAGTTTGGAACCCACACCTGGTCAAAAATGTCAAGAAATTAGAGAAAGTGCAAAGGTTTGCAGCAAGTCTAGTTCCAGAGCTAAGGGTAATGTCCTACGAAGAAAGGTTAAGGGAAATCGGTCTGACGACACTGGAGGACAGGAGGATCAGTGGAGACATGATAACGACTTACAAAATACTGCGTGGAATAGACAAGGTGGACAGAGACAGCATGTTCCAGAGATGGGACACAGCAACAAGGGGTCGCAATTGGAAGCCGAAGACTCAAATGAGTCAAAGGTATGTTAGCATGTATTTCTTCAATCACAGAGTTGTTAGAAAGTGGAATAATCTGGTAAGCGATGTAGTGGAGGCAGGAACGATACAATAGTTTTAAGACGAGGTATGATAAAGCTCATGGAGCAGGGAGAGGGAGGACCCAGTAGCAGTCAGTGAAGAGGCGGGGCCAGGAGCTGAATCTCGACCCCTGCAACGACAATTAGGTGAGTACAGTTAGGTGAGTACATCCATACTCACTCTCCCATACACACACCCATACACACCCATACACGCATTCACCCCTATACACGCACACCCATACATCCCCCACACACCCCGACCCTCACCCCACCACCCACACCCACACACATACTCCCCACACACACCCCACACCCAACACACACCCCACACACACACACCCCACACACACACCCCACACACACACTCCACACACACACTCCACACACCCACACACAAACCTCACCCCCCCCCCACACACACACAGGCGCGCGTGCGCGAGGCTGTATAAAACAACGGGCTCGACACAAATCCTCTTTGCCATGATGTACCGCCTCCACTCTTGACCCAGCGGAATTAAGGGTTTGTTTATCAGCTGAGCGAGGCAAGTTAGGAGGAACACAGCAAGTGGGAGAACCGAGAAGGAAGGAAGGCAAACAGAGTTAGATAGAGAGAATGTTAAACATAGCTTTCGAAAGGAAGGTAAGTAGTTGGATAGGTAGTAAGATTGTGAGATTGATATGTAGGAAAATAGGTATAGACCCGAAAACAAGGTAGGAAAGTAGTAACCACAACTGATTAAGGAAATAACTTTTAATATTATTAGGTAAGTAGGTAGGAACGTAGCCAAGAAAGAATGTATGTAGGTAGAAAAAAGTAGAATGGTAGATTGGAAGGTAACCACAGAATTTTTAAAGATATTTGGTAAAAAAAATATTTGCGAAGTAAGTTAATTTGGTTTCATCAACTTCACTGTCTTGATCTGAGGAGGGCAGATTCATACCCGAAAGTCCATTTGTCAAGTACACGAATGGTATACAGTACCGACAAGATGAAGAATTAGACACATGCTCAATATCTGGGTATCTTTATTTGTATACATTCTTCACATGATGTCCTTGTATTCATAAAGCCACTGGGTGGCGAAACGTCTACAAACAAAAATACCCAGATGTTGCAAATGTCTAATTCCTCACCCATTTACCACCACTTATTCCCTAGCTTCTTCTCTAGAGGACATTTTGCCCAATGTTATCATGTATACAGGAGTGACCTAATACACCACTTTTTAAGGCAAATGATCACCATAAGGTGAGACTCTGAGAGACAGTCACATACGAGATCATGAAATGCGTGATCATGTATAAGTGAGGTTAGGCATTTGTAGGAGTAGGGAGTGGGGGTTAAGGTGACATGTTTATTGCATAAATCATGGGCAATTTGAGCAATAGGTACAGTCAACACACACACCACTATTTTTCCCTTACTGGTATAAGTGAGGTGGATCACTGATGCTTGCAACATTTTCCGTCTGGCTCTGCCAGACGGAAAATGATGTGAGACGGTCCGTGATTTGAGTTGAGAATGAAGGTTGGGATGGACTAGACATGCGTTGTTGACCTTTTTTTTCCGAAACTGACCTCATGGTGGACGTTTGCGTCATAAGACTGTGTACTGGCTTATTCCTGTACACATGTACAAACGTTGTATTAAAAGGATTCTCTGCTACCAGTGTTTTCACTCTCACTAGTCGGTTTTTTGTCATTGTCTACCAACCAGTGCAAGGACATCACTATTCAAATGATCTGCCGAACCATAATATCTTCACTGATCTTCAGTCTAGCTGAGCTGTTTCCCTGTGTCCCTTAATAAATGTTCCCTTGCTCACATCCCGACACTGAATGATTCTCAGAGAAGCTCTTGCCTCGAAGGCATTAACAGCAGTCCTGGTTGCTCACTTAGAAACCATCATTATAACTGTCAACTTCATCAAGAGGTAAGCCTTAAACAAGCGCCTTTTCCGTGAGCTTTGTGTAAGCAAGTATGCTGAACAAAAAGCTCTGTTGCACACGCTGGACGCTGGCTGTCAAAGGGCAGCATGCTCACTGAGCTTTGTTCTAAGTTAAAAGTGGAAACTTTCCTGGCCAGTCGCAGTAAAGACGAGCTACTTACCAATATAAATATCCCCAGAATTTCAGCTTCGTTTGATGTATTTAATAGACATATTTGAACCTCAAAATGAGATGCAGGATCTTGAGATCAACATCGTCCACCATGAGAACAATATCAATCTATTTATTGCAAAATTTTAGCTCTGGGAAAGATGGATTCAAGACGGATATGCGACCCAATTCCAACGACTTTCTGACGTCATAAGAAAAACTATCATCAGCAAGATGCTCAAGTCATAGATCACAGAGCACTTTAATTACCGCTTTAATAAGTTACAGCGGTATTTCCCAGGTACACATACCAATCACATTATCGTGGTTCTAGCTAGGGGTTCATTCAGATGCCATGTACATATCCCTATACAGTTCCAGAAAGAGTTTGTGAACCTCCAACACAACTCGGCGAAATATGAATTCGACTTTTTGAGTAAGTTAGTTCTGGGTGAGAAATGTGCTCCATTTATTTTGGACTTGGCAACAATGCTTTTCGTGTGCTGGTTCAATTTTCTTCAGTATATCTGTGAGAGTCAAGCTTTTCTTCCCTTCTGTCAATAAAGTCAGTGGCTTGAAAAAACTCCACGTTAAGTGTGATTTAAGCTGTGCTCAGCCAGCAACCTCCTCACAAAGAACAGTGTTAGTAACAAGAAAACAAGTGCAGGGATCACATTGAATCCTGTGAGCAGAGACGTACCCATTGCAGAAATGGTGCTGACACGGAATTCATGACAGTGTTGCAATGGAACTTAATGAAAATGATATTCTGAATTAATTTTCATTTTAATAATTACATATTTCTTTCATACAGTGTTCTTTCTTTGAATGCTTTTACTCGCTAACAAAATCATTGTTGCCAAAGTTTATTTTTAATTTAAACTTGAGTAAATAAATATAAACAACCTTGATTGAAAGTAAAATTCGTGAGGGGGACTAGGGAAATCATTATTGATTTTCTGGCAAAGCGGAGAATAACCTGGAAGAGGATGGGAAGTCCTGTTGTGGAATCATAGCAAAAATACTCACTGTTAGCACCCTCTAGACTAGAGCATTTGTGTAGTAATACTTAAAAGATAATCAATTTATTAAGTAGGGACAAAACCCACAACCCAGGTTACCACCTCAATAGACGAGAAAGAATATTTTTCCTCAGATATTATATTCTGATGATTCCGGAGGAATCAGCAGAAAATTAAAACACGTATTTTGTATCCAAGGATTTTGGGCCAAGACATCTGTCAAATGTGATCCTACAGTGACAGCTCGTGAAATCAGGCTACTGATATTAACTGGAAAGAGGATTTTTAATAAATTCAAAGTGATAGTCAATAAAATATAATACAATCGATGTGCTGTTAAAAAAAATCCAAAAGGCACCACCTCGCTCTCATACAACAGATGAGCGCAAAACTAAAAATCGTATGTTTTCGCTTCTGTGTGAAATATTTAAAAAAAGAACTGGATTAATATAAAAAACTACTTTGACACGAAAAGCAAATTCAGTGAATCACAAAAAGAAACTGCCACTTTGTTCTGTTTTTAATAATGTGTTGGAGGTTTTTGGTTTAGAATTATTTTCTGTGCTCACCTATATTTTTTCCTAACACAATAATAACTGTGAGCGAGAGGCGAGTGAAAGTCTCGAGTATACCATCCTTCCCTGGTGTATAACATATTTCCCTGGTGTATCCCATCCTTCCCTGCTGAATACCATCCTCCCCAGGTGTGTACCATCCTTCCCTGGTGTATAACATATTTCCCTGGTGTATCCCATCCTTCCCTGCTGAATACCATCCTCCCCTGGTGTATCCCATCCTTCCCTGGCGTACAGCATCCTTCCCTGGTGTATAACATTCTTCCCTGGTGTATCCCATCCTTCCCTGGTGTATCCCATCCTTCCCAGGTGTATCTCATCCTTCCCTGGTGTATAACATTCTTCCCTGGGGTATCCCATTCTTCCCTGGTGTATCCCATCCTTCCCTGGTGTATACCATCCTTCCCTGGTGTATACCATCCTTCCCTGGTGTATTCCATCCTTCCCTGGTGTATTCCATCCTTCCCTTGTGTATCCCATCCTTCCCTGCTGTATACCATCCTCCCCAGGTGTATACCATCCTCCCCTGGTGTATTCCATCCTTCCCTGGCGTACAGCATCCTTCCCTGGTGTATAACATTCTTCCCTGGTGTATCCCATCCTTCCCTGGTGTATCCCATCCTTCCCTGGTGTATCCCATCCTTCCCTGGTGTATCCCATCCTTCCCTGGTGTATCCCATCCTTCCCAGGTGTATCCCATCCTTCCATGGTGTATAACATTCTTCCCTGGGGTATCCCATTCTTCCCTGGTGTATCCCATCCTTCCCTGGTGTATACCATCCTTCCCTGGTGTATACCATCCTTCCCTGGTGTATTCCATCCTTCCCTGGTGTATCCCATCCTTCCCTGGTGTATACCATCCTCCCCTGGTGTATACCATCCTCCCCAGATGTATACCATCCTCCCCTGATGTATACCATAATTCCCTGGTGTATACCATCCTCCCCAGGTGTATCCCATCCTACCCTGGTGTATCCCATCCTTCCCTGGTGTATCCCATCCTTCCCAGGTGTATCCCATCCTTCCCTGGTGTATAACATTCTTCCCTGGGGTATCCCATCCTTCCCTGGTGTATACCATCCTTCTCTTGTGTATACCATCCTTCCCTGGTGTATACCATCCTTCCCTGGTGTACACCATCCTCCCCTGGTGTATACCATCCTCCCCTTGTGTATACCATCCTTCCCTGGTGTATACCATCCTTCCCTGGTGTATACCATTCTTCCCTGTTCTATACCATCCTCCGCTGGTGTATACCATCCTCCCCTGGTGTATACCATCCTCCCCTGGTGTATACCATCCTCCCCTGGTGTATACCATCCTCCCCTGGTGTATCCCATCCTTCCCTGGCGTACACCATCCTTCTCTGGTGTATACCATCCTTCCCTGGTGTATACCATCCTTCCCTGGTGTATACCATCCTTCTCTGGTGCATACCATCCTTCCCTGGTGTATACCATCCATCCCTGGTGTATGCCATCCTTCCCTGTTGTACACCATCCTTCCGTGGTGTACACCATCCTTCCGTGGTGTACACCATCCTTCACTGGTGTATACCCTCCTTCACTGGTGTATACCATCCTTCCCTGGTGTACACCATCCTTCCCTTGTGTATACCATTCTTCCCTGGTGTACAACAACCTTCCCTGGTGCATACCATCCTTCCCTGGTGTATACCATCCTTCCCTGGTGTACACCATCCTTCCCTGGTGCACAACAACCTTACCTGGTGTATACCATCCTTCTCTGGTGTATACCATCCTTCCCTTGTGTATGCCATCCTTCACTGGTGTGTACCATCCTTCACTGGTGTGTACCATCCTTCCCTGGTGTATACCATCCTTCCCTGTTGTATACCATCTTTCCCTGGTGTATACCATCCTTCCCTGGTGTATCCTATGCTTCCCTGGTGTATACTGTCCTTACCTGGTGTATACCATCCTTCCCTGGTGTATACCATCCTTCCCTGGTGTATACCATCCTTCCCTGGTGTACAACAACCTTCCCTGGTGTATCCCATCCTTCCCTGGTGTATACCATCCTTCCCTGGTGTATCCTATGCTTCCCTGGTGTATACCATGCTTCCCTGGTGTATACCATGTTTCCCTGGTGTATACCATGCTTCCCTGGTGTATACCATGCTTCCCTGGTGTATACCATGCTTCCCTGGTGTATACCATGCTTCCCTGGTGTATACCATGCTTCCCTGGTGTATACCATGCTTCCATGGTGTATATAATCCTTCCCTGGTGTATACCATCCTTCCCTGGTGTATACCATCCTTCCCTGGTGTATCCCATCCTTCCCTGGTGTATCCCATCCTTCCCTGGTGTATCCCATCCTTCCCTGGTGTATCCCATCCTTCCCTGGTGTATCCCATCTTTCCCTGGTGTATCCCATCCTTCCCTGGTGTATCCCATCCTTCCCTGATGTATCCCATCCTTCCCTGATGTATCTCATCCTTCCCTGATGTTTACCATCCTTCCCTGGTGTATACCATCCTTCCTTGGTGCATCCCATCCTTTCCTGGTGTACACCATCCTTCCCTGGTGTACACCATCCTTCCCTGGTGTACACCATCCTTCCCTGGTGTATCTCCTCCTTCCCTTGTGTATCCCATCCTTCCCTCGTGTATCCCATCATTCCCTGGTGTATTCCATCCTTCCTTGGTGCATCCCATTCTTCCCTGGTGTATCCCATTATTCCCTGGCGTACAGCATCCTTCCCTGGTGTATAACATTCTTCCCTGGGGTATCCCATCCTTCCCTGGTGTATCCCATCCTTCCCTGGTGTATCCCATCCTTCCCTGGTGTATACCATCCTTCCCTGGTGTATCCCATCCTTCCCTGGTGTATCCCATCCTTCCCTGGTGTATCCCATTCTTCCCTGGTGTATACCATCCTCCCCTGGTGTATACCATCCTCCCCTGGTGTATACCATCCTCCCCTGATGTATACCATCCTCCCCTGGTGTATACCATAATTTCCTGGTGTATACCATCCTCCCCAGGTGTATCCCATCCTCCCCTGGTGTATCGCATCCTTCCCTGGTGTATCCCATCCTTCCCAGGTGTATCCCATCCTTCCCTGGTGTATAACATTCTTCCCTGGGAATCCCATCCTTCCCTGGTGTATACCATCCTTCCCTGGTGTATACCATCCTTCCCTGGTGTATACCATCCTTCCCTGGTGTATACCATCCTTCACTGGTGTGTACCATCATTCCCTGGTGTATACCATCCTTCCCTGGTGTACACCATCCTCCCCTGGTGTATACCATCCTCCCCTGGTGTATACCATCCTCCCCTGGTGTATACCATCCTTCCCTGGTGTATACCATCCTTCCCTGGTGTATACCATCCTCCCCTGGTGTATACCATCCTCCCCTGGTGTATACCATCCTCCCCTGGTGTATACCATCCTCCCCTGGTGTATACCATCCTCCCCTGGTGTATACCATCCTCCCCTGGTGTATCCCATCCTTCCCTGGCGTACAGCATCCTTCCCTGGTGTATACCATCCTTCCCTGGCGTATACCATCCTTCCCTGGTATATACCGTCCTTCTCTGGTGTATCCCATCCTTCCCCGGTGTATTCCATCGTTCCCTGGTGTATACTATCCATCCCTGGTGAATACTATCCTTCCCTGGTGTATACCATCCCTCCCTGGTGTATACCATCCTCCCCTGGTGTATACCATCCTTCCCCGGTGTACACCATCCTTCTCTGGTGTATACCATCCTTCCCTGGTGTATACCATCCTTCCCTGGTGTATACCATCCTTCCCTGGTGTACACCATCCTTCCGTGGTGTACACCATCCTTCCCTGGTGTATACCATCCTTCCCTGGTGTATGCCATCCTTCCCTGGTGTATACCATCCTTCCCAGGTGTATACCATCCTTCCCTGGTGTATACCATCCTTCCCAAGTGTATACCATCCTTCCCTGGTGTATACCATCCTTCCCTGGTGTATACCATCCTTCCCTGGTGTATACCATCCTTCCCTGGTGTATACCATCCTTTCCTGGTGTATACCATCCTTCCCTGGTGTATACCATCCTTCCCTTGTGTATACCATCCTTCCCTTGTGTATACCATCCTTCCCTGGTGTACAACAACCTTCCCTGGTGTATACCATCCTTCCCTGGTGTACAACAACCTTCCCTGGTGCATACCATCCTTCCCTGGTGTATACCATCCTTCTCTGGTGTATACCATCCTTCCCTTGTGTATGCCATCCTTCACTGGTGTGTACCATCCTTCCCTGGTGTATACCATCCTTCCCTGGTGTATCCTATGCTTCCCTGTTGTATTCCGTCCTTACCCGGTGTATACCATCCTTCCCTGGTGTATACCATCCTTCCCTGGTGTATACCATCCTTCCCTGGTGTATACCATCCTTCCCTTGTGTATACCATCCTTCCCTGGTGTACAACAACCTTCCCTGGTGTATCCCATCCTTCCCTGGTGTATACCATCCTTCCCTGGTGTATCCTATGCTTCCCTGGTGTATACCATGCTTCCCTGGTGTATACCATCCTTCCCTGGTGTATACCATCCTTCCCTGGTGTATACCATCCTTCCCTGGTGTATACCATCCTTCCCTGGTGTATCCCATCCTTCCCTGGTGTATCCCATCCCTCCCTGGTGTATCGCATCCCTCCCTGGTGTATCCCATCCTTCCCTGGTGTATCCCATCCTTCACTGATGTATCCCATCCTTCCCTGATGTATCCCATCCTTCCCTGATGTATCTCATCCTTCCTTGTTGTATACCATCCTTCTCTGGTGTATACCCTCCTTCCTTGGTGCATCCCATCCTTTCCTGGTGTACACCATCCTTCCCTGGTGTACACCATCCTTCCCTGGTGTACACCATCGTTCCCTGGTGTATCTCCTCCTTCCCTGGTGTATCCCATCCTTCCCTCGTGTATCCCATCTTTCCCTGGTGTATTCCATCCTTCCTTGGTGCATCCCATCCTTCCCTGGTGCATCCCATCCTTCCCTGGTGCAACCCATCCTTCCCTGGTGCAACCCATCCTTCCCTGGTGCATCCCATCCTTCCCTGGTGCATCCCATCCTTCCCTGGTGCATCCCATCCTTCCCTGGTGCATCCCATCCTTCCCTGGTGTAACCATCCTTCCCTGGTGTATACCATGCTTCAATGGTGTATCCCATCCTTCCCTCGTGTATCCCATCCTTCCCTAGAATATCCCATCTTACTCTTATGCTTCCCATGCTTCTCTCGTGTATCCTATACTTCCCTGGTGTATCATATGTTTCTCTCGTACATTCCATCCTTCCCTGGTGTATCCCATCCTACCCTGGTGTATCCCATCCTTTTCTTTTGTGTAGAGTCTTAGGTTATTGTATCCCATTCTAGCCTAGTCTATTCCGTTTTAAGAACATAACATAAGGAACACTGCAACAGGCCTACTGAACCATGCGGAGCAGGTCTATGTCACCCCCCCCCCGGATTAGACCAATGCCCCCACCCCGGATTAGCCCAATGACCCACCCAGTCTGGTCATCTCCACTCAAGGATGGAGCACTGCACTAGACCCAGCAGCACAAGCTAGTCAGGTCCAAATCACACCCACCCACACTCACTCATGTATTTATCTAACCTATTTTTAAAACTACACAACGTTTTAGCCTGAATAACTGTGCTCGGGAGTTTATTCCACTCATCCACGACTCTATTACCAAACCAGTGCTTTCCTATATCCTTCCTGAATCTGAATTTATCCAACTTGAAACCATTACTGCGAGTCCTGTCTTGGCTGGAAATTTTCAGCACGCTATTTACCTCCCCTTTATTTATTCCTGTTTTCCATTTATACACCTCTATCATATCCCCCTAATTCTACGCCTTTCGACAGAATGCCGATTCAGGGCCCTCAGTCTATCCTCATAGGGAAGATTTCTGATACATGGGATCATCTTTGTCATCCTCCTCTGTACGTTTTCCAGAGCATTTATATCCATTCTGTAATACGGTGACCAGAACTGAGCAGCATGGTCTAAATGAGGCCTAACCAAGGATATATAGAGTTGAAGAACAACCTGAGGACTTCTATTATTTATACTTTTAGATATGAAGCACTGTTGTCTTGGTTTTAGGTTACTGCTAACCAGAACTCCTAAATCCTTTTCGCAATCAGTAGTATTAAGATCTACATTATTTAGTTTATATGTGGCATGGTTATTTAACTGTCCAGCATTTAGAACTTTGCATTTGTCAATATTAAACTGCATCTGCCACTTCTCCGACCATTGCATCAGTCTATTCAAATCATCCTGGAGTGCTCTAATGTCCTCATTAGAATGAATTGGACGGCCTATTTTGGTGTCATCAGCAAATTTACTTGTGTCGCTATTTATTCCCTCATCTACGCCGTTTATGTAAATTGTGAACAACAACGGGCCCAACACTGACACCTGAGGAACACCGCTTGTGACGTACCCCCAATTCTGATTTCTCCCCATTTATGTAAACTCTCTGCTGTCTATTTGTCAGCCATGCCTCTACCCAGGAAAAAATTTCTCCTATTATTCCGTGTGCTTTAAGTTTCCTCAATAGCCTGTTGTGTGGAACTGAAGTCCATATACACAGTATCATATTCATTACCATGATCTACCTCCTAAAACACCTTAGTGAAAAAAGTTAGTAAATTCGTTAGATAGGAACGCCCCTTTGTAAAACCGTGTTGAGATTCATTAATCAGTCTGTGCCTGTCAAGATGGCTACGAATTGCTTCAGGAATTATTGATTCCATAAATTTTCCCACTATGGAGGTAAGGCTTATTGGTCTATAGTTCGAAGCCAAGGACCTGTCACCTGCCTTGTAAATAGGTATTACATTTGCCATTTTCCACTTATCAGGCACTATGCCAGTTTGTAGTGATATGTTAAAGAGATTAGCCAAAGGTATGCTAAGTTCCTCTTTACATTCCTTTAACACCCTTGCAAACAGTTCATCAGGGCCTGGGGATTTGTTAGGTTTTAGTTTCTCTATTTGTCTGAGGACCATGTCACTAGTTACCGCAATCGTACATAGTTTATCATCATCCTGTTCTACATAATCTATTATTTCAGGAATATCGCTAGTATTTTCCTGGGTGAAAACTGAGAGGAAGTAGATATTTAAAAATTTCACACCTATCCTTCTCACTGTCAGTGATCTGACCAGAGTTACTCTTAAGTGGGCCAATTTTGTCCCTAATCTTACTTCTGTATACATGAAAGAATCCTTTTGGGTTAGTCTTTGAATCCCTTGCGACCCTAGCCTCATAATCCCTTTTTGCTTTTCTTATTCCTTTCTTTATTTCTCTCTCTTATTGAATATATTGATTTCTTAACTGTCCTTCCCCTCTTTTGATATGCATATATATGCCTCTCTTTTGACCAATGAGATGTTTTAATCTATTGTTCATCCATTTGGGATCATTTTTGTTAGATCTAATTTCCCTACTCGGAACAAAAGTTGTCTGGGCAGCTAGGACTATGCTCTGAAAAACGTCATATTGGCAACCAAGATCACCTACCTGACCCATAGTCAGGATATGCCAATTTAGCCCACCCAGGTAATTTTTCAGTCCCATGAAGTCGGCCAAGCAAAAACTGGGACAGAGATTTGATTGCAGTTATCTGGGTAATTCTATGATATATTGAAACTAAGTGATTTGTGATCAATTTCCCCAAGCTCATCATTAACTTCAAGATTATTAATTAGTGAATCTTTGTTGGCAAGAACCAAGTCAAGCAGATTGTTTCCTCTAGTTGGTTCTGTCACAACCTGTTCTAAAAAAGCAATCCTGAACCGTATTAAGAAAGTCACTAGACTCAAGATTTCCTGTCATATTGTTCCATTCAATTTGCCTAAAGTTAAAATCTCCCATTATCACAACATTTTCATATCTAGATGCCTTACGAATTTCGTCCCATAACAGCTTACTTCCCTCCCTATCAAGGTTTGGGGGCCTATAAATCACACTCAAAATTAATTTTTCACGTCCCTCGAGAATCTGTAGCCAAACCCAGTCTGTGTTCGATGTTTCTAATCTTATATCATGTCTAAGACAACAATTTAAATTTTCTCTGACATACATCGCCACACCACCACCCTTCCTGTTGACCCTATCAGTTTGGAATAGTTTATAACCCTGTATGTTGCATTCAGAAGGCATTTCTCTATCTTTCAGGTTGAACCATGTCTCTGTTATACCAATAATATCTATATTACCTACACTTGTAAGTAATCTTAGCTCATCTATCTTATTTCTTAGACTCCTACTATTTGTATAGTAAATCTTAAGGGAGCTAGTTACTCGTTGGCCTTTACTATACCTCTTTGTTTGTTGATCAATTGATTTGCCATTACTAGCAACTTTATTTTGAATATTGTCTTTTAAACATATCCCTGAGGTACCCCAGTAATAACTGCTGTTTTTAACCCTAATGCTGCAGCCTGATTGTTTCCCACAAACACCCATACCTCTATAATCTATCAGTTTAAATTCCTAGACAAGTCATCAGTTACCCTCTCAATTGAATTGGCTAATGCAACCACTCTATCCCCAGAGAGATGAACCCCATCCCTTGCTTACATATCATGTTTGCCAAAGAATAGGTCCCAGTTATCAATGAATGGGATTGCAAGTTCCTTGCAGTACCTGTCTAGCCAGCAATTTATAACAATTGCCCTAGACATCCATTCTAGGCAAGATGCTACATATGACTGGGATCCCTCCCTTAGACCTAACTACTAATATGGTTGATCTGTACTTATCCAGCAGCTCCTCTCTCCTGCCCTTCCCAATGTCATTACCCCCAGCACTAATGCAGATAATGGCCTTGTTCCCATTACCTGCCATAATATTGTCCAACCTGCTGACTATGTCACCAACACCAGCTCCAGGAAGACACACACTGTCTGACCTTTCTGTCTCTGTTACAAAATGCACTGTCCATATATCTTACCTGAGAATCGCCTACTATTAAAATATTCTTACCTTGATTAGCAGGGGAATCAGTGGTACCTTCAACCTCACTAACCACTGAAGTACACTCGTCTTGGAGAACAGAGAATCGTTTTCCTACTTTCACATCTTCTCTATTAACTCTACTCATCTTCCTGAACTGTGAACCACTTGCCACTTAAAGCGGCTGCCACTATCACTGCTGGTGACCATTTCTTCGTTACCAGCTAAATCCTTCTGACACTCGCTCCCAAACTCATCTATGCGAAGCTTCAGCCTCCTATTTTCCTACTGAAGAAGTAGAATCTCCTTCTTCAACACTTGAACCTGAGATTCTAAAACACTACAACAAGCCATGGTGCTTGGTAACAGCCCACGCTAACTCCCAAGAGCCTAGTATATCCCGTCCTGCCTTTGTGTATCCCGTCCTACCCTTGTGTGTCTCGTCCTACCTTCGTGTGCCGTGACCTACATTACCTTCGTGTTCTGCTTTCGTGTTTCATACTTTCTTCTACCTTCGGGTCCTACAGCTGCGTTATATCTTCGTGTAGTACCCGAGTATCGAACCCCCCGCATCGTACATTCGTCTCCGACCTTCATGTTCCGCCCTAGTGTCCTGCCCTAGTGTCCTACCCTCGTGTCCTACCCTCGTGGGCTCCGTGATAAGAGCAAGACCTTCCTCAGCCTTTAACAACAACAACAACGACGCCCACTGAGGCTCTGGAAACAATTTAATGCTTCAGCTGACGTCAAGGATATGTTGCGTTGTTGCTTGCGTCTCCCGAATAAGGGAAGAGAGGGGGAGGAAAGCAGCAAGATGGAGACGGGGATTGGAAAGGAGAAACAGATGAATCGAGCAAGCGAAGGATTGGAGCAGATCTAGTGCTGGAAGAAAAAAATATTAAAAAAAAAAAACAGTGAGATTTGGGAGGAAGAAGTGAATAAATAGATGGTTTTAAGAGTAAAATCGGTAAATCAAGACGAGCTCCTTATAAAGGTTATATGAAATTTTCCCATAAATATAAGTGATTGAAAACACGTGAATTCAAACGGCACACTTGTGTTTTAAATTTTTAATGAATATTTAAATCCTAACCTAAATTTAATCAAATTTAATTATATACCTTAATCATACCAATCCTTTGTCTACTGTCTACAGGATTTCTTCCATCAAGGAATTACATCAGACTAACTCTGCACTTTGTTTATTGTCTCCTGGATTACGATTACTCCCTATATTCGAATAATGAAGCCTGAAGCACTGACGATACGTTTCCTTAATACGTTTCATACTCATCATTCCTATGTTAGGACAGCAGATATATATTTACCACTATGTATCCCCTCATATATGTTAGTTAAGGCAAGCGAAAACTTGTGTTTGCAGTAATATCGCAAAAATCATTCTGAACCTAACAAAAAAAAATATTTCATTGAGTTTGTTTATAATTAAATTATTGTAAACTTATCTAAAATATATTAAGCTGGATTAGAACCCAAGAACATAAGAACGAAGGAACACTGCAGAAGGCCTACTGGCCCATGCGAGGCAGGTCCAAGTCTCCTACCGGTTTAAGCTAATGCACCCAACCGAGTCAGGTCAGGTCACATTGACTTAAGGGAGGAACACGGCAACCGACCTGGTAGCACAAGCTATCAGGTCCAACTCACACCCACCCACATCCACTCATGTATTTATCCAAACTATTTTTAAAGCTACACAACGTTCTGGCCTCTATAACTGTACTCGGGAGTTTGTTCCACTCATCCACAACTCTATTACCAAACCAGTACTTTCCAATATCCTTCCTGAATATGAATTTTTCCAACTTAAAACCATTGCTGCGAATTCTGTCTAGGCTAGATATTTTCAGCACACTATATACATCCCCTTTATTTATTCCTGTCTTCCATTTATACACCTCAATCATATCCCCACAAATTCTACGTCTTTCTAGAGAGTGCAGATTCAGGGCCCTTAGTCTATCCTCATAGGGAAGGTTTCTGATACATGGGATCAACTTTGTCATCCTCCGTTGTACATTTTCCAGAGAATTTATATCCATTCTGTAATACGGTGACCAAAACTGTGCAGCATAATCTAAATGAGGCCTAACCAAGGATGTATAGAGTTGAAGAACAACCTGAGGACTCCTATTATTTATGCTTCTTGATATGAAGCCAAGGATTCTATTAGCTTTATTGCGAACACTTATGCACTGTTGTTTTGGTTTCAGATTACTGCTGACCAGAACTCCTAAATCTTTTTCGCAATCCGTAATATTAAGATCTACATTATTTAGTTTATATGTGGCATGGTTATTGTCCTGTCCAACATTTAGAACTTTGCATTTGTCTATATTAAACTGCATCTGCCACTTCTCCGACCACTGCATCAGTCTATTCAAATCTTCCTGGAGTGCTCGAATGTCCTCGTCAGAATGAATTCGACGGACTATTTTGGTGTCATCGGCAAACTTGCTTATGTCGCTCTTTATGCCCTCATCTATGTCGTTTATGTAGATTGTGAACAGCAGGGGGCCCAACACTGATCCCTGTGGAACACCGCTCGTGACGCTTCCCCACTCTGATTTCTCCCCATTTATGCAAACTCTCTGCTGCCTATTTGTCAACCATGCCTCTATCCAGGAAAAAATTTCTCCTCCTATTCCATGTGCCTTAATTTTCCTCAATAGTCTCTGATGTGGGACCCTGTCAAAAGCCTTACTGAAGTCCATATACACAATATCATATTCATTACCATGATCTACCTCCTCAAATACCTTAGTGAAAAAAGTTAATAAATTCGTAAGGCAGGAACGCCCCTTTGTAAAACCATGCTGAGATTCGTTGATTAATTTGTGCTTTTCAAGGTGGCTACGAACTGCCTCGGCAATTATTGATTCCATAAATTTTCCCACTATGGAGGTTAGGCTTATTGGTCTATAGTTCGAAGCTAAGGACCTGTCACCTGTTTTGAAAATAGGTATCACATTTGCCACTTTCCACTTATCTGGCACCATGCCAGTTTGTAGTGATATGTTGAAAAGATTAGCCAAAGGTTTGCTAAGCCCCTCTTTACATTCCTTTAGAACCCTTGCATACAGTTCATCAGGGCCTGGGGACTTGTTAGGTTTTAATTTATCTATTTGCCTAAGGACCATGTCACTTGTGACCCTAATCGTGCACAGTTTATTATCGTCCTGTTCTACATAATTTATCATTACTGGAATATCGCTGGTATCCTCATGTGTAAAAACTGAGAGGAAGTATGTGTTAAAAATTCTACACATTAGGCTAAATTAAATTGCGATACTCGGCAAGTCCGGCTTATTATGTGCTACATTATGTGCTTGCAGCATACTTGGCTCGCGTCCGGCATTGGAGAAGCAGGAGAACATTCATAATGTTTTATATATTGTATCAATGTATTCATTTTTTTTTGTCAGTGTATTCTGTGTATAAATAAAGTTCATATAAATATATATATATATATATATATATATATATATATATATATATATATATATATATATATATATATATATATATATATATATATAGTAGGTGGTAGAAGAAGAAAATATTCAAACAGCTTCAGAGAGAACTTGGAGATTTACCTGAAGTACGTTTATTCTCTTTTCTGAGGATGAGGGTCCCCAGTCTAGATGTGGAGGTGGTACCTTGTACACATTATATGTATATATATATATGTATATATATATATATATATATATATATATATATATATATATATATATATATATGTCGTGCCGAATATGTAAAACTGGTCAATTAGCAAGAACTCATTTAAAATTAAGTCCTTTCTAAAAAATTTTCTTATACTTTTAAAGACATATTTTTTTCATTAATGTTGATGTAAAAATTTATAATTTTGCACCAAAAAGGAACTTAGAAAACTTACCTAACCTTATTATATCAAGAGCAATTTATTTTAGCCTAACCCAACTAAATATATTTTAGATTTGTTTACAATAATTTAATACTAAACAAACACAGTTAAATATATTTTTTTCGTTAGGTTCAGAATGATTTTGGCGAAATTATTGCATACACAAATTTTCACTTGTCCTATATGGCAAGATGAACGTTGCTATTTAAGCCAAGATCGCAAGTTCTGCCTATTCGGCACGACATATATATATAATACGTGTATATATATATATATATATATATATATATATATATATATATATATATATATATATATATATATATATATATATATATTAGTCATTTATTTAATGGAACCTAAACCTATACAAACATACCGAGCAGTATTATAGAAGTGCAAGTTAAAGGTTGCGTACATGTGTACCAAACACTCGCGTGCTCCACGTGCACCGATTTGCATAAAGAGTTGAGCATTACTTACACAAATACAAGAGTGAAGCAGTAACAACACTAACAACGAGGCAGAGTAACTTAGAGTTTAGACAATCAAGGCATTGATAAACACGGGGAGGAATATTCAAGACTTAAGTTGACTTTATGATGAATTAACGAAAGTTGGCAAGACAACTTAATTTATGTTTGTCAGGGATGTTAAGTTGGGTGATAGAGAGAGAGAGAGAGAGAGAGAGAGAGAGAGAGAGAGAGAGAGAGAGACAGACAGACACAGACACGGAGGCAGGGACACAGGGAGACGAAGAGATGAAGGGATATAGGGAGGGGAGGAGGAAAGGAAGGGTGTAAGAAAGGGAAGGTAAAGTATCTAGTAGGTGGGAGAGAGATAAGCAGACAGGAGAGGGGGAGAGGGAAAGGGGAGACGGACGGACGGACAGACACAAACAGATGAGGGTAAGGGATGGACAAAGAGAGAAACTAGAAAAAATACGGAAATACTAATTCCAAAAGACAAGCAGGAAGATGTAGCGGAATCAACACACAAAAAAATAAAAAGATGAACCAAAAAATGAGCAAAGGAAAAAGCCACGGAAAAATAAGGCAGGAAATCCGAAATAATATTTTTTTTTCGCCTGTATACAACTCAGTTTCTCATCCTTCTTTCTCTCCTCTTCCTTCGCCCTTCTTCTTCTCTACTATTTTCCTATTATTTATCTCACAGTCACTCACAATTCCCTCAGACCCAAAATATCTGAGAGGAAACACCACGAAAACACACACACACACACACACACACACACACACACACACACACACACACACACACACACACACACACACGCACACACACATACAAAATTCTCCTTACATATACACGGTCCTTCAATGGAACATCTCTATGCACATATCCTCTTGAGAGAACCAAACACCCAACACCAGCTGCATCCTGTCTTGCCTGTCAATACAGTTTTCCATGCATACATTCATACGTAAAAACTAGCATCCATTCTTGCGCACATACACAGGGCCATTATCTGAAACCCGACACTCTGCAACCGTATATAGGTAAGTACACATACTCTCATTATATATATGTATATATATATATATGCATGTATATATATATATATATATATATATGTATATATATATATATATATATATATATATATATATATATATATATTATGTGTGTGTGTGTGTGTGTTCATATTTATGTTACTGTAAAAATTAAAAAAATTGCACCAAAATATCCTTAGAAAGCTTACATAACCTTATTATAACAAGCGCAATTTAATTTAGCCTTATCCAGCTAAATATATTTTAAATAAGCTTAAAATAATTTAATAATAAACACAATGAAATTTTTTGTTAGGTTCAGAATGATTATTTGCGAAATTATTGCATACACAAATTTTCGCTTACCTTATTCGGCAAGAACAGCGTTGCTTTTAAAGCAAATAAGCTCACAGTCAACAGGTGGTATCACAATATGCAGAAGAACCACCGTGATAAAATAATAGAATTGAATGTGCTTTCGTGAGTTCTCACATTATCAAGGAACTATAAAAATAAAAGATTAACAAGAAGGCATATAAGAACGAGACTACACTCGTTTTATGATGATGTAGATAGGCAGTCAGCGATCCGTGAAGCACAGCTTATATTCTACCCAAAAATTTAATTTGTGTAACATATCTTAAATTCTTCCCAAATTATTAATTATAAATGAATCCAAAAGTATTTTTTATGAAACTTGATTCTATTACATTCCTGTCGATAATGGACTTGCTAGATATAACCTTCTCAGCCTCTTGAAAATCAATTAAATGGTTAAAATCTCTCGCATGAATAAACAGAGCATTAGAATCTTGTCCACTTCATGTGCTATATTTATGTTGCTTTAATCTTAGTTCAAGACTTTTACCATTTTGACCGTAATAAACTTTACCCCATATTTTACTAACAATTTTGTAGACACAACCCTCAGTTGTGATAAATGGTTTTGAAAATCGACAAGTTGAAGATTGAGATACGCAACATATGGGAATCTTTATTAAGGAAACTTTTCGCCACACAGTGGCTTCATCAGTCCAGTACAAAGCAGAGAGGGGTAAGCAGAGGGAGTTTGAGGTAATCACTCCCTCAGCCTGGAATCGATGTTTTCGGTCCATCACTCTTACAGAAAGTACAGCTTATGGCTGGAGAAGTGGCTAATATACTGTAGTCAGGTGAGTCGAAGGAGGAGGAGGCGGGATCACAGTGGAACCATCCGTTAGTGTAAGTAGGTCTTCTTCCAAAGGTTGGACAAGTATTGAAGAAGCCCTTGTATCAAGTCCCATGATGATACAGTATCTGACAGCTGTGGTAAATGGTTTTGATAAATGGTTACACTCTGATCCCGTCTCCTCCTGCTTCGACTCGCCTGACTACAGTATCCAAACCACTTCTCCGGCCATATGCTTTACTTTCAATAAGAGTGATGGATTGAGCACATCGATTCCAGGTTGAGGGACTGATTACCTCATACTCCTCTTCTCCTTACCCCTCTTTGCCTTGTATTGGACTGATGAAGTCACCATTTATCACAACAGAGGGTTGTCTACAAGATTCCTTGTAAAATATGTGATAAAGTTTATTACGTATTTTATTCTATATTATTCTATTTTATTCTAGTAATGGATTAGCTTAGTTTTACTTGGGCCTCAGATAAAACCTGCAGTTCCGTTTTTTTTTCGGACTGAAACCCTTCCCAATGAAGCTCAGGAATTTTTTAAACAGTTTAGGGTAAACGATGGCGGATGAATGTGGTAACGATTGAATTTCACAATACTGTGGCTTAAACCATTCACATCTAACTCAAAAATTGGAAATAAAAACTGAAGAACAGACACTACTCGCCAGCTGGATATTAAACTTTCATTTAGTCAGTCTAATACTCTTTGAAACAATCTGATTCATATTTGTTCTTTTCTTGCCACATATATTTCAGATGTTTTCTACATTTCCTGTTCCTATTGCCTCTAAAATTCACTTATGAAACTTTCCGCTTTCTTTGCGACAAAATTACTAAAAGTAGGATTTAACTTCTTGACAATATTTTTTTCATATAGGAACATCTACATCTCTATAAACTGTTTTTTTTTTTTTAATTGTTACATTATATCGAGCCTTCCAAAATGCCGTCTGGTGCAATCGATCCTTCCTTGTGATACACATGCGGATTTTTAGAGCATTTATTGAGGAAACGTTTTATATACCAAAAGCTTTAGCGCTCCAGTAAATACAACAGGAAACACTATATAGTGGGTCAGGTCAGGTACATGGGCTGAGTGAGGTGTTTAGGTGAAGTAGAATGTATTTGATCAGTATTGTTCGAGAGATTATGAAGCTGCCTGTTTTGAACGATTGTATTAGTGGTAGCGGTGAGAGCAGATTCCGAACCTGGTCTGCGATTTAAGTATGACTTTGAACTCCATGAGATACCAGTAGATGTTGCGGTGAATGGTGCAGGCATTGGTTGGATCGTCCCTTTCGTTAATTAACATATTCATGTTGCGTAGTTTTGGGCTCTGGTTCGTTTCTCTTACATCCCCAAATGCGTTGGATTCACTGTTTCGTGTTCCTTTTGTAATTAGATTCATTTATTGTGTCTAGAAATAATGCTGGCTACTTCAGTATTGTTCTTAGCAATATAGTTGTGGACAATCTCCGAAATCCGATCTTTGTCTACTAGTCTGGAAGATTTTAGCATCCTTCTGCAACAGTTTACAAAATGTACTGGGTATTTAAGTTTGGGAAAGGTGTTTATACTAATACATTTCTCTTTGAGGACAGTAGAGCTTATGAGTCTGTAAGGTCTCATATGAAACTCCTGTAGTAACGGCTCTTAGCATGGAAAAAGGGCGGTATTTCAATGGTAGGTTGTACTCTCCCGTGTTGAAGAGAGGAATCCTTTCATCCAGCTTCCACATACGTGGAAGAACACCCATTTGTAGTTATCCAGTGTAAAAACGTCAGTCTCATAAGCTCCAAGCATTATTTAAGAACAATTCAAAAAAGTTCGTCTGGTGTGGGAATTTGCTTCAGTCCATCATCTTGTTTGATAACTGTAACTCTAGAGACTGTGATATTACTTAATTTATTTTTCTCAGGTTCGCTATGATAATAGTTTCTGTGAATTAATTTCTCTTGGCTAAAGATCAACGTAAAAACTGAAAACATCTTTCTTTTTTATCAACAAAATGTCCAGATATTTTGTTGCAAACACTGAGGTTATTAACGAGATAGGAGCCGGAACTGAGGAAAATGGATTACAAGGAGAGACTGAAAAAACTCGGACTGAAGAGGCGGGGCCAGGATCTGTGACTCGAGCCCTTCAACCACAACTAGGAGATTACACATGCTCACACATGCACACAAAGACGTATGCAAAAACACAGGCGCTTGTGTGCGGTCACAGGCACACGCATTCACATACGAACACAAGGATCAGTATTATCTCTAATACACATTCTGGTATGTGCATAGCTTACCAAAAAAAGATATTTCGCTGTTTGCAGTTAATGTGCTCTTACTGACAAAAACTTATTGTTAATGAGAAGAGAAACCTGGACAAACTGCAAGATTAATCAGTTAAGTGGTAATTTGAATTCAACCTCAGCAAATGCAAGGTTATGAACATTGGGGAAGTAACAAGAATGCCGGAAGCCGAGTTAAGAATCGGGGGACTACAGATCTCTGGAAAAATTTGAGTGAGCACAATGATGATAATATCGCCTGGGCAACACATCGACCGGATAACCTCACAGCTATCGATGGTTTGACAAGTCTATGATTAGTATTTCAGGAATCTTATCATTTGTGGCCCTTTATACTACATATGTCAGGCGCACCTGACAAAGAATGTTAAGAATCTGAAGAAAGTGCAGATACATTCAGCGAGGCTAGTCGGAGAGCTAAAGGGAATGAGTAATACGTGGAAGCCCCGTGGCCTGGTGGCAAAAGCTCTCACTTCACATGGTGAGGGTCCGGGTTCGATTTCCGGCGAGGGTAAAAACATTGGGCGTGTTTAATTACACCGGTTGTCTATGTTCACTCAACAGTAAAATGGGTACCTAGTTTAGTCAACTGGTGTGGGTCGCATCCTGGCACAAAACTAACCTAATTTCCCCGAAATGCTCCTCATAATAAGGGTCTTTCTTTATAGCAGAATGTCACTGATGGCAGCCAGGACTGTATACCTTGTACATGTACTTGTAGGAATAAAGCTATGAATATGAATATATGAATATGAAGCTAAAGGAAATGAATCTGACCACACCATAACAACATAAACAATACTCAGAAGTGGAAAAAGTCTCGTATGTACAGTTCAGCACATTTATTACAGAAACTTTTTCGCCACGAGTGGCTTCTTCAGTACTAATAGAGAGGTAACTAAGAAACGAGTCTCCACATCTTGTCGGTATCAGTCACCATACCATTTCTCAATACTTCGAAGAAATGATAGGATTGACAGGGACAGATCACGATACAGGAAACACAGAAATTAGAGAAAAAATTGTCTTATTGTAAAACCAGGAATTATTTCTTCAGCCTTAAGGTGGTTAGGAAGTGGAAATGGTCTAGACAAAAAGGTAGGCTCCATATACTTATAAGAACAGGAATGACATCCCACGAGGCTAGAAGGGAGTGAATATGGAAGCAAACAAGATAATAAGGGGAGACAAGAGTAAATGTAAACTAGCAAGTACAAAGAGGGACGTGTTGACTGAAGCAGTTATTCGGTTGTGACTCGGGCGAGATGAGAAATGCATATGTAAACACACACACACACACACACACACACACACACACACATACAAGCGATGTAGTGGAGGCAGGAACTAGACATAGTTTTAAAACGAGGTATAATAAAGCTCATGGAGCAGGGAGAGGGAGGACCTAACAGTGGTCAGTGAAGAGGCGAGGCCAGGAGCTGAGTCTCGACCCCTGCAACCACGAATAGGTGAGCTCTCTCTCTCTCTCTCTCTCTCTCTCTCACACACACACACACACACACACACACACACACACACACACACACACACACATACACACACACACACACACACACACACACACACACACACACACACACACACACACACACACACACACACTTGGTTTACCACAAAAAAAATCTCGGCATTCCGAGTCCCGTTAAGAGTCTCGGTAAGTACCTTAGAAATTATGACCAGTGTGGGTAATTAGGCGAGGTTCAAGATAGCTGTAATCTTTTTAAGTGGCCTCTACACGACCAATCGTAGTGTAGTTATTGCCAGTTCATAATTAATAGCAGGACAGTGGTATTTTCAAAGTTTCTTAATTGCCTCTCTCGAGGGCCTCCCTAGCGTACGTATTCAAAATTTATTTTAGACGAGTCTTATTTTTTGATGATTGCTGCTTTTGGCTTCTCATACCGGATGGTTCGGTTGATATTGTTGTCGTCGATGATTGGACAGTAAACTGTCGACATGGACTTCTATACAAAAAAAAAAAAAACTAAAGTGTTCATAAACTAATGTTTCTGCCAAAGGTGAACTTGATACAGCTCACTTTTGAGCGAAGCGTTATCAAATTATACTCGCTCATGTCATGTTAATGACATGCACATGTCTTACTCATGCTTGCGCAGCTAAATGTGTGTCTATTTTTCTCTAAATAGGTAACCCTGAAGAAGGATGATCAAGAGGATGTCTCGATTGTTTTCTGTTTTCATATCTCTTCCTCCACCTCTTCGTTTTCATTTTCCTCATATTTCGAAGTCCCATTCAATCGGATTCAAAATTTCGACTCTTATTCCCGGTTAATCAGAATATTTTCTGGGAACAATAGGCATGTGCAGGTTCTCAATGACCAAAGTTGTTGTACCCATACCTAGAATCCTTGAATGACACTGATAACTTCCAAACTCTGTGACGGAGAGTCTAACATTCAAGGAAGTTGCCTCCAAAATAGTCAGCGACGGAGAATACAGTTCAAATGTGTAGATGCAGATTTGTTCCATTTTACGTGTAAAACAGTGTGAACTTTTTATTCCCGTTAAATCTCGTTAAATAAATTTTAGTTTACCTCTTCTGAATAACTTTAATATTTAACGGTTGATGTATCTTAAAGAGCAAGATAGTACTGAAATATTAAAATAAAATGGAGTTGTTGGAATCCATGCCATAACTGGAGAATGCCTATTCTTTTCAAGATCAAAATTTCACCAAGAGTGTGGTTTTCTGAATGCAAGGCTCTTGCTGATGTTGGGTGGAATAAATTCCAATTTGTCATTTATACTGAATAAATAGTGACAATATTCAGTAATTCTAGAGTGCTTCTTTGGATTATCTTCGGTATATTAATGATGATGCATTCTCTTAGAAAGGTGATACTCCCTTAGTTTAGTATGAGTAGGTGCAAATTTGAATTTATTCTGAAAATATTAAAAAAAAATGGAATCGTTGGAATAGGATCAATTACTGAAGAATGCTTTTTCTGATAGGCATCAACCTTTGCCATTGAAGGTCTTTGTTAAAGAAAATGCTTTATGTTCAATTTGTCAATTTCATTAAAGTAGAATTATTTAATTAAGGTCGCTGCGGGATCCGAGAAGGGAATTTCGGAATTCCATAACTCAAGCCCTTCTTACTTACATACTCCCAAAAGGAATAGTATAGAGTGGGGCATGGGTTAAAATGCTTTTGAATATTAGCGTTGAGGATTTAAAGGAAATCAGACGAGGAAGCCAAAAGTAATCATATGTAAGCTAATATACACATGTCTTCACTAAAAAGTCATGGGCTCACCCCTTAGTAAGTCCTGGCCAATTTGTGTGTGGAGGACCTAGAATCCAGACGGATCCTAACTGTCATCCTTAGATCAATTACATGAGCGCGGTACTTGGATGATATTTTGGTCATTGTACCCAAAAGTCTAGAAATGCGTGACATCAGCACCAACACTCTGGAACCTACAATTAAATTTACACTAGAGGAGTAAGGCAAATAATTACTATTTCTCGATGTATTTCTACTCTCTAATGAAAACACTTTCTTTTTAAGTCTACCGAAAACCAACTTACAAAGAACGATCTACTTTTCTTCTCTTACCATGACACCAGAAGTGAAAGAGGGGTATTTACTGGCTTGTTTCTGAGCTTTTACAGAATTTACAATCCGCAGTTCCTCCAGGAAGAACGCATATACATCACATATTCATTCACCTGGCTACACTTCTCTCAGGACAAATGGACAATCCATTTGAAAGAAAGCCTCCCAATTACATCGTTCTACTGGTCAGTTACGCTGCAACTAACGTCTCTGAAATACGTGACAGAAAACTTGTTCAAATATCCAACTCAAATGCTATTAAAAACCTAGTGCAGAAACCCAAGAAAAACTGTCACTAGTGCAGGAGTGTACACAATACCATGTGAAGGATGTGACAAAATATATGTGGGGAAGGGTGGGAAACAGCAAGATTTCTGGATATTAAAACGAGGGAGCACAAGAACGCCTGCAACCGTGGTGACCGTAAAAACACGTGTGTCCAACACTGAGACGATGATGGACACTCCTTGAGGTTCAGTAAGGCTAGATTAATCATTAAGGAAGATTTACGATGACGTTTAGTAACACTATACAACAGTAACACTATACAACAAAAATCTGGAAGTTACGTAATATCCAAATTGCTGATCGACATATTACTCATTCTTGTAACCGCTCTAACATGATGTTGACAGGTACTTCTCACCACAGTTGAACAACAAGTACATATACTACTAGTAGTAGTAGTTAGTAGTACTACTAGTTATACTACTAGTAGTAGTACTAGTAGTACTACTACTACTAGTAGTATAACTACTAGTAGTATAACTACTACTAACTACTACTACTACTACTACTAACTACTACTAACTACTACTGCTAACTAATACTACTACTACTACTACTAACTACTACTACTAACTACTACTACTACTACTAACTACTACTACTACTACTAACTACTACTAACTACTACTACTAACTAATACTACTACTACTACTACTAACTACTACTAACTACTACTACTACTACTAACTACTACTACTAACTACTACAACTACTAACTACTACCACCCTCTCGCAGCTTTCCACCTGCCTCCTGCCACTATATATACCCGTTCTTAGTTATCTCTGTATTAGGACTGAAGAAGCCACTGGTGGTGAAAAGTTTCATCTAATAAATGTCCTGAACTTTACATAAGTGTAGTTTTCCACGACTTGTCGGTGTCACTATACCATTTTTCATCACAGTTATTCAATGCATTTGTGAGTCTTAACATAAAATGCAAAAAGTGCTGAATTTTGTTCAGTATCTAGACTCAAAACTGTTCAAAGTCCTTTAAGTATCCAATCCAACTTGGAACTATCGAGAATTTTACGGATATACAAGCAGACACAAAACGGGCTAGAATTTCGTTTACTATTCAAGCAGACTCCAAACTACGCAGAGCTGCATCCAATATCCAAGCAGACACAAAACTATCCAGAATTTTGTCCAGTAAAAAAAGATCTCAAAACTGTCCGAAAGTTCGTCCACTATCCAAGAAGACTCAAAAAAAAAAAAAAAAAAAAAAAAAAAGATATAATTCGGCCAAAGCGAGTGAAATATGAACGTTGAATAGAAACAGACGTGTAGCTGGGAAACAATTTTAGTGTGCTCTCCTCTTTGTGTTCTGCATGTTTACAACAGTTTGCAAGTCTTTAATGGTGAGACCTTGTGATGTGGGAGCCATTAGTGCCTCCAACGTGTAAACAAAATATTCTAGTCGAGCCTATCGTCTGTCTGGTTAGTTAAATTTTTCCCGTGCAACCAGTGAGCCTCTTGCAGCAAGTCCATGGTGGCAGTGGAAGTGAGAATGGTGGTAGTGCTGGTTGTGTAATATTGGTGGTTATGGCTGTACTGGTGGTAATAGTAGTGGTAACACGAGTACTAATAATTGTAATCGTGGTAACGGAAGTGATGGTGATGCTTCTGCTTCTTCTGTTAATATTAATGCTGTTATTATTGCTGTTGTTGATGTTCCCATTAATGTTTGTGGCGGCAACGGTTCTGCTCTTGATGGTTGTGGTGTTGATGGTACTTGATTAATCATTAAACAAGAGTGTATAACATCCTTTACAGTGGAAAATAACAAACAGCGTACGTTACATGGGCATTTCAACCCTACAAATTATAAAATAAATGTTAAAATCACAAAACACAACGATAAGATGCATTTTTCAGATGCTGTTAGCTAGATAAACATATCTCTTGTTGGCTCGTGCTGATTCACCCAAATTATTATAGCTTTATTTAATTAAAAAAATCATAGTTAAATTTTGTTTATACCTTATGTTAAACTTGGAGACGTGAAAGAAATGATAGGCTTGCTTTAACATGGATAAATGAGAATAAGAACAGAATTCTTCTTAATATGCGATTTAAAATAATGTACAAAACTTTAAGTCATGGTAGCCACTACTACAAGTAAATAAAGCCAATATTACTTTTTTTCTAAACACTTATGACTAAAGTCATCACTACCACCGATTTGCAACTCATTACCACGTATGCAGGATGCTTTAAATAATAAAAAAAAATCATGAATAATTCATTTAAATGTTTCAAGTCTTACCTGTATTTTTCGTGAAATATTTTGAGTCTTGATTTCCACATCACTTTCATCTAGTAAATCACTATGTGTATAATAGCCTAAGGTGGATCATTAGAGGGTATTAACACTTGTCAATAAAATAAATCAACTCACATACACTAGTGACAAAGAAATAAATATTGTGTATATTTTGACCTCTGTCTCAAGATCTCTTCATATCTCTCCCGAGGTCAAAATATATAGAATTTTTGTATTTGTCTTCACAAGGGGTAATAGCTTTCATCATTTTCTATTTATATACATTACTCAACGGATGTCTCGTGTATGATAATATTACCGACATTAATCGTTCTCTTAGTGATTTCATGTAATATTATTTATTTCGATTTGCTTTTATTAATCTATAACTTTAAGCAATCGCTTTTTCTAAGCAATGACTTTATTTTCGTAAATGCTCATTTGTATCACCCAAAAGGACAAGATCATCAGATGGAGGGGCTATTTTGAGCTATTAAATGTTAAAGTAGAAAGGGAGAAAGTGATTCGATGGATTGGGCAGACAGGAAAAATATCTTGTAGGATCATGGGAGGACTGGAAGCGAGTGTGGGACTGGATAGAATGATGAAGGGTAAAGCAGCTGGAATATATGGGATTGGAAAAGAAACGTTTAAAGCAAATGGGGATATAATTTTGGAGTGGTTATTTTTTTGCTCAATTTGTGCTTTAGAGAAGGGAAAGTATGTTAGGCAAAGAACATACTTTGTTCCTGTGTATAAAGTAAAATAGAAGGAGAGAGAGTTGGATTTATAAGAAAATGAGCATGGTGATTCCTCTGGGTCAAGTGTACGGTCGAGTTATTACTGAAGCAATTAAATATAAGTCATAACGTAGGAGAGCAGAACAACAATGAAGATTTAGGAAGGGTAGGGGATGTGTAGACTCAGTGTTTACATCGATGTGAGTGAACAATATATAAAGGTAAGAATTTTTGCTGCATTTATGGATATAAAGAAGATACATGATAGGGTTGATACGGAAGCAGCGTGGTAGATGATGCAAATGTATGGAATAAGCAGTAGATAACTAAAAGCAGTGAATTGGTAGTAGGTTACTAAAAGATTAGATATTAGACTGGAGGCAGGGAGTGTGGATAAGAATAAGCAGTTTATTTGAGCATGATACATTTTAGTACAAAGGAGTATAGCAACTGGATGTACATGCCAAAAGCTCCTATATATGCAGAGCATTTTGGGCAAATTAAGACTAACTTAAGATTAATAAAGCAATAACAGTGCAGTAATTTTGTACATATGGTTGTTAGGTGAGTTTACAACCACTACAAGAAACTGAATATTCTGTTAGTTCGTGATACATGGCTTTAATAAGTTTGGTAGAGAGGAATTACAGTTTTGATTATTAACCTAAGACAGACACAATGGAATAACTAACATTTGAGATGATTACAGACATTGAGAGTAAATATATTGATTATAATGTCTTACCTATGTTCATAATATTGAGCAAATGCATGTATAGTTTTTACATATATATTTATGATGGGCTGGGATAGGTTAAGGAAATAAGGTGTTTCTTTAACTGTAGTTTTCAAAATGCTAGCCGAGTCAGTGGTTCTGGAGATTTCTGGCAGAGAGTTCCAGATTTTGGGCCCTTTTGCGTACACTGAGATTTTGAAAACATTTTTTTCCAATATTGCCACAAAATTTTATTTTCAAAGTTATCTTTAATATTGTCCTTTATGCAAATACTCACGTCCAATTTCAAAGAAGTGGACCGGTAAGAAAGTTGAAGGCGTTGGTCAGATGACCAAAGTTCCAGTGGTGAGTCGTCATTTGACGAAGAAACACACCAGGATACGTTAGTCCTCTTCTGGACGACCTTTACCTAACCTAACCCCAAATGCTGAAGACAGTGTGTGTTCCTACCACTTTTTAGCAGTTTAGTATATTTATCATTAAATAACTCAAACAAATGTTTAATATTTCAATTCTAACCTGGAATTACTAAGAATTTATTGATACATATCACATTTCGTGCAATGTTCACTGAGAATCTGCAACACATTTAACCCGGTATTGTATCCATAACTTCGTCAAAAAAATACATCTCGCAGATGCTTATGCTTTTTGTCTGGATCATGACACCAAAACATTTCTTCCCGATAAATTTTGAGTGAGGTCTTGGATAACAAACATGAGTGTAAAATGAGTAGATAACAGTGGCTCCACAAACAAACAAAAAAAATACTCCGCACATACGCTTTACTCTTATCAAGAGTGATGAACTGATAATATCGACTCCAGGCTGAGGGACTGATTACCTCAAATTCCTTCTGATCTTTAACCATTCTTCCTTGTACTGGACTGAGAAAGTCACTAATTGACGAGATGTTTCCACAATAAAGATTCCCAAGTGCTACACAAGCGTTTAATTCATCATCAAAACAATATTTAGGTGATTTTAGAAAACATTGAAAATTTTCCTTGACGCCCAACATGAGCACTCTGTGAAGAAATGAAAAAAGTTCGGTGTTGAAGTAAAAAAAAAAACATTACTAAACATTTTAGTAGCAACTGCTGCACTATATCAAGTGATCACTGTAATTTACCAGAAGTTATAAACAAACTTGTTGATCCACGACTTGCAACTGTGATAAATTGGGATTTCTTTACTTAGCTCTCAGACTCCTGTTGATGGTAGTGACATTGTTGTTACGTTGGTGGTGATGCTGGTGTTAGTGTGGTGATAAAGAGAAATGATCTGGTCGTGGTGAGGGTATTGATCTCCCTTCCTCTCTCTCTCTCTCTCTATCTATCTATCTATCTCTCTATCTCTCTATCTCTCTATCTCTCTATCTCTCTCTCTCTCTCTCTCTCTCTCTCACACACACACACACACACACACACACACGGGAGAGATAAAGAGAACTTTTGTATGACTACGCAGTGTTTTCTTTATAAACTTGTGAACTAATAATAGACAGGAAATTTTAATGTTTCTGTAAAAAAAAATCCGTTGCCTTGCCGGTTTCATAGAGCTAAGTGCCACAGTGACAATGAGACCATCCTCGCTTGTGTGTCACATGAATTTGTGTCACTCAGACCATCTTAGATTATCTATCGTAATGCCTCATTCGTAAACACATGTCTTGTAAAATACAACGTTAATGTAAACTGGTCTGTTATTGCGTCAAACATTCCTCGGCGGAATAACCGCACAACACTAAGCAACATAATGTGATTTCTCATGAGACGTAACTGAAAGCTTGTGTTGATACAAACTTTGCTCTAGGTCTTCATCTCCTAATCTCAAGGTTAACAGTTTCGTTTCTTTTAGTTACGCTGCAACATATGTTTGCTTTTTTTTACAAGAACGGGAAAGATACTAGGGCTGACAGGTTAAGATACTGGGAATGAAGGGTAGGGATACTGGGAATGAAGGGTAGGGATACTGGTAATGAAGGGTAGGGACACGGGGGCTGACGGGTAGGGATACTGGGAATGAAGGGTAGGGATACTGGTAATGAAGGGTAGGGACACGGGGGCTGACGGGTAGGGATACTGGGAATGAAGGGTAAGGATACAGGAGCTGATGGGTAGGGATACTGGGAGTGAAGGGTAAGGGATACTGCGAATGAATGGTAGGGATACTGAGAATGAAGGGTAGGGATACGGGGAATGAAGGGATGGAATACAGAAGCTGAAGGGATGGAAAACAGAAGCTGAAGGGTAGGGATACAGGGGGTGAAGGGTAGGGATACGGGGAATGAAGGGTAGGAATACAGTGACTGAACGTTGGGATACAGTAGCTGAAGTGTTGGAAGACTAGAGCTGAACGAGAGGAAGACAAAAGCTTGATCAAATAAGCCACAGAAACAAACCTGTTCTTCAGTCCTCCTCCGTCCAACTCTACCTACATTTACCTCTCCAGCTGCTGCCTTCGTAGTGTTCTCATCATTCTCTTCCTTTCTCAACATTCTTTTGGCCGCTGTAAACCAAGAGATTGACACTTTAGAACAATTCCAAACGATAAACTAATAACTACATGCATTTCGGTCGCTGCATGATCCGGAAAGGTATCCCCGTATTGCCTATCTCCGGTCTTCCTTTCTTCAAGTTTGTGATGCAGTTATTTACCAGCAATGAAGAATTGAAACGAGTCAGAAAAGACATTTACAAGTTATTATACGGAAATTTACATCAGTGCCTTTATTAATAATGGCAAATTAGAACATATGCAAGCCAGATCTAATTCAAACTTTCCTGTAAGAAGTACCAGCTATGAAGCTAAATTAAGAGGCATTCTTATGATTTCTCAGAGACATATAACCTGAAAAAAAAGGAAAATCTGTGCCTATTCAATTTATGAACGCTCTTAAACGCAATATTTTCAAATTATCTATAGTCCTATAAGAAAAGAACGTTATTGTTTTTAACAACTTTGTCTAATAAAATTGCTTTAAAAATTGCATATTTGCACTTATACAGCCCAAAATCAATACGGAAATATTTTCAATTAAGGTATACTAGTTTTAAGGATTTGAAGTCAATCAGAATAGGCATTCTCTAGTTATTACTTGGGAAAGACTGTATTTAATTGAACTTGCAAATTGGAATTAACACAGCTCAGTGACAACCAAACTTTCATTTAATTAAGCCCACAAACGGTAAAAGTTTGCAGCCGATTAAAAAAGATATTCTCCAGCAGTTGATCTGCTACCAGTGGCTTCCAAATCTTAAACAATTTCAGTAAAATTTCAAATATTCATCTACTGAGGAAGGAAACTTACGGAGTATTACCCTTCTTACAGATTATATTGTTATTAATAGTTTGAAGACGATCAGAAGAAACATTTTTTCATTAAATATTAATAGATATCACTATTTGTTCGATAAAATTGGCATATTGGAATTTATGCCACCCAATAACAGCATGAACCATGCGTTCAGATAACCTCAACAGTGATGAAAATTTGATGCCGATCAGGCGAGTCATTCTGCATTTATGGCACGGATTCCAACGATTGCAATTTTTTCTTGCTATATTACTATTACCAAATATCTGCCTGCCCCAAATAAAACTTAATGGGTACTATCCTGCCCCTAAGGTGCATCAGAGGAGATACTGAAATTTATGCAACGTGGTCGGGAATAAAATTCCACCCTGTTATATACACAAAATGGCACAATCTGCCCCTATACACTCTAGTTTCTCCCTCCGCTGTCGTCGAATTAGGAGGAGCTATTTTTGAACATTTGAAGTTTCTCCGCTGATGGCTTTCACAGTTATCCGAGCCATTCTAGGATGGGTTCAACTACTTCGTTAATATTATACGTGAATATGCCATTTGCTATGAGAATCTGGCTCTCTCTACCGTACACGAGAGTTGCAGATTTGAAGCTGATTGGATGAGGCATTCTCAAGTTATGAGAGAAATGAAAACAAAAGTTTAAAGAGGAATAGAAATGGAAAAAAAACGGAAAAAATTCAGACAATCCCTTAAAGGTATCTCCCAAGGGGATGCCTAATTAGTTTTATATTTATGATCAGTTTCATTAAACCCATATAGATTTAGAGAGGAATAGCGTCAAAAAGAGAGAGAGTTACGAAGGTTCTCACAAGCTCGACAAAAAGAGACCCAAAGTCTTAGAACTTCAATTAAGTATCGGGAATGTGTCAGGGTGGCAGGGCGTCAAGAACGTTGGGTCAGTTGTTGTGCTAAGCCAGTGAATCTAGAAAAGAATTCGCCATGTTGCTACAAATCTGTCACAAGTTTTGGTGAATTTTATTGATAGCTAGTTAACAAATTGTGAGAAAGCAGTCAGCCAGTCAGAACTAAGCATAACTGAGAGATGTGACTAATGTGTTTACAAGACATATTAAGTTTAAGTGGAACTGGCAAAGTAAGCACTTATGGGCGCTCACATCTAACTTGTGGCCTTAAAAAAAGGAGTTTATTTGTCGACCATTTCTAAAGTCAAAAACGTTTGCAGTGTGTTACCATAAACATTCAGGCCGGAGTTGTGGTAAGATATTTACTATCGAGGCTCCAGATTCATGGTAAATATAAGCATGAAGCATACTCTAGTAAGATTTTTGATTATGCTAGAATATGCATAAGTTTAATAATAAAAAGCGACACTATCAGTCACCACCGGCTTCAAATAAAAATATTGCAAAGTTCGTAAAGTTTCTAGGAACATATGTAATCATAATCTCTCATAAGTATCGACGATGGTACAGATATTACCTTGTTGCTCATGGCACGAGAAGAAATGTTTGAATACGTTCGATTAAGTGTCATTTCTATGTACTCTTGTGTAAACATTACTATTGACCTGCTTGACCAGACCACCAAGCAGTCTCCTTTCGTTTTCCAACATGCATTTAAATTTAATGGAAGGATGCAAATCGTTTAAAATAGGAATATTGTGCAAAAATAATATAATTTATACGGTATTATACACTAATTAATATATCTCACTAACAATTAAATTCCTGCACTTGACATTCACGAATAAATTACAAATATTGTACACTAATGGTTCACTTTCCTAGAGGAATTTGTTTATCCATGGAACTTCAATTTCTCTATAAAAAAAATTATTGTTGCTTATGAGCCAATACGACTTCATTAACTAATTATTCCAGATATGAAATATCACATCTCTCCTTAATTTTTGTGAAACATAATATCGTAATTATGCATTTCTGTGCAAAAGCATATGCAGGCTCGTTGCTCCCGACCTCCGGGACTCCTGAAGCAGCATCAGTCAGTATTTCCCGCATTAATCACATTTCTAATTGGCTTCAATACGTTCCACTGAGTCTGCCTCCAAATACACAATTTATTCAGGTGAAATGTTTGTTGTCAGTGGGCGGCCTGACTAAGGTTATTACTACTCAAGAAATCAGTAAAAGGCTCTTCATCCGCTTATTCCTTGAATCAAATCTGATTGCATCCGTTTCATGCATGCGCTGAATGATCCCTAAGCATGAAATAAAATTTTACTCAATGGGGAAGTCCTCAATAGAAAACAGCAATAATATGTAACACAATTTTTTTTAATGATACCAACAGTTTCATGAGTAAGACGCATGTGCAATATTTGGAATCCTTACTGACGGAAGGGTATGCCCTCGCTGCAGGCTTTATCAGTTGGATCCAGAGATTAGTTACAGTGCTAGACACATCTGGATGTAGAGAGGTGGTTTGAGATAAGTATTCTCTCAGCCTTGGTGCAAGAGAATCAGAGTCCAAGAATGATTTTTTTTTTTGAAGGCTGAGTGACTGACCTCCTCTAACTACTTCTCCACTTCGTCTGTCTCAAGGATTGTAATTAGTCTTTACGAATGATGAATGCTGCAGCGCAGGCGTAACATTTCCTCAATGAAGACAGTTAATGTTGCTTGTGCGTTTTACTCATCAGCAATAAAACAGACGTCATTCACTGACAATTTAGCGCATGTGCTAGTCACCTGAGGGAAGTGCAAGTGTTACGTCACTGGAGATTATAGAGCAGTGGTTCTTAACCCCTGAATCGCGACCCATTTGAATTAGGTCTCCAAGTGACTAGGAATTTATACACAACCCGCACATAAAAGAGAGAAGCTTACGACGACGTTTCGGTCCGACTTGGACCATTGACAGAGTCACACTAACCAGAAGTGGAGCAGGACGGCTATATATAGGCAGGAAGAGGTGGTGGTAGTAGTAGTAGTAGTACAAGAATGGTATATAATACCGACAAGATGAAATTAAGACACATGCGCAACACCCGGGCATCCCCATCGTAGACGTTTCGCCATCCAGCCAGCCACTGGATGGCGAAACGTCCACAACAGACAACCAGACGCCGCACATGTGTCTTAATTTCATCAGTAGTTGTAGTAGTAGTAGTAGAAGATGTAGTAGCAGTGGTAGTGGTAGAAGTGGGAAATAAGGAGGACGAGCCAGTCAAATACAAAGGAAGGGGAGCACTGCAAGAGAGCTAGGTGCCCACTGAGGGAGAGCAAGCGCACAGAGGTGGGTGAAAGGGGAAGTGGGAAATAAATGAAGAAGGAACAAAAACACGAGACAGAAGACAACCCAGAGGAGAAAAGGAAAGAGAAAAGGGGAAGAGGGAGAAGAAGAAAAAGAAAAAGAAAAAGAAAAAATGAGGAGTCAGGTTAAGTCACGGATGTTCTGAAGTTTGGAGCATTTTACAATGTAGTGGGAGAGGAAGGCATCTACAGAGACGAAGCCAGGGCTAAGGTTCATACAAGGAAAGTTGTGTATTAGAGAGGATTCAACTAGACGGCGACTGTTCGAGTTGGAAGTAGGGAAGACAGTTTTAGCAGAAGACCAGTCAATAGGATGGCTATGATCTCTGACGTGACAGAAAAGAGCATTGTTAGTGTCGGCAAGCCTAACACTATTTTTGTGCTCCTTAAGTCTGTCAGAAAGATATCGACCAGTTTCTCCGAAGTATTGAAGAGGACAGGAGGAGCAAGAAATAGAGTAGACACCAGGAACATCTGTAGAGGAAGGAGAGGTATGAACGAGATTAGTGCGAAGAGTGTTAGTCTGGCGGAAGGTAAGCTTGATGTCTAAGGGACGGAGAGAATTGTTGAGATTAGAAACACCGGAAATGTAGGGAAGGCAGAGGATAGAAGAGTTCCCAGCAGTAGAGAGTTTGGGAGAGAAGAAATTGCGTTTAGCACGTGAGAGGGCAGAGTCTATGAAATGGGAAGGGTAGCCAAGACGGGAAAACAAATTATGAAGAGTGGAAATTTTTGCTGGAAGGAACTGAGGATCACAGATGCGGAGGGCACGGAGAAAGAGGGAGATAAGAACACTTTCTTGACAGGGGAAGCATGATAGGAAAAGTAGTGAATGTACATGCCACTGTGCATAGGTTTTCGGTAAACGGAAAAGGAAAATCCTGTATCTGAGCGGTGGACATGGACATCAAGGAAAGGAAGCAAGGAATTAGATTCCCATTCAGCTTTAAACTTAATGGAAGGGGCAAGATTATTAAGAGCTTCAAGAAAAGGTTGGAAAAGACTGGAGTCATGAGGCCACAGAGCAAAGATGTCATCCACATAGCGGAGCCAGAGTGAAGGTTGCACATCGAGGGTAGGAAGAAGAACAGTCTCGAAGTACTCCATGTAAAGATTAGCAAGGACAGGAGAGTACTTCGAGACTGTTCTTCCTACCCTCGATGTGCAACCTTCACTCTGGCTCCGCTATGTGGATGACATCTTTGCTCTGTGGCTCCTCATTTTTTCTTTTTCTTTTTCTTTTTCTTCTTCTCCCTCTTCCCCTTTTCTCTTTCCTTTTCTCCTCTGGGTTGTCTTCTGTCTCGTGTTTTTGTTCCTTCTTCATTTATTTCCCACTTCCCCTTTCACCCACCTCTGTGCGCTTGCTCTCCCTCAGTGGGCACCTAGCTCTCTTGCAGTGCTCCCCTTCCTTTGTATTTGACTGGCTCGTCCTCCTTATTTCCCCCTTTTACCACTACCACTGCTACTACCTCTTCTACTACTACTACTACTACTACAACTACTGACGAAATTAAGACACATGTGCGGCGTCTGGTTGTCTTTGTTGTGGGCGTTTCGCCATCCAGTGGCTGGCTGGATGGCGAAACGTCTACGATGGGGATGCCCGGGTGTTGCGCATGTGTCTTAATTTCATCTTGTCGGTATTATATACCATTCTTGTACTACTACTACTACTACCACCACCACCTCTTCCTGCCTATATATAGCCGTCCTGCTCCACTTCTGGTTAGTGTGACTTTGTCAATGGTCCAAGTCGGACCGAAACGTCGTCGTAAGCTTCTCTCTTTTATGTGCAGGTTATTTGTGTATCGTTCCAGTCACGGTATTGTGCCTTTTGTGTTATTTATGACTAGGAATTTATTATTTTTAACACACCGGAGTCTCCCACTAAGGCAGGGTGACCCGAAAAAGAAGATAAAAGTTTTTCTCCTTTTTACATCCAGTAATTTATTTAGAAAGGGTTAGTAGCACCTCGCTCCCGGCATTGTAGCTGCCTTTTAATGATTTGGAGAAGGCATATAACAGGGTTGATTTGGGGGGGGTTGAGGGGGGCGGCAATGTGGCAGATGTAGCAGATATTTAGAATAGGAGGTAGTTTATTAAAGGAAGTGAAGAGTTTTTACGAGGATGATGAGGCCCAGGATAGAGTTTGTAGGAGAGAGGGAGATAATTTTCCAGTAAAAGTAGGACTTAGGCAAGGATGTGTGATGTCACCGTGGTTGTTCATTATATTTATAGGTGGGGTTGTAAGAGAAGTGAATGCTCGGGTGTTAGTAAGAGGTGTTGTGTTAAAAGATAAAGAATCTAACATAGAGTGAGAGTTGTCACAGTTGCTCTTTGCTGATAACACTGTGCTTTTGGGAGATTCTGAAGGGATGTTGCAGAGGTTGGTGGATGAGTTTGGTAGGGTATGTAAAATAAGAAAATTAAAAGTGAATATAGGAACGAGTACGATGATGAGAATAAAAATAGGTAACGGAAGATTGGATATGAGATTGAAGGGAGAGAGTATGGAGGAGGTGAATGTATTCAGATATTTAGGAGTAGATAGGTCAGCAGACGGGCCTATGAAAGATGAGGTGAATCATAGAATTGGCGAGGTAAAAGAAGTGATGGATGCACTGAGGAGACTCTGCAGACTAAGAACTTTGCCATGGAAGCAAAGAGGGAAAACATTTGAGAGTATAGTTATACCAATGCTCTTATATGGGAGTGAGCATGGGTGGTGGATGATGCAACAAGGAGAAGGCTGGAGGCAGTGGAGAAGTCGTGTCTGACAGCAATGTGTGGTGTGAATATAATGCAGAGAATTCGTACTTTAGAAATTAGGAGTAGGTGCAGGATTACCAAAACTATTACCAGAGGGCTAAGGAGGGGTTGTTGAGGTGGTTTGGACATGTAGAGAAATGGAACAAATTGGAATTACTTGTAGATGATATAAATCTGTAGTGGAGGGAAGGCAGGGTAGGGGTCGGCCTAGGAAAGGTTGGAGGGAGGGGGTAAAGTAGGTTTTGTGTGCGAGGGACTTGGCCTTCCAGCATGCATACGTGAGTGTTAGATAAGAGCGAATAGAGACGAATGGTTTTTAGGACTTGACGTGCTGCTGGAGTGTAAGTCAACATTTATGAAGGGATTTAGGGAAACCTGTCGGCCCGACTTGAGTCGTGGAGATGGGAAGTGCGGTGACTGCACTCTGAAGGAGGGGTGTTAATGTTAGTTTTATAACTGTAGTGTAAGCGTACGTCTGGCAAGACAGTGATGGAGTGAATGATGAAACTTTTTCTTTCTCGAGCCACCTTGCCTTGGTGGGAAACGGCCGATGTGTTAATAAAAAAATTATTTTTATTTATTTATTTATTTATTTATTATTATTATTATTATTATTATTATTATTATTATTATTATTATTATTATTACTAACTAACTCTACTACTACTACCTGTCTTATTTCATAACTAGTATTAAGAAGTTGTTTCCCTACTCTTTACAGGTTGGTTACTTCGTACATAGAAATTATGAATAAAAGTCAGTACAATGAGGAACATGTTAATGTTGGCTACACCCACATCACTCAGCATTTAGTCAAAACAATCTCAGAAGGCACTTAGAAAGGAAACACTATGCACTTTTGAACAGAGAGCTGAATTTCTTTGAAAGGAAAAAAAGTGAAATAGCAGAGACTGGATGCTCCTACAAACTGAGCTGTTTACTCCATGCAGCAAACATTTTTTTCACACCTGGTAGCTTGTAGGACTGCACACACACACTATTTAGGAACTGGTAAAACCAGCAGCCCTCGAGGTGGTATGTACAGTTTGTGGAAGTGAAGCTGCAAAGAAAATTGAACCGATAACTCTGTCAAATGACAGAATTAAGTCAACGATTTAAGAACATTTCGTGGGATGTAGAATAAGTGATTGTGGCCATAATGTGTGGACATTGTTGTCTTCAGCTGGACGAGTCTACAGATGTAAGTGATGGTGTCCAGTTTACTCACTTTCTACTCACCACCCCTTCCTCCCTCCCTCCCTCCATCCTCTCTACTCACCATCCATCCCTCCTTCCCTCAACCACATCCTACTCATCATTCCTTTTTACTCCTTCACCCTTCTCTCTCTCCCTCCTCTCTTCTCACTATTCCTCCCTCCTTCCTCAACTTCCCTCCTCACCTTCCCTCCCTCCCTACTTCCACTATCAAAAGAGAAATATAATGGTGAGGGCAAAAAAATGCATTATGTAGATGTGTTCGACCAATTCCCAATTTTCTTTCATCACTTAACCCCTTCCTCGCTTGCTCTTTCTCAGCCCTTCCCTTCCCTCTTTTCTTGCCCCTTCCCTCACTTCCCGCTAAGCTTTCACTCTCTCGCGCCCCTACTTCTCTTTCTCGCCCTGTCCATTTTTTCCCAAATTATCATTGTCTCTCCGATTCCCCCTTATTTCTCCTCTTCCATCATGTTTCTCCTCCTCCTTGCATTTTACCTTCCCTCTTGTTTCCCCGTTTCCCTCTTGTCTCTCCCTTCTTGCCTTCCCTCTTGTCTCTCTCTTCTTACCCCTCCCCCATTTCTTTTTGTCTCTCCACTTCTCTCGTGTCTACCCCCTTCCATCATGTCTCTCCCTTCATGTTTCTTCCTTTTACACTTGTCTCCCCCTTACCCCTTACCCCTATTTTCTTTTGTCTTGTCACGTGCCCTTGCTTCCCTCTTGCACTGCCCCTTCGCCAGTCCTGCACTTCTCTTGTCTACCTCATCTCTCTTCTGTCTACCTCCTCATCCCTCTTCTGTCTAAATCCTAATCATTCTTCTGTCTAGCTCCTCATCCGTCTCCTCCTGCCTAGCGCCTCGTCCCTTTACTCCTGTCTAGCCCCTCATCTTTCTTTCCTATCTAGCCTCTCATCCCTTTTTACTGTCAAACCCCTCATCCTTCTTTCCTATCTAGCCCCTCATCCCTCTTTCCTATCTAGCCCCTCATCACTCTTTCCTATCTAGCGCCTCATCCCTCTTTACCGTCTAGCCTTTCATCCCTCTTTCCTGTCTAGCCCCCTCATCCTACTTCTGTCTAGCCCCTCATCCCTCTTTGCTGTCTAGCCCCTCATCCCTCTTTCCTATCTAGCCCCTCATCACTCTTTACTAACCCCTCATCCCTCTTTCCTGTCTTGCCCATCATCCCTCTTTACTGCCTAGCCCCTCATCCCTCTTTCCTATCTAGCTCCTCATCCCTCTTTATTGTCTAGCCCCTCATCCCTCTTCTACCTAGTCCCTCATCCCTCTTTCCTATCTAGCCCCTCATCTCTCTTTACTGTCTAGCCCCTCATCCCTCTTTTCTATCTAGCCCCTCATCCCTCTTTCCTGTCTAGCCTCTCATCCTACTTCTGTCTAGCCCCTCATCCCTCTTTCCTGTCTAGCCCCTCATCCTACTTCTGTCTAGCCCCTCATCCCTCTTTACTGTCTAGCCCCTCATCCCTCTTTCCTATCTAGCCCCTCATCCCTCTTTCCTATCTAGCCCCTCATCCCTCTTTACTGTCTAGCCTCTCATCCCTCTTTCCTGTCTAGCCCCTCATCCTACTTCTGTCTAGCCCCTCATCCCTCTTTACTGTCTAGCCCCTCATCCCTCTTTCCTGTCTAGCCCCTCATCCCTCTTTCCTGTCTAGCTCCTCATCCCTCTTTCCTGTCTAGCCCCTCATCCTACTTCTGTCTAGCCCCCTCATCCCTCTTTGCTGTCTAGCCCCTCATCCTTCTTTCCTATCTAGCCCCTCATCCCTCTTTCCTATTTAGCCCCTCATCCCTCTTTCCTATCTAGGCCCTCATCCCTCTTTACTGTCTAGCCCCTCATTCTTCTTTACTGTCTAGCCCCTCATCCCTCTTTACTGTCTAGCCCCTCATCCCTCTTTCCTGTCTAGCCCCTCATCCTACTTCTGTCTAGCCCCTCATCCCTATCTAGCCCCTCATCCCTCTTTACTGTCTAGCCCCTCTTCTCTCTTTACTGTCTAGCCACTCACCCCTCTTTACTGTCTAGCCCCTCATCCCTCTTTCCTATTTAGCCCCTCACCACTCTTTACTGTCTAGCCCCTCATCCCTCTTTCCTATTTAGCCCCTCATCCCTCTTTCCTGTCTAGCCCCTCATCCTACTTCTGTCTAGCCCCTCATCCCTCTTTACTGTCTAGCCCCGCAGCCCTCTTTCCTGTCTAGCCCCTAATCCCTCTTTACTGTCTAGCCCCTCGTCCCTATCTAGCCCCTCATCCCTCTTTACTGTCTAGTCCCTCATCCCTCTTTCCTATCTAGCCCCCTCATCCCTCTTTACTGTCTAGCCCCTCATCCTTCTTTCCTATCTAGCCCCTAATCCCTCTTTACTGTCTAGCTCTCATCCTTATTTACTGTCTAGCCCCTCATCCCTCTTTCCTGTCTAGCCCCTCATCCTACTTCTGTCTAGCCCCTCATCCCTCTTTACTGTCTAGCCCCTCGTCCCTATCTAGCCCCTCATCCCTCTTTACTGTCTAGCCCCTCAGCCTTCTTTACTGTCTATCCCCTCATCCCTCTTTACTGTCTAGCCCCTCATCCCTCTTTCCTGTCTAGCCCCTCATCCTACTTCTGTCTAGCCCCTCATCCCTATCTAGCCCCTCATCCCTCTTTACTGTCTAGCCCCTCATCCCTCTTTACTGTCTAGCCCCTCATCCCTCTTTCCTATTTAGCCCCTCATCCCTCTTTACTGTCTAGCCCCTAATCCCTCTTTCCTATTTAGCCCCTCATCCCTCTTTCCTATTTAGCCCCTCATCCCTCTTTCCTGTCTAGCCCCTCATCCTACTTCTGTCTAGCCCCTCATCCCTCGTTACTGTCTAGCCCCGCAGCCCTCTTTCCTGTCTAGCCCCTAATCCCTCTTTACTGTCTAGCCCCTCGTCCCTATCTAGCCCCTCATCCCTCTTTACTGTCTAGCCCCTCAACCCTCTTTCCTATCTAGCCCCTCATCCCTCTTTACTGTCTAGCCCCTCATCCTTCTTTCCTATCTAGCCCCTCATCCCTCTTTACTGTCTAGCCCTCATCCTTCTTTACTGTCTAGCCCCTCATCCCTCTTTCCTGTCTAGCCCCTCATCCTACTTCTGTCTAGCCCCTCATCCCTCTTTACTGTCTAGCCCCGCAGCCCTCTTTCCTGTCTAGCCCCTAATCCCTCTTTACTGTCTAGCCCCTCGTCCCTATCTAGCCCCTTATCCCTCTTTACTGTCTAGCCCCTCATCCCTCTTTCCTATCTAGCCCCTCATCCCTCTTTACTGTCTAGCCCTCATCCTTCTTTACTGTCTAGCCCCTCATCCCTCTTTCCTGTCTAGCCCCTCATCCTACTTCTGTCTAGCCCCTCATCCCTCTTTACTGTCTAGCCCCGCAGCCCTCTTTCCTGTCTAGCCCCTAATCCCTCTTTACTGTCTAGCCCCTCGTCCCTATCTAGCCCCTTATCCCTCTTTACTGTCTAGCCCCTCATCCCTCTTTCCTGTCTAGCCCCTCATCCTACTTCTGTCTAGCCCCTCAATCCTCTTTACTGTCTAGTCCCTCATCCCTCTTTCCTATCTAGCCCCTCATCCCTCTTTACTGTCTAGCCCCTCATCCCTCTTTACTGTCTAGCCCCTCATCCCTCTTTCCTATCTAGCCCCTCATCCCTCTTTATTGTCTAGCCCCTCATCTCTCTTTCCTATCTAGCTCCTCATCCCTCTTTACTGTCTAGCCCCTCTTCCCTCTTTCCTATCTAGCCCCTCATCCCTCTTTCCTGTCTATCCCCTCATCCCTCTTCTCTCGTCTAGCCCCTCGTACCTCTTTATTGTCTAGCCCCTCATCTCTCTTTCCTATCTAGCTCCTCATCCCTCTTTCCTGTCTAGCCCCTCATCCCTCTTTACTGTCTAGCCCCTCATCCCTCCTTACTGTCTAGCCCCTCATCCCTCTTTACTGTCTAGCCCCTCATCCTTCTTTCCTGTCAAGCCCCTCATCCTACTTCTGTCTAGCCCCTCATCCCTCTTCCTATCTAGCCCTTCATCCCTCTTATCTATCCCCTCATCCCTCTTTCCTATCTAGCCCCTCATCCCTTTTTACTGTCTAGCCCCTCATCCCTCTTTCCTATCTATCCCCTCATCCCTCTTTATTGTCCAGCCCCTCATCCCTCTTTACTGTCTAGCTCCTCATTCCTCTTTACTGTCTAGCCCCTCATCCCTCTTCTTCAGCCTAGTTTTCATCCCTCTTCTCTTGCCTCTCATCCTCTCTTCTTATGCCTTGCTCTTCAGTTTTCTTTTCCTTTTCCATCAACCTTTCTATGTAATCAGTCCTTCAGCCTAGATGTTTTTTTTCTTATTTTATAATCTTAGTCTTGATGAATCTGAAGTTAGGACAGGAAGATGGACGCTTGTGTGGGAGTGAGATAGGGTGCAGCAGGTGAAGACAGTCTGGGTGCAGAGGAGACCTCCTTCAACCTGTTTGCTAACCTGTACCTCAACTTTTTCATGATCTAGTTGTACTAATGGGTCCCGGCCCACGGTGACGATGCCTTCAACTGCTGCACCTCCTCTGGCTCCTATACAAGCGTCCACCTTCCTGCCTATGATTCAGGGTGTCCTGTGGCTCGGATGGTAACGCAATCTGCTCCCATACTGAGTGTCCGTGGTTCGAACCCCGAAATGAATGGAAACGTTGGGAATGTTGACATACACCTGTTGTCCCTGGTCACCTAGGAGTAAACCATACCCCCGGCCGGGATTGAACCCGCGGTCATAGAGTCTCAAAACTCCAGCCCGTCGCGCTAGCCACTAGACCAGCTAGCCACAATAAGATTCATCCAACTAGGTATATTTCTACACCATAGGAAAGTTAGCACAGGCACCTCTGTGACCACAAATGCAAGTTTTTACAGACGAATCTCCAGCTAGCGTGGCCGTGACGAACTCTAGCTCAAGTCCCTTCACTGCCGTCAACATGACTTAAGAAATCGTAATGACACGATTGCAAATAAACCATACCCCCGGCCGGGATTGAACCCGCGGTCATAGAGTCTCAAAACTCCAGCCCGTCGCGCTAGCCACTAGACCAGCTAGCCACAATAAGATTCATCCAACTAGGTATATTTCTACACCATAGGAAAGTTAGCACAGGCACCTCTGTGACCACAAATGCAAGTTTTTACAGACGAATCTCCAGCTAGCGTGGCCGTGACGAACTCTAGCTCAAGTCCCTTCACTGCCGTCAACATGACTTAAGAAATCGTAATGACACGATTGCAAATAAACCATACCCCCGGCCGGGATTGAACCCGCGGTCATAGAGTCTCACAGAGGTGCCTGTGCTAACTTTCCTATGGTGTAGAAATATACCTAGTTGGATGAATCTTATTGTGGCTAGCTGGTCTAGTGGCTAGCGCGACGGGCTGGAGTTTTGAGACTCTATGACCGCGGGTTCAATCCCGGCCGGGGGTATGGTTTATTTGCAATCGTGTCATTACGATTTCTTAAGTCATGTTGACGGCAGTGAAGGGACTTGAGCTAGAGTTCGTCACGGCCACGCTAGCTGGAGATTCGTCTGTAAAAACTTGCATTTGTGGTCACAGAGGTGCCTGTGCTAACTTTCCTATGGTGTAGAAATATACCTAGTTGGATGAATCTTATTGTGGCTAGCTGGTCTAGTGGCTAGCGCGACGGGCTGGAGTTTTGAGACTCTATGACCGCGGGTTCAATCCCGGCCGGGGGTATGGTTTATTTGCAATCGTGTCATTACGATTTCTTAAGTCACCTAGGAGTAAGTAGGTGCCTAGGTGTTATTCGATAGTAGTGGGTGGCATCCCTGGGTGTGTTAGTCGATAGTAGTGGGTGGCATCCCTGGGTGTGTTAGTCGATAGTAGTGGGTGGCATCCCAAGAGGTGGTAGTAGACAGTAATGGGTGGCATCCCAAGGTAGTAGACAGTAGTGGGTGGCATCCCAAGGGGTGGTAGTAGACAGTAGTGGATGGCATCCCAAGGGATGGTAGTAGACAGTAGTGGGTGGCATCCCAAGGGGTGGTAGTAGACAGTAGCGGGTGGCATCCCAAGGGGTGATAGTCGACAGTAGTGGGTGGCATTTCAACCGGTGGTAGTAGACAGTAGTGGGTGGCATCCCAAGGGGTGATAGTCGACAGTAGTGGGTGGCATCCCAAAGGGTGGTAGTAGACTGTAGTGGGTGGCATCCCAAGGGGTGGTAGTAGACAGTGGGTGGCATCCCAAGGGATGGTAGTAGACAGTAGTGGGTGGCATCCCAAGGGGTGGTAGTAGACAGTAGTGGGTGGCATCCCAAGGGGTGGTAGTAGACAGTAGTGGGTGGCATCCCAAGGGGTGGTAGTAGACAGTAGTGGGTGGCATCCCAAGGGGTGATAGTCGACAGTAGTGGGTGGCATCCCTGGGGTTGGCAGTATACCTTAGAGCTGGACTTTCGAGTTTCAACACTTTCAAATAACCTTTATACTGAATTGATAAAGCCACTAGTTAACAAACTGTCTTCAGTATAAAGATGCTGAGGTGTTGCTTATGTGTCTTTTTAAAAAACTTGTCGGTACTGTATACCGAGTGTATATACACTGAACGATATGCACCATTGGGTGTCGATAAATGATATAAAATATAGAAACAATGGAAAAACGAGACAAATATTACAGTATAATGCGATCCTTTAATGAGAACTTTTCGCCCACACAGTGGGCTTTAATAAATCACAAACAGATGTACCTGGGAATAAAGGTATGCTGAGGTCAGTGGTCACGTGTGGTCATACCTGTCCTAAGTTGTCTGGGAGTTAGCGTGGGGTGTTACCTAGCACCATGGCTTGTTGTAGTGTTTTAGAATCTCAGGTTAAAGTGTTGAAGAAGGAGGTTCTACTTCTTCAGGAGCAAAATAGGAGGCTGAAGCTTCATCTAGATGGGTTTGGGAGTGAGTGTGAGATGGTTGGAGCTGGTAAGGAGGAAAAAGTTACCAGTAGTAATCGGGAGAGTGGCAGCCGCTTTAAGTGGCAAGTTGTTCACAATTCAGGAAGAAGGACGATAAGGAAGGTTAATAGAGAAGATGTGAAGGTAGGAAATCGATTCTCTGTTCTTCAGGACGAGTGTACTTCAGTGGTTAGTGAGGTTAAAGGTACCACTGACTTCCCTGCTTATCAAGGTAAGAATATCCTAATTGTGGGAGATTCTCAGGTAAGATATATGGACTGTTCTTTTTGTTACAGAGATAGAAAGGTCAGACAGAGGGTGTGCCTCCCAGGAGCTGGTGTTGGTGACATAGTCAGCAGGTTGGATAATATTATGTCAGGCAATGGAAATAAGCCCATTATCTGTCCTAGTGCTGGTGGAAATGACTTTGGGAAGGGCAGGAGACAAGAGCTGCTGGATAAGTACAGGTCAGCCATAGATGTAGTCAGAGCTAAGGGAGGGATAACAATCATATGTAGCATCTTGCCTAGAAGGGGAGAGGGCAATGAATGGATGTCTAGGGCAATTGGTATAAATTGCTGGCTAGACAGGTAGTGCAAGGAACTTCGAATCCTATTCATTGATAATTGGGACATATTCTATGGCAAACGTGATATGTGTGCAAGGGATGAGGTTCATCTCTCTGGGGCTGGAATGGTTGCATTAGCCAATTCGATTGAGGGGGTTATTGGTGACATGTCTAGGACTTTAAACTGATAGATTGTAGAGGTATGGGTGTCTGTGGGAAACAATCAGGCTGCAGTACTAGGGTTGAAAACAGAATGTATAACCAGGATACTTCAGGGATATGTTTAAAAGACAGTATTCAAAATAAAGTTGCTAGTAAAGGCAAAGCAATTGATCAACAAACAAAGAGAGACAGTGGAGGGCAACAAGTGATTGGCTGTACTGTACAAATAGTAGGAGTCTAAGAAATAAGATAGATGAACTAAGATTACTTGCAATTGCAGGTAATATAGATATTGCTATAACCGAGACCTGGTTCAGCTTGAAAGATAAATGCCTTCTGAATGCAACATACAAGATTATAAATGCATAAATGGGGAGAAATCAGAATAAGGGCATGTCAAAAGCGGTGTTCCACAGGGGTCAGTGTTGGACCCCTAGTTCACAACTTACATAAAAGACATAGATGAGGGAATAAATAGCGACATATACAAATTTGCTGATGACACCAAAATAGGCCGTCCAATTCATTCTAATGATGACATTAGAGCACTCCAGGATGATTTGAATAGACTGATGCAATGGTCGGAGAAGTGGCAGATGCAGTTTAATGTAGACAAATGCAAAGTTCTAAATGTTGATAAAGATAATAACCATGCCACATATAAATTAAATAATGTAGATCTCAATATTACTGATTGCGAATAGGATTTAAGAGTTCTGGTTAGCAGTAATCTGAAAGCAAGACAACAGTGCATAAGCGTTCGCAATAAAACTAACAGAATCCTTGGCTTCATACCAAGAAGCATAAATAACAGAAATCCTCAGGTTGTTCTTCAGCTCTATATACGCTTGGTTAGGCCTCGCAATTCTGGTCACCGTATTATAGAATGGATATAAATGCACTGGAAAATGTTCAGAAGAGGATGACAAAGTTGATCCCATGTATCACAAATCTTCCCTATGAGGATAGACTGAGGGCCTTGTATCTGCACTCTCTAGAAAGGCGTAGAATTAGGGGGAAATGATTGAGGTGTATAAATGGAAAACAGGAATGAATAAAGGGGATGTAAATAGCGTGCAAAAAATATTCAGATTCAGGAAAGATATAGGAAAGCATTGGTTTGGTAATAGAGTTGTGGATGATTGGAACAAACTCCCGAGTACCGTTATAGATGCTAAGACGTTGTGTAGTTTTAAAAATAGGTGAGATAAATACATGAGTGGGTGTGGGTGGGTGTGAATTGGACCTGACTAGCTGGTGCTACTGGGTCAGATGCCGTGCTCCTTCCTTAAGTGGAGGTGACCTGACTGGGTGGGGCATTGGTCTAAGACGGGGGTTGGCATGGACCTGCTTCGGATGGGTCAGTAGGCCTGCTGCAGTGTTCCTTCTTTCTTTCTTTCTTCTTTTCCCTGTTTTTTTTTTTACTCATCTTTCATTTCTCTTTCAGTAACATACAAACCCCTTCAAGCCTTTTCCTTAATACCTATGAGCTGCTCTTGATCTACGGGATTAGACCTGTGCTCCTCTTCCTCGGAATGAACCTGAATGCCCACCATTCCTCTAGGCTCTGTATGACCTCTAGTAGGTCACCACTTCCCCTTATTCATTCCCTTTGACTTTTCCCCTCGCTTCCCCCTTTCCTCTTGAGTTTTTATTTTACGGCGCTAATTCTCCCTCATCCCCTCACGCTTCCTCACTCTACTGTCCTTCACTCTTCCCTAACTCTAATTTCGTTCTCTCCCTCTGCTTTTCCTTTCACTCTCCTCCCTACTGTTCACTTTTAGTTTTTGCTCTCTCCCCTTCATACTTTAGAGTGCCGTGTGTTCCCCTTTATCCCACATCCCTTTCTTCCTCCTCACTTATTATCTCACTCTCACTACGCCCACCCCTCTCTCCCCTTGTCCATCACTTAATCCATCCTCACCCTTTACCTATCCCAGTCCAACCTCACCCTCTACCCATCCACTCCAACGTCACACCTTGGCATCGCACTCCTTACTCTTCGAGCTCACACTAGCCTCACCCCTACAGACCATCCCACGCACTCCATCCACACTCTCTGCCCATCCCACTCCAGGCTCACCCCTCTACCCATTTCATTCATTCATGATACCCCACCTTTACTTCTATTGTCTTCTCGCATCTTACTCAGCCAGCTCTTCTCACCAGCTGATAGCTTATCTATCTCAACTTCTCTCCCTTCAGTCTTATCCTCTCTCCTCCCTCTCCCCTTCTCTCTCCCTGGCAGGGACTCTGGGAGGGTCAGTGAGGGGTAACTGCACTGTCACCCAACAGGTGTGCAACTGACACTTATGATGTAGTGGCCTCCAAAATACCTGATTAAATTTTTCACCTCTGCTCTCTGCGCGATGTGAAAAGACGCCTGGGAAGAGAGAGGGAGGGAGGGAGGGAGGAAGGGAGGGAGGGAGGAAGGGCTGGAGAGAGAGAGAGAGAGAGAGAGAGAGAGAGAGAGAGAGAGAGAGAGAACCGGGACTAATCCTGAAACCAATTATGTGTTTCTGTATTTTTTACTACTGATCACAGGATTTATGAGATACATAATAAACCTATCGAACTAGAGGTGTGGAGATCTAAAATGTCTTTCCTCATTTTCATGTTGCAATGGCTTACATATTAATGGTGGGTTTTATGATAGCAGCCAGACAGTTTTTACTTTCTTGGTGTTATTTATTACCTTGGTTCCTGGCCTTTCCTTGACTTGTGTTTTAATTTCACTTGTGTTCACTGCTTCACTCTATCTTGGTTGTATCTTCCTTTAGTTCCGGCTTGTTTATGTTCGTGTGAAAATGGTCATGAATTCCAGCATCATGGTTATCATTATGCAGATTATGTCCTGCATTATAATACTCGCTGATAAGCTTTTCAGGGAAAGCAAATATGCTTTGCGATTGCAATAGTTTAATAAAAGTTTACTAGATTTTACCATACCTGTTTATTGTCCACGTGCATCCAGTGCTAAACTTCTTCCCTAATTACATCGTTTATATTAAAGAACAAAAAGGCACAATACCGTGACTGGAACAATACACAAATAACCCGCACATAGGAGAGATGTGCGTAGGACAACGTTTCCGCCCGACTCGGACCATTTACAAAGTCACACTGTAAATGGTCCAAGTCGAACGGAAACATCGTCCTAAGCTCCTCTCTTTTATGTGTGGGTTATTTGTGTATTGTTTATATTAATTGCTTCCTCTGAATGATGAGCAACAGTTACTGTATTTTTTAATGTGAGTGATTGAATCTTTTTCTAATAAACCTGAAGATAAATTTACTTGCATAACCTCTCGTATTGAAAAGTTTTAAAATTTCACCTTTATGGTGATTGAGGCTCATTATGTCAGTCAATATCTCTAATGATATCAGAGGTATCGTCATCATGCTTCTCAGAAAATCCAACATCATTAGGTATCCCCGAAGGGGTACCTGATAACAGTTGCCTGACTTCTTTCCCCAAGGTTTTTGTTAATGTTCTCAGAATGCCTCATCTGATCGGCTTCCGAGTTTCGAAACTGGTATAATGTAAATAGAGAAAGGTTCCTACCATAATTGTCATGTGTAAGTGTTCTCTTTCTTTTATATATACAGTCCAGGCATTGTAAACACACATTTGTGAATTTCCTGAATCAAGTTAACAAACTCTGAATCGTTGGAAACTGACCAGTAACTGGAGAATGTGTCTTTTTATCGCTTCAAACTTCTAGAGATAATGGGCTTTACTCAGAGGAAGATTGGCATTGATATTGAGCTTTGAATATTTTAATTTTACAATTTAATTAAATAAATTGTTATTGTAGAACTGTATATACCAGTCCCGACTTTGTCTTCGGTACAACAACCTAACAAAGCTTCCTCCTACGATCACCTTCACATTTTCATTGCCCTTTCAAAGAAGGAGAGACGGAGGATCAAGCCTCTACCATGTCTTGCACTGAATGACTCACATGGGTTTAGCGCTTAACATGAATTAATCCTTGAAAAAAGAATGGAATTATTACTGAAGTATGAATTTAAGAGTGTCAATTTTATTACTAAGATAGTATGAAATTTTTTGGGTACAGCTCATCTGAACGACATGAATCAACAACGGTTGTGTTCACTTATTTTTAACTCCTCTTTTTGTGGGTGCAAGGGGTCGTGTCTCAGCTCCTGGCCCTGGGAAAAATGCGTATTTGCTAATTTAGTAACATAGTTAATGAACCCGGAATTGTTGGATTCTGAGCAATAACTGGAGAATCTCTCTCTTTGTTTTTCTAAAGGAAAACCCGTATTTCATTTTTTAACTTCAGTTTTGTATTGTTGGTAGAAATACCGACAATATGTTAAGTAAAAGGACACAAGTGCACCTAATGTGACATTTTATTGTGGCAACGTTTCGCTCTCCAGGAGCTTCATCAAGCCGTAACGGCTTGATAAAGCTCCTGGAGAGCGAAACGTTGCCTCAAAATGTCACAATAGTTGCACTTGTGTCCTTTTACCTAAGTTTTATTTTGCCGAAATTTATAAGCAATTCGTTTTTCATGCAATAACTGGGAAATGCAGCTACCGATCGACTTCTAACTTAACCTCCAGAAATATTTACAGCTGTTTGAAATATTGGTTTTCATGCAATAATTTGTGAGTGCCTTATCCGATCAGCTTCAAGCCTTCACCGCCAATATTTTGAGAATGCATCTTCTGAACGGCTTCATCCTCAGTGCCGGTGTATTTTAATATATTGGTCTCTGAGTGGTATCTACAGAATGCCTCTTCTGATTGCCTTTAAACTTTCAAAGCTGGTATATATCTTATTGAAAAAAATCGAATTGATTTTGTACTCTGTAGATGTTAATTTGCCGCTTATATTAAAGAAATTGTGATAGTTTTCTTGCGGTAACTTAATGTCTCTTCTGATTATCTTCAGCGCCGATATTTTACCGAATTACAGACAAATAAAATTACGGAAAGAACAAAAAAAAAAAATCTATGTACTTGAAAAATTTAGCTTAGTGTACCCCGTGTGATGAAACTGAACAAAACAATGGAAGCTCAGTCCAGATAAATAAACTCGAAATATAAATCCAGATGTACTCCTGTAATCCCTGAGACCCAGTCCTTGACCAGGCCTTTTAAAAAAGGAAAACTTAAAATATAGAAAGCTTGCTCTATCATCACAAATAAAAATTTGGCAAATTTAGTAAAGTCTGCGCTGCCGAATCGATGTGTCGTACTGATTTTTTTTTATTGTTACTACTTATATATTTCCAGTGTTAGACTGGGTGAAGTTCCAGGTTCTCTGTGTCTTGGAAATCGATCTATGATGATTAGTAACTTGTGGACCCCAGTGTAAACTTGTGAGGCCGCAGGACAAACAGCGTGTGGTGGAGCTCCGGGACAAGCAACTTGTAGGTGGCTCCGGGACAAGAAACTTGTGGGGGACTCCGGGACAAGCAACTGGGGGGGGGGAGCTCCGGAACAAGCAACTTGTGGGGGGCTTCGGGACGAGCAACTTGTGGGGACTCCAGAAGAAGCAACATGTGGAGGCTCCAGAACAAGAAACTTGTAGGTGTTCCAGAAAAACATGTGGAGGCTTCGAGACAAGCAGCTTGTGGGAGAGGGGGGGGTTTCCGGGTCAAGTAACTTGTGGGAGGGGGGGCTCCGGGACAGGCAACTTGTGAGTGCTCCAGAACAAGCAACATGTGGGGGGCTCCAGGAAATGCAGTTTGTAGGAGGGGTCCGGGACAAGCAACTTGTGGGGACTCCAGAAGAAGCAACTTGTGGGGGTTCCAGGACAAGCAATTTGTGAGGGCTAAAGAACAAGCAGCTTGTGGGGGGCTCCGGGACAAGCAACGTGTGAGGGTTCCAGGACATGCAACTTAAAGGGGTTCCAGGAAAACATGTGGGGGTTCCGGGACAAACAGCTTGTAGGGAGGCTCCGGGACAAGCAACTTGTGAGGGCTCCAGGACAAGCAACTTGTGGGGGCTCCAGGTCAAGCAACTTGTGGGGGCTCTAGGTCAAGCAACTTGTGGGGGCTCCAGAAGAAGCAATTTGTGGGGGCTCCAGAAGAAGCAATTTGTGGGGGCTCCAGAAGAAGCAACTTGTGGGAGCTCCAGAAGAAGCAACTTGTGGGAGCTCCAGAAGAAGCAACTTGTGGGGGGCTCCAGAAGAAGCAACTTGTGGGGGTTCCAGAAGAAGCATCTTGTGGGGGCTCCAGAAGAAGCTACTTGTGAGGGCTCCAGAAGAAGCAACTTGTGGGAGCTCCAGAACAAGCAACTTGGGCTGGTGGGGCTCCAGAACAAGGAATTTGGAGGGGGGGAGGGCTCCAGAACAAGCAACTTGGGGTGGTGGGGCTCCAGAACAAGCAACTTGGGGTGGTGGGGCTCCAGAACAAGCAACTTGGGGGGGATGGGGGGCCCTGCAACTAAAGTTTATTATTAATTACACTCTGGCGTTATATGACGTGTCAACCAAGTTTGTTTTTGTTTATCCTACAGATGCGAACTTTTTGTTTGCGAAGGATAGCAAACATTTCTTTTTCTACTAAGTTTAATGTAATGTCTTCAGGTTCACTAGAAGCCTACTTTGTGTGGGCTACTTTTGTGTAGGGACTCCTTATGTGTAGTAACCCCTTTTGTATAAGGACCCCTATTAGTGTAGAGACCTCTGTTTTGTCTGGGGTTTCTTCTGTTTGTGGGACCCCGGTGGCAGGGCCCTATTTACCAACTGTTGTAAAAAATGTACCGGTCATTCCTCTTAAAAGTACTGCAAAGGTTTTCATATGACGTTTAATGTAACCTTTCACATACATTACTGAAAATGATTTTATTGTAAAGTTTTAGGCGAGGGCGCTTAGCTAAAAGAATTTAAGCGAGTTTGGTAAAATATGAAGTTTTTCGTAAATGCTTCGATTTAAGTAGCTTAACAATACAAATTTTTAGCCAGTTAATTTTGATTTTCATAACGAAGATGGCGCAGACCATCAAACTCTTTTAATTAGTCTAACGATAATATAGCTGAGAAAGAGAGAGACGTTTGAGTCTTCGTGGTGATTGTGATAAGATTGTCTTGTCTTTGGCAGTGCTTTAATTTTTGCTCTCTAGGGACTACCCCTGAACATTCTATTATCATGGTCAAATCAGTGTTATTTTCAGAGTTAATCACTAATACAAACTACTCTTGCAGGTGGTGACTTGTGCTATCACTTTGGGTATGGTAATGAGCCCTCCACCCACATTTATCTGTGGTAATGAGCATTACAAAGTCTCCTCCCACTGGAATAAGGTGAGTAGTACTGGTAAAAGGTGCTGCTTATCATCGTCTTAAAATTGACGAGACATTATTTTGAGTGTATAAATAAATTTAATCCTTATAACTCTTACCGATTAAAGAGCAAATAAATAAAGATTGAAACGTTGATATATATCTCGTCTTACCTTGGCAGGTAAGTGTGCATATCTCATCGATGGACGTCAACACCTAGAAATTAGGTAAGTTTCACTGTCACTTTCTTTAGTAACCAGTTAGATATAGCAGTGTGTTGGCGTGATGGTTACTGACCTGTGTGATGCGGACACTGATGTCGAACAAACAAGATGTTCACAAAAGAATATTTTTTCGACCAGAAAGCCAATAAGGAGATATACACTCGCGAATGGTTATTGTATTCATTGGGTTGAGCGGTGACATCGTCGTCTCACTATGGCTAAGCTGATCCAGTAGAGCTTCATTATTGCCATGATTACTTAGCTACTTGATTGCTTACAATGTAAAAAACGCGTTCTGGTGTTCAAGGTAATACTGAATACTCTGGAAAAATGGTGCACCCATGGCACTGGAGTCTGATGGCTTTTTCCTGTGTAAGATATCTCGCTCTGTTTGAAGGTTAGCGTTCAGCTCATGGTAAAAGTATGATAATTGTATACTGAATTATTTTGTGTATGGGCTTTGACATGGCACTGCCGTATCATGGTCAGGTTTACGTTACAGATACAGAATGGTGTACTTCAGAGAGGTCTGGCGTAATATGCTGTCTGCTGCAGTTGTGTATTCTCGTCTTTGCATGTAAACTTTAGCTTGGATCAATATTCTGGTCTCCCTTGTTCAAATTTTCCATGGTTGAACATACGTATGTCATAGGAGAGGCAGCTGTTTAATAAGAGCTGTTAAACTAAGCTAAATTTTTAACCGTATTGGTGCACATATTTCTTATTTGTGTACTTCAAGAAAAACTCCCCTGGATGAATTATATCGTTTAATGTTTTCCGCTTGGCTGGCATGTTCGTACCTTAAATAATTTGATTTCATATATGACTGAACTTAGCACCTTTGAGATATAATGTTATGTATTGTGTTAGTTATTCCCAGTGTGAGGATTTTTTTTTTACACTTGGAACGAACATACTTTTATGAATAGATCAAAAACTTCGTCACTGGAAGAGGTGTGTCCTTATCCAAAAAACTCTTGATTTCACTAGAAGTCAAGTTCTCGCGTGGGCGTGGCATTGCGTGTACGCATTACTTAGGCATAGTGTGAACCTGTCTGAGTTCTTCATTCATTTTTTTAGGCAAGAAGAGATGGAAGGCGAATCAAACAGTCGAGCTGAGGTCTCTATAAAATGGGCCTAAAATGGCAGCAAGCAATATGTCTGAATGCACAACAATTACACGTACATATACATTGAACACAGTTTGGTCCTCGCATACTCGTATACATACTCTGTGCACTGGGGAGTTGCCTGGTATTAACTGAACTACAGTTAATTTTGCCACATTATAGAAAGGTTTCGTTACGCATGTCTGAAGATTGTCTTTCATCGTTAAATTGCAGAACAATTATAAATTTAGTTGATACTTAATGTAGTAAAGTATAAGAGGTTTGAATAAACTTTGTGTCAGCAGTCATGGTTACTCTGAATGGCCGACACAAGCTATGCAGTTTAGAAATGTGTCAAATATACTGAACTACTCGGGATCGTATAACCAAGTTTATTTGTAGAATATTTTAAATGTCAGTAGCTTTGTGGAACACATTCTCAGTTGTCTTACCAACTGTTTTGATAGTACTATCCATAAGATCAGGAATTTTCACTCATTTTTCTGTTACCAGTTTTTGTTCCACCAAAATTTCCTGGGTGGAGGGGATGGGCTTTTGCGCTAAGGAAAATGAGCTACTCTTACGTTGGATCAAACATAGCTCATTCCCGTTACCAAGGAATGTTGGGAACGCTGCTGATTTTTTCGGTCAACGTTCACTGCAACTCATGACGATGGTCATATGGATCTCTTGCTAAGGAATGAGACTTGTGAAATATAAGGAAAAGTTTCACCAGCCAGTGTGTTCTTCAGTCCAATAGAGAAAAACGGCGGAAGATGAGTTTAAGGTAATCAGTTCCTCAGCCAGACGTCGACGTGTTCGGTCCATCCATTTTATGAAAAGTACAGCATATACGGGCACATGTTGCCTTTTTCAGCCTTACATTTCTGATAAGGTGACTTAGACAAATATATATATATATATATATATATATATATATATATATATATATATATATATATATATATATATATATATATATATATATATATATATATATATATATTATATATATATATATATATATATATATATATATATATATATATATATATATATATATATATATATATATATATATATATATATATATATATATATATATATATATATATATGTATATATATATATATATATATATATATATATATATATATATATATATATATATATATATAAATATATATATATATATATATATATATATATATATATATATAAATATATATATATATATATATATATATATATATATATATATATATATATATATATATATATATATATATATATATATATATATATATATATATATATATATATATATATATATATATATATATATATATATATATATATATATATATATATATATATATATATATATATATATATATATATATATATATATATATATATATATATATATATATATATATATATATATATATATATATATATATATATATATATATATATATATATATATATATATATATATATATATATATATATATATATATATATATATATATATATATATATATATATATATATATATATATATATATATATATATATATATATATATATATATATATATATATATATATATATATATATATATATATATATATATATATATATATATATATATATATATATATATAAATATATATATATATATATATATATATATATATATATATATATATATATATATATATATATATATATATATATATATATATATATATATATATATATATATATAAATATATATATATATATATATATATATATATATATATATATATATATATATATATATATATATATATATATATATATATATATATATATATATATATATATATATATATATATATATATATATATATATATATATATATATATATATATATATATATATATATATATATATATATATATATATATATATATATATATATATATATATATATATATATATATATATATATATATATATATATATATATATATATATATATACATATATTATATTTATATATATAGAATAGAAGCATCAGGGAAGAGAGAGGTGAAGGTTTATAAACTAAAAGAGGAGGCAGTTAGGGTAAGATATAAACAGCTATTGGAGGATAGATGGGCTAATGAGAGCATAGGCAATGGGGTCGAAGAGGTATGGGGTAGGTTTAAAAATGTAGTGTTAGAGTGTTCAGCAGAAGTTTGTGGTTACAGGAAAGTGGGTGCAGGAGGGAAGAGGAGCGATTGGTGGAATGATGATGTAAAGAGAGTAGTAAGGGAGAAAAAGTTAGCATATGAGAAGTTTTTACAAAGTAGAAGTGATGCAAGGAGGGAAGAGTATATGGAGAAAAAGAGAGAAGTTAAGAGAGTGGTGAAGCAATGTAAAAAGAGAGCAAATGAGAGAGTGGGTGAGATGTTATCAACAAATTTTGTTGAAAATAAGAAAAAGTTTTGGAGTGAGATTAATAAGTTAAGAAAGCCTAGAGAACAAATGGATTTGTCAGTTAAAAATAGGAGAGGAGAGTTATTAAATGGAGAGTTAGAGGTATTGGGAAGATGGAAGGAATATTTTGAGGAATTGTTAAATGTTGATGAAGATAGGGAAGCTGTGATTTCGTGTATAGGGCAAGGAGGAATAACATCTTGTAGGAGTGAGGAAGAGCCAGTTGTGAGTGTGCGGGAAGTTCGTGAGGCAGTAGGTAAAATGAAAGGGGGTAAGGCAGCCGGGACTGATGGGATAAAGATAGAAATGTTAAAAGCAGGTGGGGATATAGTTTTGGAGTGGTTGGTGCAATTATTTAATAAATGTATGGAAGAGGGTAAGGTACCTAGGGATTGGCAGAGAGCATGCATAGTTCCTTTGTATAAAGGGAAAGGGGATAAAAGAGAGTGCAAAAATTATAGGGGGATAAGTCTGTTGAGTGTACCTGGTAAAGTGTATGGTAGAGTTATAATTGAAAGAATTAAGAGTAAGACGGAGAATAGGATAGCAGATGAACAAGGAGGCTTTAGGAAAGGTAGGGGGTGTGTGGACCAGGTGTTTACAGTGAAACATATAAGTGAACAGTATTTAGATAAGGCTAAAGAGGTCTTTGTGGCATTTATGGATTTGGAAAAGGCGTATGACAGGGTGGATAGGGGGGCAATGTGGCATATGTTGCAAGTGTATGGTGTAGGAGGTAGGTTACTGAAAGCAGTGAAGAGTTTTTACGAGGATAGTGAGGCTCAAGTTAGAGTATGTAGGAAAGAGGGAAATTTTTTTCCCAGTAAAAGTAGGCCTTAGACAAGGATGTGTGATGTCACCGTGGTTGTTTAATATATTTATAGATGGGGTTGTAAGAGAAGTAAATGCGAGGGTCTTGGCAAGAGGCGTGGAGTTAAAAGATAAAGAATCACACACAAAGTGGGAGTTGTCACAGCTGCTCTTTGCTGATGACACTGTGCTCTTGGGAGATTCTGAAGAGAAGTTGCAGAGATTGGTGGATGAATTTGGTAGGGTGTGCAAAAGAAGAAAATTAAAGGTGAATACAGGAAAGAGTAAGGTTATGAGGATAACAAAAAGATTAGGTGATGAAAGATTGAATATCAGATTGGAGGGAGAGAGTATGGAGGAGGTGAACGTATTCAGATATTTGGGAGTGGACGTGTCAGCGGATGGGTCTATGAAAGATGAGGTGAATCATAGAATTGATGAGGGAAAAAGAGTGAGTGGTGCACTTAGGAGTCTGTTGAGACAAAGAACTTTGTCCTTGGAGGCAAAGAGGGGAATGTATGAGAGTATAGTTTTACCAACGCTCTTATATGGGTGTGAAGCGTGGGTGATGAATGTTGCAGCGAGGAGAAGGCTGGAGGCAGTGGAGATGTCAAGTCTGAGGGCAATGTGTGGTGTGAATATAATGCAGAGAATTCGTAGTTT
>NC_091298.1:25628601-25663601 GCF_038502225.1 Cherax quadricarinatus
TTTTGCATATATATATATATATATATATATATATATATATATATATATATATATATATATATATATATATATATATATATATATATATATATATATATAATACATCGGCCGATTCCTACCAAGGCAGGGTGGCCCAAAAGAGAAAAGCCTTTATCATTCACTCCATCACTGCCTTGCCAGAGGGATGCTTTACACTACAGTTATAGAACTGCAACATTAACACCCCTCCTTCAGAGTGCAGACACTGTACTTCCCATCTCCAGGACTTAAGTCCGGCCTGCGGGTTTTCCTGAATCCCTTCATTAATGTTACTTTGCTCACACTCCAACAGCACGTCAAGTATTAAAAAACATTTGTCTCCATTCACTACTATCAAACACGCTCACGCACGCTTGCTGGAAGTCCAAGCCCCTCGCACACAAAACCTCCTTTACATACTCTAACCTGAGCCTCACTATCCTCATAAAAATTCTTCACTGCTTTTAGTAACCTACCTCCTATACCATACACCTGCAACATCTGCCACATTGCCCCCTCCCCTATCCACCCTGTCATATAAGAACATAAGAATATAAGAAGGGAGGAACACTGCAGCAGGCCTGTTGGGCCATACTAGGCGGGTCCTTTACAATCCATCCCACTAACAATACATTTGCCCAACCCAATTTTCAATGCTACCCAAAAAATAAGGTCTGATAACTCTGTCCATTCATTTGCAAGTCCCACTCAAATCCAACCCCTCTCACTCATATATTTTTCCAAATCCATAAACACCACAAAAACTTCTTTACCCTAATCTAAATACTGTTCCCATTTATGTTTCACTGTAAACACTTGGTCCACACACCCCCTGCCTTTCCTAAAGCCTCCTTGCTCATCTGCTACCCTACTCTCCGTCTTACTCATAATTCTTTCAATAATGTAACATACACTTTACCAGGTATACTTAACAGACTTATTCCCCTATAATTTTTGCACTCTCTTTTATCCCCTTTGCCTTTATACAAAGGAACTATGCATGGTCTCTCCCAATCCCTAGGTACCTTACCCTGTTCCATACATTTATTAAATAATATCACCAACCACTCCAAAACTATATCCCCACCTGCTTTTAACATTTCTATCTTTATCCCATTAATCCCAACTGCCTTACCCCCTTTTATTCTACCCACTGTCTCACGAACTTCCCTCACACTCACAACTGGCTCTTCCTCACTCCTACAAGATGTTATTCCTCCTTGCCTTATACACGAAATCACAGCTTCCCTATCTTCATCAACATTTAATAATTCCTCAAAATATTCGCTCCATCTTCCCGATACCTCTAACTTTCCATTTAATAACTCTCCTCTCCTATTTTTAACTGTCAAATCCATTTGTTCCCTAGGCTTCCTCAACTTGTTAATCTCACTCCAAAACTTTTTCTTATTTTCAACAAAATTTGTTGATAACATCTCACCCACTCTCTCATTTGCTCTCTTTTTACATTGCTTCACCAATCTCTTAATCTCTCTTTTTCTCTCCATATTCTCTTTCCTCCTTGCATCACTTCTACTTTGTAAAAACAACTCATATGCTAACTTTTTCTCCCTTACTACTCTCTTTACATCATTATTCCACCAATCGCTCTTCTTCCCTCCCGCACTCACTTAACTGTAACCACAAACTTCTGCTGAACACTTTAACACTACAGTCTTGAACCTACCCCATACATCTTCGACCCTATTGCCTATACTCTCACTATCCATTTATTCTCCAATAGTTGTTTATATCTTACCCTAACTGCCTCCTCTTTTAGTTTATACACCTTCACCTCTCTCTTACTTACTGCTTCTATTTTTTTGTATCCCATCTGCTTTTTACTCTCAGTGTAGCTACAACGAGAAAGTGATCTGATATATCTCTGGCCTCTCTATAAACATGTACATCCTGACGTCTACTCAACAGTCTTTTATCTACCAATACATAGTCCAACAAACTACTGTCATTACGCCCTACATCATATCTTGTATACTTATTTATCCTCTTTTTCTTAAAATATGTATAACCTATAACCAAACCCCTTTCTGTACACAGTTCAGTCAAAGGTATCCCATTATCATTTACACCTGGCACCCCAAACTTACCTACCACACCCTCTCTAAAAGTTTCTCCTACTTCAGCATTTAGATCCCCTACCACAATTACTCTCTCACTTGGTTCAAAGGTTCCTATACATTCGCTTAACATCTCCCAAATTCTCTCTCTCCCCTCTACACTCCTCTCTTCTCCAGGTGCATACACGCTTATTATGACCCACTTTTCACATACCCTTATTTTAATCCACATAATCCTTGAATTTACACATTCATATTCCGTCTTCTCCTTCCATAACTGGTCCTTCAACATTATTGCTACCCCTTCCTTAGCTCTAACTCTCACATCACGAAGCCAAGTAATCTGAAGATATACGGTGCCCTATAGCTTTTTGCATAAACAATTCCACACATATAATGCTGGTAAAGCAACAACAAGTAGGATAGTATGAGAATAGATATACAGAATAACTTTTAGCAAATTTACCGCCATCTTCGTCTAGAAAGGCTAAAACCAGTAGGTCTAAATTAAAATTCCTCTATCTCAATATTAATTTTCATGAATCTACATTTGTGCACATTCTATTAATAGACATCTAACATGTAGAGTTATATCTAACGTATAGAGTTATATTTTTCCTTAACAGTTGTGAAGTAGTAGGCCATATTAACGCTGTGTAGCAATTTCAAATATTCTCTCTACTATGTAACTCTAAAATGAGATTGTTTTGTCAAAGTATATATCAAGATCCATTTATTGTACTTACAAATATGACTTTATTGCAGATGTGATTTTAAAACCCTCTTCAGAATATACGTCGATCAATAAAAACGACACGAACTCTAGTTTTATTGGTCTCGTTATACATGATGTTGATGAATACAGAGAGGTTTATACTTCTTTGTATACACATAAATTTATAAATTTTCATTAATCTATATTTAAATATTAATTTTTGTTAAAAATTTTTGTTAATAACAAAAAGAACGCCTCAGTGACCTAAGTACACGTTATATACTTCAGTCCGACAACTTCTCTTTTATTAATTATTCTCTACATTCTATTTTCATTTAACATAAGTGCCACAACTTTGAATTCATACTTGAAGCCTTGACATTTTTTCTTGGACTCTTCATCAACACAGTCTCTATCCAGCTTGAATATTAAAGCTTCCTTATATTAGAGTCGTCCCTACTAGCACGATTGAACAATCTGCTTATAGCCAAAATAAATGTGATCATTACAGTGAAGTATTGTATAAAAAGCAGTTTACTGTAGGTAAATGAACACAGTGACACAAAAACACCAAGACTTATTAGGGGTAGGTAGTAAGCCGACACTTAGTAAATTAAAGACATATATTCAAAAAGCAAAACCTTTATTAGATCCACGTGTCACTCGGTTTGATTCTTATCAAGTTACACAGAACACTCCGTACACCTTGCTTTATAAAAACGAACAGTCAGGAGCAAAGAAGCCCTGCCAGTGGATAGGAGATTTGCAGAGTGGGCGATAAGGTGTTGAAAAGGGAGCCTGAGTGTCTGCACTGGTAGGATTTCAAGGGATACGGTGTTCTAGAGTGGAGTGTGCAAATGATAATGCAATAGTGAATGGCCTATGATTTTGTTCGATGATGTTTGGGACGTGAATAATAACAGCCTCGGTGTACTTCCACCAGTTCGTGTTTACTCATGCAGGTTTAGCCTTACTTCAATCTGTGTTTTAAACGGTCTTTGTTGATATTGTCCTTTTTACTCATGTATGTGTTCTGGGACTCGTATGTTGAACTCGACACATGAATTCACTAATATCAACACACGAGTGTGCTAATATCAACACAAGAGCGAATTAACGTCAGGACGCGAGCGAACTAATGACAACACACGAGGTTTGTAGACAAAATTTACTCACTGTTTAACCTGCTCTGATAGGCATTGTTTTAGATTATAGAGCTATGGAATATTGTTTGGTGTAGAATTCGATGAAGGTTCTGGATGTTACTGGGAAAATCAGTGTTATGTACTTCATTGGCATACATGTACGTAATATTCACTGATTTTTTTCCTCTCTTCTTCCTTCTCTTCTCAATCTATGCCTTTTCCCCTCCGTCCTCTCTACCTCCACTCCTTTTCCCTTCATCCCCTTCCCCTTCTTGCCCATCCCTCTCTTCACTCGTAATGAACTGGCAGATGCCGAGGCAAATGCTGATACAGCGAGGCCTCTTTACAATGCATTCTTTCACCGGCCATGTCCACAGATATGTAAGTATTAAGCCCACTGGGCCGTGCAGACTAGCAAGTTATGCTGGGGTCGACAGGAGTTGTGTGTTTGATCCTCCTCCTTCAACAGGAACTGTCATTCTGTCGATCTAACATCGCATCCACACACTTCTTACCTCCTGCCTCCCCTCGGTGTATTGGGTGTTTATAAATAATACTGTGCCTTATAAGCAACATATGAAATGTGACAGTGAAATGATAAACTTTGGTTCATATAAAACAAAAAATAATCGAGAATAGGAAAATAAGTATTTTATTCTCAGTAAGACTTTTGCTGCTCCACCAACGATAACACATTTTATATCAGACTTGTACTATTTGGTTGTTTGGAAAGTTGTCCATGTACCACTAGTTTCATTATAAAGTCTAATCCTATAATTAGACTTAACAAAATCAATATGTAGGTGAAAATACTGATAATACTGTCATTGCTAAATTTTCTACATAGTCCAAAATTTCAAGAGTGGAATTCCAGTTTTTCAGAACTTCATTTTCTGGAATTTTCGGCAGTGATTCGATATCTCAATATTTTCTAGTTGTCCACTGAAATCGACAAATTTTTGCCTTCAAATTCAGCTGCTTTGTTAATCGATTCGTTGCATCTTAAAATTATTAAAATATATCAGTTGCAACGTTTCCAAATTCAATTTGTCTATGTTGCACTGTCTGCTCAGTTTTAGAATTCCAATGTTTCTCCAAATGATCTTAATTTAGTAAATCTTAAAGCAAATTGCTTGGTAACTGAATCAGTGATCGAAAATTGCATTTGAAGGTTCTATATATCTATCTATAATGAATTTCAAAGGCCTTTGTGTTATCAAAATAATATCAAATGTTTTACTAGATTCCTATAATTTGGTGTTCAAATCATTTAAAAGTGAGGAAAAATCTGTAATAAACATCAGTCTACAAATCCACACAACGTCAGACAATTCTTTACAAGAAAATTTTTCACTTAACACAGACGAAATTCATTTAAATTAACTCAACAAATCGTTTAAGGCCAGAACCTCGGCTATCCTAATGAAAGTTATTCTGTGTAAGCAGTTCTATGCACAACGAATTCATTTCGCTCACCTCTTTTTTTTAAGCACGGGGCAGATATTTAATGTAATACATGTGAATGTGTTTTATCTGATGGGAGCCTTGAAGTCCCCTAACTTGTCCTGTGAGATACTCAGAAAGCTTTTCAAATAGCTTAAGACATAACTTTTTTTTTTTTTTTCCATACCATTTTTTCAAGACACAAGCTCTTATTCTACCTCTGCTCATTTTTAATGCCTTAAAATCTGGCAAGCTTGATTTGCTCTGCGGTGATGCAGATACTTAATGACTGTCCACAAAAAGATTATTTTTGTTTGTAACTAGATTTTCATTTGTTGATGTTAATTATTTGCTATGCCACCATGTACCAGTTTTACATGAAACTAAGTCACTGTAGCTGCTCACTATAGAACTTTGTCATCAATACCTAGGTCACATTTTCATATCTCACTCTCCCAAAATATTAGGGAGAGTCAGAGAACATACACCGCTTAGGTAATAGTATTGGGGAGAGGGGAGAGGTGTACAAGGCTTCGGTTCATTCTTGATGTGTTAGTGAAACCCCACTTCTCACACCTCAGGTTCATGTAGCTTATCTAAAACTGACGTAAAATCGTGTTTCTCGCATCGTAATTTCCTCTGCTCAAATAAAGGGATATCAGGTATTTCTGGTTTATGAGTTCACACACACAGGGTATGTTTGTCAGACGCTGCTCACGGGATTCATCTTTCAGATGTACTACTCTCTGGAGAGTATGGAAGCTTTAGCGGCAGAATTAACTCTTCTGTAAAGAGGATCTATAATTATCTCATTTTCCACTTTATGTAGTTTTTTTAAGCAACAGAGGTTAAAGAAAATTAAAAGCTAATAAGTTTAATTTAACACTATGTGTGGTAATTGATTTGATTTCCAGGCTGTTTTAATTTATAAATAAACGCACACTTTCGGAAGAACACTATAGACGACATTTTGATCTGTCATCTCTCAATTTATTTTCGAATTGTTCCACCTAAGGTATTTATTTTTTCTTCTAATTTAGATTTGTCGTCTCAATTTAAATTTCTTGATGTATTTTCCCTCTCAGTATATGATTTATTTTTTACAAATCAACAATACATATCCTTTATACTGTTTTCCTTTCAAAATTCGAGTCAATGTTACCAATGTATCGACGCTTCTTCCAACATTTGTTACTCTGTATTTAGGAATCCTAACTATGCATGAGATATCTCTATTTACGTTTATTGCAAATCCAATAGCCATATTTTTTTTTACCTATTCTTTCATCTTTTTTACGCAATGTCACGGGATATTTATGCCGTGAGGTGTATGGTTATTTGAGAATATGCCGAGAGTCTAGGGATTAAAGTATTCTTAAGTCGTAGTCCTGGTAAAGTAAGACTCACTAGAAATCTCTAGTTCCATCCTGCCCATCTTTTGTGTGGGATCGCATAAATTCACAGAAAATTGGACTCTAACCTCTTTTACAATAGTTGCACCCATTGCCTGAGGTATATAATTTACAAACATGCATGTTAATCTGCCGGGGGACAAGCATCGACAGGACGCTTTTTTTTTTCAACTGAAAATATAGATGACTGAGGAATTATATACAGAACAAAGTAGCTGCTGGAACGGGAAAGAGAATGAATGCTCGTAAATAAACACACCTTAAAGATACACAGTACTAGCTGGGCACAAGTGGCTGCACAGTCCACTTTCACCTTACACATATATAATTTTCTTTGAATAGTTTGCCCTCTATGTTATCGCTGACTTCATGACAATATTGATTATCACACTAGGCAAGTAATATCAATTTTTTCACGCGTTGGCTGAACGTGTAGGAAGTCTAACAGCTTCGTTGACAAGGCTGATTACAGCTATTGTACTTCACAATTGGAAAGCATCGACATCTTCAGCTGTGTTAGCAAGGATAAATATGAATGTCGTACTGTGGGTTTTACTGATATAACCACAGCTATTTAGTTGTATCTAAGTGATATTAAACTAATCAAGGACGAGGATTTGGAAAGGTTATTGCTTGGAATTTGCTGTCGTCAGGCTTGCCAATATTCCTGTATAGAACTCAAAGAATTCTCCGAGTTTTGGCTAAACTGATTTTTGGCGGTCCATATACAGATGTTAGGTTAAGTCAGATACCATTTACAGCACCCCCGCCTCTATGCTATTTGTGACCTCTATTCTACTATGGTTCCATATTGTTTAGTCACTATACGGGATTGATAAATTTCACAACATGATTACAGTTTCTTTTCTTGAATTCACTACAATTTCCTCCCCAAAAAGATCTTTTAAATCACTTTCGAAGTTTGGTGTCAGTACTGCGCACCCTAAATTAGCTTTTCGTTTCCATTAAGTAATTGCTGTCAAAAAAAGTTTGTTCCTTTAGCTTTTATGCCTTTTTAATATGCTCCCTTACATATAATGACATTTCACTCTGTTTTGCCATTTATTTTAGTGCGGGTCGCTTTATTCCCTTGTCCGGTGATGGCCTCGGCTGCCGGGGGGGGGGGGGGTCAACGCCTCCGCAGCCGAGGCCATCACCGGACTGAGCCGCGGATTTATCCCAACTACTCACATTGAATTATGTCTCAGTTATTGCAATAATGTAAATGTCACTTGTACAAACAAGTGATTATGCGAGTGTTTTTTTTTTTTTCCAATATTCTCCATGTTTGTCTGTTTTCCATTTCCGTATTTACATTACACATATTACGAATTTCTTTTCTGTTTCACAATGATTCCATTCAGTTGTCTACAGCTTCACAAACTACTTTAATCAAATCTGAAAAACTGATTGTAATTGCTTGATAATTATTATTTCTGCCATCCATAGTACCACAACTTCTTTCTTTCTCCACACACGAATGCTTCTAACTTTGATCAGATGATAAATAAGACTTGCGCAGTATTTGAATATTTTCCAGAATAAAAATACTGAAATACTGCACAAGTGTCTCGTTTATCATTTTGTCAGTTTCCTCAGCCATTTATTCAAATTTTCATCAGATTAATGCCGATATAGTCGAGTAATGGCCACCTCAAACTGGCTAATACTGTCATCCCATCTCGAGTATACACGTTATATTTGTCAAAGAAATTATCTTATATATTAATGAAGGAGGGGTGTTAATGTTGCAGTTTAAAAACTGTAGTGTAAAGCACCCTTCTGGCAAGACAGTGATGGAGTGAATGATGGTGAAAGTTTTTCTTTTTCGGGCCACCCTGCCTTGGTGGGAATCGGCCAGTGTGATAATAAAAATAAATAATTAATGAATGGAAATGCCCCTTCTTGCAGTACTTGTCCAGCCAGAAATTATACCAGTTACCTAAACCATCCTTTATTCATTGACAACTCTCTACCTCATTGGAAATTCTACAGAAGGTCGGTATTTTTACCTTCATCCTAAGAATATTTAATGGCTGCACTATTCCTGGAAAGCTGTTCCTCTTTCTAACTCTCAAATTATTTTTCAGACAGTGAGACAGATAATAGGATGCTTTCCTTTAATAACAAATGCGAGATTAATCCTTAATGTTGAATACATAGGATCAATAAATTTCATTAAAATTTAAATTACTCATTTTAAAGCTGAGTGAAATTGTTCTCTAACTTTGTGAAGTAGTTAAAATACGTTAACTGTTGCGTGTGGTCAAATCATCAGATACTTGAAGAAAGGGACACTTGCGCAACTTTTGGGGACCTTTACTGTGGAAACTTGAGGAGAGACAGTGGCTTCTTCAGTCCAATATAGAGAAGAACGGTATAAAGATGAAGAGTCTGACTGCAGCATATAAGCCATTTCTCCGTACATATGCTGTACGTTTCTCAAGATCATTGAACTGAACACATCGTCCCCAGGCTGAGGGAATAATTACCTGAAAGTCCTCCTCATCTTCCACTCTTCTCTGTATTGGACTGAAGAAGCCCCTGGCTGGCAATACGTTTTCACGATAAAGATTCACAAATATTTTCCAAACCATTTACATCACATTAGATACTTGTTATAATTTATTTTGGCAACGCTTACTTTAAAAATTGGATTGTAAATTGTCATGATGTTGTTTAATCTACTATATACGTTCTCCATCAAAGACTCGGCTGACACAAAATCTCTTACTATCCCAGAAAAAAATGCCGTATCCATATATCTACCTGGCGAATACCCAATAAGAAGAATGTTCTTTCTTTGACGAGTTGCAAACCTTGTGCCACCTATCTCTTTGTTGATGGCCGGATAACATTTTTACGGTAATGCAGTGAGGACACAGGTGATCCCACTGCAGTTTCTTCAGCCATTTTCAGCTATTTTATTTCCTGATTGTTGCAACCATTTCGTATATCTTCTTCCTTGCTCCCATCAGCAACATAACGGTAATGAATGCTGAAGTACAGAAGAATCGTGAAGGAATTAATGAATTCTACTTGGACTGCAGTATGCACATATAGTGTATTTAGCTCATCCAGTGTGATAATGAATGATGCAAAAGCTGGAAATGGTGTTAGGATGAATGATAAAACAACCTGGACTTGTGCTACATTAGTGTAACTACCAAGACAAGTGAAATGATGAATTCTTCAACTCCTATGATTGTTTTGAAGATGACTGGTATAACTACCAGACCTAGTGATTGTGAATAATAAAAGGATGAATTGATTAACTATTGAGACTGGTGTGAGGATGAATGTTGTAACTACTTACAAAGATGCGGCAAGGAGTAGCGCAACTACCGGGATTTGTGTTAGGATAAAAGAACGGGAACGAACGATGATGACTTGAAATCCTAGGGAAGAAAATTATTAAAGAAACATGCAACGTTGCAGTTCTTTGCAAGTGACGCTGAACGGCAAACACGGTCAAAATGCTTTGTAAATATTAAAAATGCTTGTACCATAAGTCTATACAAAACAAAACATTTGCACGTTGTATGTGCATCCCCATTCTAACTAATTGTATGCAAATCTCTAAGTCTGGAAACAAAGGATAACTATTGTACCACAAGGCGGGCAGTCATCAGCAGCCTTTCTTGGATGTACCTTTTTCAAAACTCCATCAGTAAACATAGTTTTTTTATACAGCTCTTGATCATAAAATATGTATTATAGAAAACAAATATTGAGACAATGTAACCTGTAAATACATAATTACATTTCAACCTTGAATCCATCAATGGATTAAAATTTCTCCCCTGTATCCTTACATGTCAAATGAAAAACCTCTCGCTGCACCCAGTCAAGGCAAAACTTTCATGCTGTTCCTAAATATACCCCAAACTTGGCCATGTAATTATTGTGAAAGGAGATTAATTTTGAAAATTCTTCACCTAGATGATAATTATGTAATAAAGGAAAAGAAAGGGAAGTTAATAAGTGCTTGAGAGGAGGAGGAAGAGGGAAGATGTAAAGGAAACTATATAGGGAAGGGTAAGTTTCTAGGAAGGTGATGTATAGAAGAGGTAATGAAGAATTGAGTTGTTTTGTAATTGGGGTCTTGTAAGAGGGCGTGAGCGGGAGGAGGAGTTGCTGTGAGGAATGAAGAAGGGAAGGAGGAGAGAGATTAGAAATATGAAGGGAAATGGTAAATAAAAGTAAAAGGGAAGATATGTTGGATAGGAAGAGGGAACATATATTGTGAAGACAATGAATTAAGAAGAGAGAGGATGGCGAGAGTGGAAACGAGAAAGAGCTTGAAATGAAAATTGTTGTTCAATGAAGGAGCAAGGGAATGCTGGGAGGAAAACAAAGAGAGAAAAGAAGCCGGTGGAAAATAATTATATCATACAATATGAAAATTATTTACATGCTTGAATACCAACACACACACACACACACACACACACACACACACACACACACACACACACACACACACACACATAAAGTTCATGGTTCAGGGAGAGTTACCCAGTAGCGACCAGTGAAGTAGTGGGGCCAGGAGCTATGACTCGACCCCTGTAACCACAACTAGGCGAGTATAACTAGGTGAGTACACACACACACAACCAACACACACACCAAAAAACACGCACACACACACACACACACACACACACACACACACACACACACACACACATACACACACACGCGCCTCAAAGGCGATGGGACCGGACATCTCTCCGTGGGTCCTTAGAGAGGGAACAGAGACGCTGTGTGTGCCACTAACCACGATCTTCAATACATCTCTCGAAACTGGGCAACTACCTGAGGTATTGAAGACGGCAAATGTGGTTCCCATTTTTAAGAAAGGAAACAGGGACGAGGCATTAAACTATAGACCAGTGTCACTGACGTGTATAGTATGCAAAGTCATGGAGAAGATTCGAAGGAGGAGAGTGGTGGAGCACCTGGAACGGAAGAAGAGAATAAATGGCAACAAGCACGGATTCATGGAAGGCAAATCCTGTGTCACAAACCTGCTGGACTTATATCACAAGGTAACGGAAGTAAGACACGAGAGAGAGGGGTGTGTTGACTGCATTTTCTTGGGCTGCAAGAAGGCCTTCGACACAGTTCCTCACAAGAGATTAGTGCAGAAGCTAGAGGATCAGGCATGTATAAGAGGAAGGGCACTGCAGTGGATCAGAGAATACCTGACAGGAAGGCAACGACGAGTCATGGTACGAAATGAAGTATCACAATGGGCGCCTGTGACGAGCGGGGTTCCATAGGGGTCAGACCTAGGACCAGTGCTGTTTTTGGTATATGTGAATGACATGACGGAAGGGATAGACTCAGAAGTGTCCCTGTTTGCAGATGATGTGAAGGTAATGAGAAGAATTAAATCAGATGAGGACCAGGTAGGACTCCAGAGACACCTGGACAGGCTAGACACGTGGTCCAGCAACTGGTTACTCGAATTTAACCCAGCCAAATGCGAAGTCATGAAGATCGGGGAATGGCAAAGAAAACCGCAGACAGAGTATAGACTGGGTTGCCAAAGACTGCAAATCTCACTCAAGGAGAAAGATCTTGGGGTGAGTATAATACCGAGCACGTCTCCAGAAGCACACATCAACCAGATAACTGCTGCAGCATATGGGCGCCTGGTAAACCTATGAATAGCGTTCCGATACTTCAGTAAATAATCGTTCAGGATACTGTATACAGTGTACATCAGGCCAATACTGGAGTATGCAGCACCAGTTTGGAACCCACACCTGGTCAAGCACGTCAAGAAATTAGAGAAAGTGCAAAGGTTTGCAACAAGGCTAGTTCCAGAGCTAAGGGTAATGTCCTACGAAGAAAGGTTAAGGGAACTAGGCCTGACAATACTGGAGGATAGGAGGTAGGGGAGCCATGATAACGACATGTAAAATACTGAGAGGTATAGACAAGGTGAACAGAGACAGGATGCTCCAGAGATGGGACACAGAAACAAGGGTTCACAATTGAAAGTTGAAGACTCAGATGAGTCAGAGGGATTTTAGGAAGCATTTCTTCAGTCACAGAGTTGTCAGGAAGTGGAATAGTCTGGCAAGTGATGTAGTGGAGGCAGGAACCATACATAATTTTCAGACGAGGTATGATAAAGCTCATGGAGCAGGGAGAGAGAGGACCTAGTAGCGATCATTGAAGAGTCGGGGCCAGGAACTGAGCCTAGACCCCTGCAACCACAAATAGGTGAGTACAATTAGGTGAGTGCACACACACACACCAACAAACACACACACCTATACACACACACACACACACACACGCACACACACGCACGCGAGCGCACACACACACACACACACACACACACACACACAGGAGGAAAACAACAGTCAAGGACCAGGTAATCAGGGTAAGGAAGGAAGGAGGAGAGACAAGAAATGACCGTGAAGTATGTGAGGAACTCAACAAGAGATTCAAAGAAGTGTTCACAGAGGAGACAGAAGGAGCTCCAGAAAGACGGAGAGGTAGGGCACACCACCATGTGCTGGACACAGTGCACACAACCGAGAAAGAAGTGAAGAGGCTTCTGAGTGAGCTAGATACCTCAAAGGCAATGGGGCCAGATAACATCTCCCCATGGGTATTGAGAGAGGGAGCAGAGGCGCTATGTGTACCCCTAACAACAATATTTAATACATCTATCGAAACAGGGAGATTGCCTGAGGCATGGAAGACAGCAAATGTAGTCCCAATCTTTAAAAAAGGAGACAGACATGAAGCGTTAAACTACAGACCAGTGTCACTGACATGTATAGTATGCAAAATCATGGAGAAGATTATCAGGAGAAGAGTGGTGGAACACCTAGAAAGGAACGATCTCATCAACAGCAGCCAACATGGTTTCAGGGACGGGAAATCCTGTGTCACAAACCTACTGGAGTTCTATGACATGGTGACAGCAGTAAGACAAGAGAGAGAGGGGTGGGTGGATTGCATATTCTTGGACTGCAAGAAGGCGTTTGACACAGTTCCACACAAGAGATTGGTGCAAAAACTGGAGGACCAAGCAGGGATAACAGGGAAGGCACTACAATGGATCAGGGAATACTTGTCAGGAAGACAGCAGCGAGTCATGGTACGTGGCGAGGTGTCAGAGTGGGCACCTGTGACCAGCGGGGTCCCACAGGGGTCAGTCCTAGGACCAGTGCTGTTTCTGGTATTTGTGAACGACATGACGGAAGGAATAGACTGAGGTGTCCCTGTTTGCAGATGACGTGAAGTTGATGAGAAGAATTCACTCGATCGAAGACCAGGCAGAACTACAAAGGGATCTGGACAGGCTGCAGACCTGGTCCAGCAATTGGCTCCTGGAGTTCACTCCCACCAAGTGCAAAGTCATGAAGATTGGGGAAGGGCAAAGAAGACCGCAGACGGAGTACAGTCTAGGGGGCCAGAGACTACAAACCTCACTCAAGGAAAAAGATCTTGGGGTGAGTATAACACCAGGCACATCTCCTGAAGCGCACATCAACCAAATAACTGCTGCAGCATATGGGCGCCTAGCAAACCTCAGAACAGCATTCCGACATCTTAATAAGGAGTCATTCAGTCATTCAGGACCCTGTACACCGTGTACGTTAGGCCCATATTGGAGTATGCGGCACCAGTTTGGAACCCACACCTAGCCAAGCACGTAAAGAAACTAGAGAAAGTGTAAAGGTTTGCAACACGACTAGTCCCAGAGCTAAGAGGTATGTCCTACGAGGAGAGGTTAAGGGAAATCAACCTGACGACACTGGAGGACAGGAGAGATAGGGGGGACATGATAACGACATACAAAATACTGAGAGGAATTGACAAGGTGGACAAAGACAGGATGTTCCAGAGATTGGACACAGTAACAAGGGGACACAGTTGGAAGTTGAAGACGCAGATGAATCACAGGGATGTTAGGAAGTATTTCTTCAGCCACAGAGTAGTCAGTAAGTGGAATAGTTTGGGAAGCGATGTAGTGGAGGCAGGATCCATACATAGCTTTAAGCAGAGGTACGATAAAGCTCACGGCTCAGGGAGAGTGACCTAGTAGCGATCAGTGAAGAGGCGGGGCCAGGAGCTCGGACTCGACCCCCGCAACCTCAACTCGGTGAGTACAACTAGGTGAGTACACGCGCACACACACACACACACACACACACACACACACACACAGGTTAAGGGAACTCGGTCTGACTACACTGGAGGACAGGAGGGTTAGGGATGACATGATAACAACATACAAAATACTGCGTGGAATAGACGAGGTGGACAGACAGGATGTTCCAGAGAGAGGACACAGGAACAAGAGGTCACAATTAAAAGTTAAGACCCAGATGAGTCAAAGGGATGTTAGGAAGTATTGCTTCAGTCATAGAGTAGTCAGGAAGTGAGATGGCCTAACAAGTGAGGTAGTTGAGGCAGGAACCATACATAGCTTTAAGATGAGGTATGATAAAGCTCATGGAGCAGGAAGAGAGAGGACCTAGTAGCACTCAGTGAAGAGGCGGGGCCAGGAGCTGAGTATCGATCTCTGCAACCACAATTAGGTGAGTACAATTGAGTACACACACACACACACCAACACACAAACACCAACCCCCCCCTACACACACACGTACACACCACCACATACATGGCTACACGTGAATGACATGACAAGGAATAGTCAGAGAGGTGTCCCTGTTCGCAGACGACGTGAAACTAAGGAGAACACAGAGGGACGAGGACCAGGAATGGATACAAGCCTTGTCCGATAAATGGCTCCTGTATTTTAAGACCACCAAGTACAAAATTATGAAGCTTGGGAAAGGACAAATAATACTGCAGATGGAGTACAGGCTCTGTGGTCAAAGACTGCACAGCTCACGCAAGGGGAAGAATCGTTGGCTAAGTGCATACCCTGAGGGGTACATCTATCAAACAACTGCTGCAGCATATGGGCGTCTGGCAAATCTGAGAATAGCGTTTCGACATCTAATTAAGTAGTCATTCAGAACACTGCCCATATTGGGGTATACAGCACCAGTAGGGATCCCACTTCTGGTCAAGCACATCAAGATTAGAAAAAGTGCAGAGGTTTCCAACAAGACTAGTCCCGGAGCTAAGGGATATGTCCTATAAGGAAAGGTTAAAGGAACTCAACTTGACAATGGAGGACAGGAGGGCTAGGGAGTATATAATAACGTACAAAATACTAAGAGGAATTGTCAAGGTGAAAAGTAGCACAATGTTTCAGAGATAGGATACAGTATTAATAGTGGCAGAATTACCGACTTTTATGTCGAATATTAATTTAACTTCTATTTCTTGTATGCCATTGTGACAATTTATCGGGTGATGGACTGGCGACTGGGGTCAGAAGCATTCTATGAATTTAAGTGGAGAAATGCTTGTAGCTCGTGACACGTGGAAATAATGGTAGTTTTATTAATGACGACTTAACTTACAAGTAACAGACTAGTAACTGTAGCCAGATCTAGTTAATGTAAGGAGTCTGTAGTCAATCCTCCAAGTTTACGGTTATATATAGTGTAGGGGAGATGGCTAATGCGGAGTCAGGGAAGAAATGGTCGATCAGTTTAGGGCAAAGGACTATAATTGATAAATAGGGAAAAGTGAATATGGTCGATATGCACGTGGTCATCAGAGATGGTTGAATAAATATGGCAGGTCGATAAATGTAAGGTAAGAAGAGATGATCAATAAATATAAGGCGTAATGGTATGTAGAGATGGTCGATAAATATGGGGTAAGGGAAAATGGTCGATAAATATTGGGTCAGGGGAGATGGTTGATAAATATGAGGCCGAGGGGAAGGAAACCATTACTGTCAGCTAGTGAGGGGTGTGGGGCGGCACTACCAGCCCTCTTCCTCCCTATATTTCCTCCCCTCTCCAATTTCTCTCTCTCTCTCTCTCTCTCTCTCTCTCTCTCTCTCTCTCTCCCTCCCTCCCTCCCTCCCTCCCTCCCTCCCTCCCTCCTTCCTTCCACTTTCCTGTCATGTCTCCTTATTCTTTCTCCTCTCCATGGTCTCTATCCACGTATCTGTCCCGTCTCCCCCGAGTCTGTCTTCTCTCGCCTATCCCTCTTCTATCCTCTTTCTTCACACCACTCTCCTTTTCTTCTCCCCCTCTTGTCATTACACTATCACTGCAGCGTAATGGCTTCCTCCATTCTTGTTTTGATTGCCTCAAAGTCCCAGTCAGTGAGAGGCCACGATTAAGCCTACTACATGATTTTGTACAGATGTACGAGCTGCCTGGGTGGGCAAGTACGTATTAACCTTGGACAAAAAAATGTTATCTTGTTTTTACTTTAATAGTGGTGAACACCAGAGCTTCAGCACACCAGCAGATACTTAAACACGGGAATATAGTTGATTTTATATTCCTGCTACTTGCTCTTAATAACCTGAGATCTGATTATGATAAGCTTGGGTATGTAGCCAGACAATTATACAAAGGGAATGTCCAGTATAATTATGTTATCTAAAACACAAGCTTATAAAAACTTCGGTAGGAAAAACACTCGCAAATGAGTATGAAGACCATAGAACAGTACAGATAAGACTTCTATTCACAATCATGACATGTATTACGTACGACATGTCTGTGGAGATAGCAGTAGGGTCAGTAGTCTACGGTGTGTTGTCGTTGGTACACTAAGGCTTAAGTATCTTTGCCCGCAGAGTTGTTTGTAGATGTAGGTCCCTTGAAATTTCAAGAGTGTGGACAAACAGTAACATACAAGTACGTTATATCTTAGTATGCAAACATTCAACCATTGTAAGCCACGTTCAAATCCTACAGAAAATGGCAAATCACTTTATTATTAATGAGTCTATTCAGTAGCCGAAAACTTACACAATTTTTGTATCGGTTAGATGACTGAATTATTTGATGAGATGGATGCACACGACATGTACGTCAAAGGTTCCACATATTGTGAAGACACGATACGTAGAACAAGCTTTAACTGGAAAACATATCGCTCAGAGTATAGCTTTTTTTTTTAAGTCACTACCCTGAGAGAAACTTTTCCTCAGTGAAAGCTTTATGTGCATAATGTATCTTCATACGCATAATGTTAGTGTTATTAAGATTAAACACTCCGCAGAGATTAAATATTTATAAAATTAAGTCGAAATAGAGCCTTCACAATGAATTATTGTGTAAAAAAAATAACGAAAATTTAAAATTTGGACAAGTAAACTTGAAAAAATCTGAGAGTTGTAAAAAAAATTAGAATTAAATCTGATGAAGCATCAGCTGGTAGCTTCTGCTAAAAAACCTATGACTCACATACAACTTCTTACAGAAATATTAAAGCTATGTGACTTTGATTACCCAGGGAACAATAAAAAATACATAGATTAAAATGAGAAAGAATACGATTACGTATTTACTACCATGTATACGAAGAATGAGGCATATAAGGGCCGATGAAGTAGTAAAGAGTGTTTAGCCAGTCACTCCCAGGTAATACCCTCAATAGGAAGATAGGGAAAGTTGGGACAGAACAGTGGTGGGGAGAAGAGGGGCTAGAGAAGGAAAAGAGCTGGGGCTACAGCCAGTCGTGGGATATTACGTTGTCAAATTTCGGAGCTAGTCTTCGCTCCTGTTGGCAAATTCAAGTTATGGTCGGGCGTGGGATGTGGTGAATGGATGATCTAGGCGGCACCAAGGTAATATGCGCAAGGTTCGGAATTGTTGGATTGTGCAATGGCATGGCTATGGATGTGGAGAAGATCGGGATTTTGGTTATACTTAGACTGTGGATTGGGTGCGTTAAAATGGACGTCTTTAAAGGTCCACTCCTACAAAAGGCATGGCAAGAAATTTTAGTTAGGACACTATAGAGAAGGAGGTGTGGAGTTGTAGAGAAACTGGAAGTTAAGAGAGTTGTGTGGTAGTCTGATAGTCTCGTCGAGATAAGTTGTCCAAGAGTCCAGGTAAGTCTCTGGTCGGTCGAGCTGTCTATCGCGAAGCTGCTTCTAGAAGACCTCGAGGCCAAGGTGCCTGTCCTGGTGTGGAGAGACTCGCTCACTATTAGGTTGTGAATGTGTGTGTGTGTACACACAGTGTTGTGACAGAGGTTATGATTAGTAGACAAGTTACCTATGTACACATGTTTGGCTTAAGAAATTGTTATGAAGTACTCACATGAATATACACCAAGAGGTGTGGTCTCACGATGTGATGAATGGCTTGAAAAATCTCCTCTCCTTACGCCTTTCTACTTTGTATTGGACTGATGAAGCCACTGTGTGGCGAAACGTTTCCTGAATAAAGATTCCCATATGTTGCATAAGGGTCTCACGATGTATATGCATTGCAAGGCAATGCACAGAATCATATTTATTCACTCCTTTTCTTACCATGCTCCCTCTGTTAAGAAAAGTGTTTGTGTTTCTCTCTCTATGTCCTCCACATTTGTGACTCTCAGTTTCTTGACTTAGAAATTTTCACTTTGCAGTTCTATTTATCACCTTGGCCACCCTTCTAATTTCACAAAATCTTCCTACTCACATGCTAAAGAGGACTTTCTTCTCTCCCAAACTCTCTTCACCTATTAAACTTCCTATCCTTTGCTTTAAAGAATAAAAAGGCATCGTGACTGAAACAATACACAAATAACTCGCACATAGGGTCACCCTTTGTAGGGCAAGGCATCAAAATTTAGAGTTTTTGGGCCGCCATAAAACACTTTTTAAGGGAATAGAATGTGATGCCCTGCCAGACACTGTTAAGTGTGTCAGTCAATCATATACACTAATAATAAATGATAATAAAAGGCATATATGTATATTTAAGGTTTATTAATAAAAAACTGGGTAAAAATTAAGCAATATGAACTTGATTTCAAATTGTTAAATATATTTGTACTATTTTACATGATACAAAAATGAGAAATGTAACAAAAATATTGACATTGCACGAAAATAAATGAGTATCCTTTCTATATTTGTTGTGGCATGAAAGTTACACTTATGAAAATCCTTTGAACAATTCCTGGCCAAGCTTAGACATAGATTCACCTGGCACAACAAACTAGCAACGCTTGAAAGCTTCTGTGTACAACTTGGCCAGTTAGGGAGTGTTACATCATATCTCACATTATCATGAGGCCTTTTTTCATCCTGATACTGCAAAGCAGAAGGCATTTCTGTCTGATTCCCACTAGCAAAGTCACTTGAGACATTTGAAGCATTTGAAGAGCATAGAGAAGACATTGGAGATTGTCTCAGTTTCATAGTCATACACAGATTCCATTTTCTCTACAGAGTTCTTGTCACTCTCAGTTACATCTTTATCATCTGCCACATGTTTTCATTCAGCTGAAATGACCAGAAAACACAAAATGAGCTTGCCAAATGAGCAAATGTTTATAAATTTATAATGTATAGTTACTTGAATATAAAGATTTTTTTTTTAGGTAAAGTCAATTGCATGCAGCTGTTAGTTCTGAACGACACAGGCAATATCACCATTGTCGGGTAAGGCATCATGTATGATGCCTTACCCTTGGGTACAAACCTCTCCTCAGCTTCGTTGCATATTGTTGTCACGTATTCCATCATCTCATTTTCTGACTTCCTTGTCAATGCTCTGTCCCACTGAACCTCGTGCAGGAAATTTTTCATGTCTGTGTAGTCCTCTCTCTTGTAGTTAGGCTTCATTCGTCCTGCCCTTCCTGCTTCCCTCTTCACTTGTAACTCTACTATGTATTCGAAGCTCAGAACCACGTGCTCACTGGATCCAAGGGGTCTTTTATGTGCGATATTCTCAATATCTGAACTACTCAATTTGAATACTTGGTCCAGTCTTGTTGGTTTGTCCTCTCCTCTCCTTTCTCTCTGTTAGTGTCCTTTACGTGTTGTACATGAAGTTTTCCAGTACCACCTCCATCATCTTAGCCCTCCACGTTTCTGGGCCCCGCATATGGCTCCAGTTTCTCCCAGTCAATTTCTTTGTGATTGAAGTTACCCACAATTAGTAGCTTTGCCCTGTTCGCATGAGCCCTTCCGGCCACTTCAGCCAGTGTCAACGATTGCTCTGTTACTCTATTCACAACCTTGCCTTGGCCTCCTGCTGTTCTGTGTTGGTTTATACATCACTGCAATTACCACCCTTGGACCTCCAGACTGAAGTGTTCTTATTATGTAGTCATTTGCTTCTCCCCTGTCTCCTCTCTCCAGCTCCTCAAAATCCCATTGGTTTTTGAAGACCAGTGCTACTCTTCCACCCCCTCTCTTTCCTCGAGAACTGATATCCCGTTGGAAAGATGGCATCTGCTATCATTCCTGTGCGCTTGGTTTCGGTGAAAACTGTGATGTCCGGTGATGCCTCTTTGATTCTCTCGTGCCACTCCTCCCACTTACTCGTTATTTCATGAGCATTGGTGTACCATAATTTCAGTTTCCTCTCAAACACTGTGTTCTGGGGGGTCTGTCGGGGTGGGGGACCTGGCAGTGTGCATAGTATGGAATGGGGGCTGTAAGTGTGGATTGTGGTTTGTGTTCGGATAGTTTGTTTGGCTGTGGGGTTCTGAGGGTGGTTCTGTAGGGTTTAGCATACAAACAAGCAAGTCATATAATATGTGAACTGTATGGGGATTTAGCTTGATGACGACTACACTGTTCCGCAGCCACAGCTAGACAGTAATTGGAGTCGTCGATGTAACCACACTTGGACTGTATTAAAGATTAATGGCAAGTATAATTACCCCTAGAGGGTGTTGTGTCAGTATTTCAATAACTGAATGCTGATGAGAATCTATACTCATTTGTGTTGGGCTAAAAAGCCCGTCCATAACGGAGTGTACAATAAATCTAGAGAAAAATGACTAGCTATCTGCTGCGCAGCTTATCTAACTAGTAACATTTATGACTAGACCTACCTGGGTGTCTGTATCGGACCCATATATTCACTCGGGTATCGGTGTCTTGATTGAAGCAGACGTGTTCTTTGAAGAATGTTGCACTATAATCCGTCAGGAAATTCGTAACACTCGTTGTTACACACTGTTCATCAAGTATTGTTTTTGTTATTCACAGTCTTATCACTAAAGAAGCTGTTGTCACTTCTCTGTAAGTGTCTGCTGTGTCTTTCGAGATTGTTTTATACACACAAACGCGCGATCACTATAGTCTTTGTTATTACAGTGTGATGGACGAATTGCCTCGACTAAGTCTAAAAGAAATCTACCCTGCAGTGCGCGCCGCTGGCCTGACTTGCCCTCATATAAAGGATTCGCTGATACAAGCAGATTTGCCTTCCTTACCAAACTGCAACAATATGCAACACAAATGCTTGATTTCTTGATATATCTTAATCACTGAGAGTTCATTATGTCCCAAATGTGAATAAAGTGAGGTAGAAGTTTCCCTGTTGTGGTACAGAGATTAATCACTCTCTTTAACTCAAATTGGTTGCAACACTGCTCTCTTGCAAAGAAGCCACATGACCTATGACTGGTACACGCTGGTTAAACATCGGCTTGCAATTAATTGATGTGGAAGTAAACAAGATGCTTGCCCCTTCTGAGAGGGCTGGGCCCCTCAGGGCTGAAAAGGGCTGAAGGAGGCTGATACCCCCCTCCTGGAGAAAATTTCTACAGAGGTCCTGTGTGTACTTGCGCATGTTGCTCTGCCCGGCTCTGGTTGTCCTCTTTCCTTGTTTTTCTTACTAGCCCCTTTCATTTCTGTGTCCTCTCCAACGGTTGCTGTCGTTCTGTCACGGTCTAGGAAAACCCTTTTGTATATTGATGATTCCTTCAGCCATGATTTCTCTTGCAGGACCATGTTCCATACCATTTCTGTCTTGAAAATCATTTTGACCGGCCGGTTTCTCTCCTTCAAGTACCCTCCTATTCTCTGAAAATTTACTATCTCAGTCATGTCCTCACCTATTTCTTTGATAATGTTTTTAATCTCCTGTTTTTTTTCTGCCGTCTCTCGTTATGTGTCCTCCTTTCTCTCTCCTGAAGCCCATGAATGAACAGTGACTTCTCCCTCTCCTCCTCCCATTGACTTTCCCTCTGTGTCCCATTTGTGCATAGCCATTGTCTCCTTTATTTTTTCCTGTAACTCTTGGAGGCATGGTCGTGCCTCTTCATGGGATCTGGCATGCTCTCTACTTTCTCCACCCCTCATTTACTTGTGTGTGTGTGTACTCACCTAATTGTACTCACCTAATTGTGGTTGCAGGGGTCGAGACTCAGCTCCTGGCCCCGCCTCTTCACTGATCGCTACTGGATCCTCTCTCTCTCTGCTTCCTGGGCTTTGTCATACCTCTTCTTAAAACTATGTATGGTTCCTGCCTCCACTACTTCACTTGCTAGGCTATTCCACTTGCTGACAACTCTATGACTGAAGAAATACTTCCTAACGTCCCTGTGACTCGTCTGAGTCTTCAGCTTCCAGTTGTGACCCCTTGTCCCTGTGTCCCCTCTCTGGAACATCCTATCTCTGTCCACCTTGTCTATTCCCCGCAGTATCTTGTATGTCTTTATCATGTCTCCCCTGACCCTTCTGTCCTCCAGTGTCGTCAGTCCGATTTCCCTTAACCTTTCCTCGTACGACATTCCCTTGAGCTCTGGGACTAGCCTTGTTGCAAACCTTTGTACTTTCTCTAACTTCTTGACGTGCTTGACCAGGTGTGGGTTCCAGACTGGTGCTGCATACTCCGGTATGGGCCTAACATACACAGTGTACAGTGTCTTGAACGATTCCTTATTAAGGTATCGGAACGCTATTCTCAGGTTTGCCAGGCGCCCGTATGCTGCAGCGGTTATTTGGTTGATGTGTGCCTCCGGTGATGTGCTCGGTGTTATGGTCACCCCAAGGTCTTTCTCCCTGAATGAGGTCTGTAGTCTTTGTCCACCTAGCCTATACTCTGTCTGCGGTGTGTGTGTGTGTGTGTGTGTGTGTGTGTGTGTGTGTGTGTGTCTAGGGGTGAGGAGGATGGCTAAGTGTGCAGGACAGAATTAGCAAAATATTTTGCTGCCGGCTGTTAAGACAGTTCAGGAATATGTTACGCCCTCAAGATAAAATGCGTTTCGTTACTGAGACATCACAGATTCCTCAAAACTGCGACAGTATTAGCTATCAGACCTCGAAATGTGATTAGGTAATTTTTAAACACGCATAATAGATAATTTTTAAACACGTATAATAGATAATTTATTAAAGACAGTACCCGAAACATTTAGTTCAGTGCTGATATGGGGCGAATGTGATATTGACACACAATATCGATAAGTTAATAAGAAAGTCACTTGAGCAACAGTTAGGTATCTTTATTCTGAATCGTCTCGGCTACAACAGTAGGATTCTTCAGTCGAATACAGAACCAGAAGAGATGTAAAGACAATGTAATCACATCATTACCCTAGAACTCGTAGTTTTTAGGTGGTCAGTCCCTCACTCTGGAGAAGAATTTTTCTCCATAGTCTGGAACAGTGTGAAACTGAAGTAACAATATGGAGACTTGTACTGTCAAAGGTGAGGCACAGATAATCTTAACAAGAGGAGGAGGAGCCCACTAGAAGTAAGAATGTAAACATTGAGAGGGCAGGTCCCTCAAATCCATTCCTTCTCGCATGTAACTAGTGGTCAGGAAAAAGTTATTAAATATATTCTCTGTACCAGGATATTTTGGTATAGAGAATGAATATCTTCGACAACTTTTTTGCCTCACCACTAGTTAAATGTGAGAAAGGATGGATTTGAGAGGGACCTGCTCTCTCAATGTTTACATTCTTTCTTCTACTAGTGAGCTCTGCCTCTCTTGTCAAGATTATTTGTGCCTCACCTTTGACAGTATACAAGTCTCCATACTTTTTCTTAAGCTTCACATTCTTCCAGACTATGAAGCAAAACTTCTCCAGGCGGCTGAAGGGCTGACTACCTACCGAAAACTGCCTTCAAGGGTGATGGACTGATTACATCGACTTTACATCTCTACTGCTTTTGCTGACTCTTGAGTAAATAAAACGTTTCAGAATAACATATGTTTAACTTATCCTAGTCCAGCCAACATTACGGTTGATAAATGGTACTTGTGACACATTTGAGAATCTTTATTCTGGACAAGTTTTGCCAGTCAGTGGCTTATTTAGTCAAATACAGAGAACTGAACACACACACTCCAAGCTGAGAGACTGATTAACTCAGATTCCTCATCTTCCACCGTTCTTTGAATTGGACTGAAGCAGTCATTGCCTGGCAAAATGTTTCCAGAATAATGATACCCAAATCTTGCGCAAGTGTCTCATTTATCAAATTGTCGGCTTTTCTAAACAATTTATACAAACATTATAGTTTATGAATCTCCGAGGACGTTGCGGGAAGAATACAACATGGATGTAGATGACCAGCGCTACCTCACATGTGAGACATCATCTGCAGGCTTCCATGCATTCGCAGTATTTGCCCATATTTTTAATGGTATTCAAATCGCAACAGTTACTTGCTTAATCAAGAAAGTCATGTGGCACTTTTCATGAACGCCAACCCTTCTCCACTCTGGCTTTGTATTTTGTGTATTGGGTAGATATCTTGCATAAATATTTGCTCAGGATATGGGAGTGCATAAGCACGAACGTAGGGTTCGCGGTGTGTGTGTGTGTGTGTGTGCGCGCGCGTGTGTGCGTGTACTCACATAATTGTACTCGCCTAATTGTGGGTGCAGGGGTCGATTCATAGCTCCTAGCCCCGCCTCTTCACTGGTCGCTACTAGGTCACCATTCTGCTCCATGAGATTTGTCATGCCTCTTCTTAAAGCTATGTATGGATCCTGCCTCCACTACATCACTTCCCAGACTATTCCACTTCCTGACAACTCTGTGACTGAAGAAATACTTCGTAGCTTCCTTGTGATTCATCTGAGTCTTCAACTTCCAACTGTGATCCCTTGTTGCTGTGTCCCTTGTTACTGTGTCCCATCTCTGGAACATCCAGTCTCCGTCCACCTTCTCAATTCCTCTCAGCATTTATATGTCATGCCTCTTCCCTCTCATATGTGGTATTTTGCCAAGGAGGGGAGTTAGCACTGGCAACTGCAGTGGAGGGAGCAGTTAGTTTAAACTAGGAATAGTTAGTGGTATGGGTTTTGGCAGGAAAACAGTGAAGTCCCAGTGTAGTCGAGTTCTAAGCTAGATTTTCGCTTAGCAGATGTATGGAAATATCCTCCGCCTGCCTCCATGGGTTCCAAACTGGTGCTGCATACTCCAGTATAAGCCTAACGTACACGATGTACAGGGTCCTGAAGGATTCGTTATTAAGATGTCGGAATGCCGTTCTTAGGCGTCCAACACTTGACCGTGTACCCCACCTCTCCGTCTTTCTGGAGTCCCTTCTGTCTCCTCTCCTCTGTGAACTCTTCTTTGAATCTCATGTTGAGCTCCTCAGATTCTTCATTGTCTTTTCATGTGATCATCCCTCCTTCCTTCCTCAGCCTGATTACCTGATCCTTGACTGTTGTTCTCCTGATGAGGCTGTACAACAGCTTCGGGTCAGATTTGGCTTTTGCTGCTATGTTATTTTCATATTGTTGTTGGGCCTTTTTTCTTACCTGTGCTTATTCATTTCTGGCTCTACGACTCATCTCCTTATTCTCCTGGGTCCTTTACCTTCTGTAACTCTTCCATTCTCTAACACACTTGGTTTTGTCCTCTCTACACCTTTGGGTGAACCAAGGGCTCATCCTGGCTTTATCGTTATTTCTGTTACCCTTGGGTACAAACCTCTCCTCAGCTTCCTTGTATATCGTTGTCACATATTCCATCATCTTGTTTACTGACTTGTCTGCCAGTTCACTGTCCCACTGAACCCCGTGCAGGAAATTCCTCATGTCTGTGTAGTCCCCTCTCTTGTAGTTAGGCTTCATTCATCCTGCCCTTCCTGCCTCCCTCTCCACTTGTAACTCTACTATGTATTCGAAGCCCAGAACCACGTGATCACTGGTCCCAAGGGGTCTTTCATATGTGATGTCCTCAATATCTGCACTACTCAATGTGAATACTAGGTCCAGTCTTGCTGGCTCATCCTCTCCCCTCTCTCACTTGTAGTGTCCCTTACGTGCTGGTACATGAGGTACATGAAGTTTTCCAGTACAATCTCCTTACACGTTTCTGGGCCTCCATGTGGCTCCAGGTTCTCCCAGTCGATTTCCTTGTGATTGAAGTCACCCATAATCAGTAGCTTTGCCCTGCTCGCAAGAGCATGTGTATGTGTGTGTGTGTGTGTGTGTGTGTGTGTGTGTGTGTGTGTGTGTGTGTGTGTGTGTGTGTGTGTGTGTGTGTGTGTGTGTGTCGTGCCGAATAAGTAAAATTGGTCAGCTAGCAACAACTCGTTTAAAATTTTCTCTTTTACCTTTAAAGATATTTTTCAATTATGTTATTATAAAAGAATAATTTTGTACCAAATGAACCTTAGAAAACTTACCTAACCTTATTGTAACAAGCGCAATTTAATTTAACCTAATCCAACTAAATATATTTTAGATAAGTTTACAGTAATTTAATAATAAACAAACACAATGAAACATTTTTGTTTCGTTAGGTTCAGAACGATTTTTGCGAAATTATTGCGCACTCAAATTTTCCCTTGCCTTGTACGGCAAAAAACAGCGTTTCTAATTAAGCCAAAATCGCAAGTTTCACCTATTCGGCACAACATATATATAATGTTCTTGGATGCCCCTTTAGTCACTATTATTCAATAAAATGACAGGTTGTATCATTAAACTTGCATGATTTATCACACAAAGACAAATAGTGCAATATATTGCTAATTGTGGAGAGGAAAGAGTTGTAGGTTATGTGGACACTGGGGGGAGGGGTAGAATGTGGTTGATGTTGGCTACACATTTTGAATAGCGGGCGGGAAAGAAAGGTGGAGTGAGAGCTTCACGTATAGTCAAGCAACTTAGCCAAAGAGGAACAACATTGTGATAAATTAATTTGCTAAATTTATTAAGTCTATACAAATCGTGGAAATGGAAAGTATGTCTGCTTACCGAGGTAACGAATGCGGCATCAAATTAGGTCTTACAGTGTGAAGGTTGAGCAGCCCTATCAGACCCTATAAGAGTATTTGATAAGGCTGGTTTCTCCTTATGGAAATGAAAAATTAAGGATAACATAAGAACTAAAAGTAAGACGGAGAGTACGATAGCAGATGAACAAGAAGACTTTATGAAGGGTAGGGGGTCTGTAGACCAAGTGTTTACAGTGAAACATATTGGTGAACAGTGTTTGGATAAGGGTAAAGAGGTTTTTGTATCATTCATGGATTTGGAAAAAGCGTTTGACAGAGTGGATAGGAGAGCGATGTGGCAGATGTTGCAAATGTATCGAATAGGATGTAAGCTATTGAAAGCAGTGAAGAGTTTTTACAAGGATAGTGAGGCTCAGGTTAGAGTATGTAGGAGACAAGATTATTTCCAAGTAAAAGTAGGCCTTAGACAGGGATGTGTGATGTCACTATGGTTGTTCAATATATTAATGGGGTTCTAAGACAATGCTCAGGTGTTGGCAAGAGGTGTGGGGTTAAGAGATAAAGTATCTAACACGAAGGGGGAGTTGTCATAGTTGCTCTTTGCTCATGACACTGTTTTTGGTAGATTCTGAAGAGTAAGGTGATGAGGATAACAAAAAATTAGGTAACGAAAGATTGGATATCAGATTGGAGGGAGACAGTATGGAGGAGGTGAATGTATTCATATATTTAGGAGTGGACATGTTAGCCGATAGGTCTGTGAAAGATGAGGTGAATCATAGAACCGACGAGAGGGAAAAAGATGAGTGGTGCACTGAGGAATCTGTGGAGACAAAAAACTTTATCCATGGAAGTAAAGAGAGGAATGTATGAGACTATAGTTACACCAACGCTCTCATATGGGTGTGAAGCATGGGTGGTGGATGTTGCAGTAAGGAGAAGGCTGGAGGCAGTAGAGATGTCATGTCTGAGGGTAATGTGTGGTATGAATATAATGCAAAGAATTCGTAGTTTGGAGATTAGGAGGTGTGGGATTGCCAAACTATTATCTAGAGGGCTGAAGAAGGGTTGTTAAGGTGGTTGGGACATGTAGAGAGGAAAGGAACAAAATAGAATGACTTCGGGAGTGTATAAACCTGTAGTGGAGGGTAGGTGGGGTAGAGATAGGCCTAGGAAAGGTTGGAGGTAGAGGGTAAAGGAAGTTTTTTTTACAAGGGGCTTGGACTTCCGGGATGTACGTGTGAGCATGTTAGATAGGAGTGAATGGAGACAAATGGTTTTTAGGACTTTACGTGCTGTTGGAGTGTGATCAGGGTAATATTTATGAAGGGATTCAAGGAAACCGGCAGGCCGAACTTGAGTCCTGGAAATGGGAAGTACAGTGTCTGCACTCTGAAGGAGGGGTGTTAATGTTGCAGCTTTATAGTGTAAGCGCGCCCCTGGCAAGACAGTGATGGAATGAGTGATGGTGAAAGTTTTTCTTTTTTGAGCCACCCTACCTTGGTGGGAAACGGCTTATATATTAATAAAAGAATATAAGATAAACAGTCTTATTAATACGTAAAACTAGTAAAGAATATAAAACACTTAAACATGAAATTAATCCTACTTGAAGCAAAGAAATGGAAAATGAAATGTATAAATAATTAGTGACTCGAAGCTAGTATATACACAATACATAGTGGAGAATGGTGCCGCGCCGATGTTCTTGGCACGTTGCTCTGAATCATGGTTTGTAACGCCAAGCCGTTGTTGATGAGGGGGAGCTGTCACAGGTGGACATGACTGTTGACACACTGAGTAGACAGTGACCCCAACACAAGCAGAGATTCTGACGAACAGAGGTACTGGGATCCTCTGACCACAACACTTGTGAAGCAGTTGAGTCGCCAGTAGAGAACCACCAAGAAACGTTGGTGGGGTTATGACTGGAGAACGGCTTCTAGAATGGTATGTAGCTGATTGTGAGTCGGCTACGAGTGGAAGGGGCAACCAGTGTAGGTACAGATGCCACATTGAATGCAAGATCTGTATAAGAGCAGTGCTGCCCTTCTTATCTTGCCTGTGTCGGATGACTCGAGCCGACAATGAAAGCTAAAATAAACACAAAATTACACCACTCGAGAAATCATTCACATGATAGGCGTACGGCTTTTAAAAAAAATGGTGAGGCAAAAATAACGATGTTACACTACGTAAGTAAGTTTATTCGGGCATTACACAAATACAGTTACATACATTATCATACATAGCATATGTGTAGAGAACCTAGGATAACCCAAAAAAGTCAGTGACATTTTCATTGGGGTCATTTAAATACTACTTTGTTATACTATAAAGGAGATAATATCTTATAATTATACTATAAAGAAGATATACTAGGAATAAGGTAAAATGAGTTATTTATATTTACACGTGTGTTAGCTAAAAATATAAAAAATCGTTCTCCTCCCTTTCTGTCGCTACATTCATTAGGTACCTTTTGGCGCTCTTCTTGAACTGGTTCGTGCTATGACTGGCTTTGACATGTGTAGGCAGTCTGTTCCATTCCTTTATTGCTGTACATTAAAAGGTGTTTGAAGCCTGGCCACTGACTGTGGGTACTACAAAGTTGTGCTCTCTTCCTCTGGTACTATGATTGCTTTGGCTCCCAGCCTTGACAAAATTGGCAGCAAGATATTCTGGACTCTGAGCATTTTTATAAACTTCATTTAACGTCAGTTGTTTTACTCTGCCTTCAACATTCAGCATAGGGGTAACTTTGGCCTCCTTGAACCCTTCCGGTACGGTATTAGTGGTGATGGACAAATTTATTATGTGAGCAATGGGGACTGGCAGATCAGAGGCACCATCTTTTAGGAACTTATACGGGATGTTATCTGGACCTGTGCTTTTAGTTGGGTTTAACCTGCTTAGTTCTTTTTGCACGAAGTCATGAGATACACATACTAGTTGACAACTGTTTGGGGTTACCCGATAGTTTACTTAATAGTGTTGATGCGACAGATGTATAGTAGGAATTAAAACAATTTGCCACTTTAGTTGTTTCGTGACATACCTCGAGATCTATCTAGAGTTATTTTTGTACTCTTCGATTTTTGAGCAATAGTCCCTTGCCTTTCCTCCTTTTATAAGCCTCTGCACTCTGTTCCTCACCCTTTGGAATTAATTTTGCGCTACAATATCCTGTCTGCCTTAATTCCTTTTAGCAACTGGTCTCTGAATTTCAAATCCAAATCAGGACAGGAAGAATTAGAGAAACAAACCTAAACAAGAGTGAGCTCTTGTTTAAGACAAATTAACCCAAACACATGATAAATTAAACAGGAGGGGAATGAAAGTAAAGTGACTGACAACCGGTCGGAGGGACACTCGTCACCTCCCACCGGGTACAGAAGGAAGGGAGGAAGTTAGAGGGAACGATGCACCCACCTAACAGAACAAGCAGACTGTCCAACAAACTACCATCACCATTCATTCATGCTTCCACCACTCCTATCTAAAGAACTTTTCCCTCACATACATTGATTAATGTTTAATGCCATGACTTAGATTTACACCAGTATGAATAAATCATTTAAAAGTGAGTAATATACTGACGCTGTTTCTTTTCCTGAACTGATTTTTTCCCGAGGTTTCATCTCAGTAAAATAAGACTTGATTAGTAGATCAATTATTAATTATAACATCATTTTCGAAGCTGACGATGTTTATTGGTTAACTTACGGTTTTTGGGTTGGGATTATGTGATGAATTTCTTGCTCATATAATTGTCTGTGGTCGACAACTGCAGATGACGAATTTTAATAGTGATTTAAATAGTAAGTGGGGTGCCTTAATAAAAATATGTAATTAAATTATAAATTAATTTGCCTTGCATAACCTTGTCTGGGTCGACCTTCAAGAGTACTGTGATCATCTTACATTCTCTTAAACCGGCCATAGAGTTGCTATAGAAAGTCTAAGTTCTGCCTCAATTTCCTGACCATTCACTCACCATTCACTCCTGCTAAGCAATGGTCATTTTTTGTCCACGTTGGCTGAAGGTTCATGTTAGTTACAGCCTTTGTTATGCATGACTTCCCGCTCATCACTATCGTAACTTCATGTATACATCTCTTTTAATTAATGTGTTCTGCAAGGTTTTATTATTTCTCATTAACGTAATATTATTATTATTTTAGTGGGCCAGTGGACCTAACACAATGCTCCTCCAATTTCATAATATGTTCTTATTCATTATTTATCATGGTTAGAACTGATAAATGTTATGATGTTCGCTGACACCACATGATGTAGATTTCATCATACATTGCAACTTACTCGTTCAACTAATCAGGAATACAGATTTTTATATTGTATATTCCTAGGGTTGAAACCTATCCACTTCACGAGGATCGTTTAAGCCGCATATAGCCCGTTTACCGCAAGTCAAAAACAATTTCTTCATTAAAATACGCATTGAAGTAAACTCTGTGTATATAAACTGAAAAACTACACCTCTTGGTGTGTATATCCTGTGCATACTCAATAACACGTCCTCGACCAAAACATTGGAAAATAATATTACGTATAGACATAGACAACTCACCAACCAATCATTGCCGCCTCTACTTGTGTGAACACACGTCACGTCTCATTCACAGCCAAATACTGTTCACTACGCTTAGAGTGTCCCCAGCTATACCTGCCTTAATAATTTGATCTAAAAAATCAAATGCCTTATATGCAGAATGTTCAGATATTACGCTGGTAGTTGCAAGACGGCGCTGCTTTAAGGGATAGACTTCTCTGTGATTAATATATTTATAGGGGGTCGTAAGGGCCATTTAGCACCTGGGAAACGAGAGGAACTCTGGTTTCATGGGACAGAGTGAATGGTGTCTCCAGTTCTTCATATCAAGAGCTGGTCGCCAGCATCAAATCTTCATTGGAATCCATTCTAATGAGCAAAAACATATTTCAGCAATTAAGGCGCTCCAGTGAGAGGAAGGATTATAAGAGATAGAAATGTAAGGGTATTCTTGAAGTTTTACTTCGGATGAAAATGTTGTGAGAGAAGGTGTACTCAAGTTGTTGTCGCCAGTGAAGAGAAGGAAGGAGAAATTGCAGGAAAAGCTTTTAGTGAAACTTAGTTTTATTAAGGTTTATCCTGCAAAACGCGCGCGCGCGCGTTATCATGTCTCCCCTGACCCTCCTGTCCTCCAGTGTCGTCAGGCCGATTTCCCTTAATCTTTCTTCATAGGACATTCCCCTTAGCTCTGGAACTAACCTTGTCGCAAACCTTTGTACTTTCTCTAGTTTCTTGACGTGCTTTATCAAGTGCGGGTTCCAAACAGGTGCTGCATACTCCAGTATGGGCCTGACATACACGGTGTACAGTGTCTTGAATGATTCCTTACTAAGGTATCGGAATGCTGTTCTCAGGTTTGCCAGGCGCCCATATGCTGCAGCAGTTATCTGATTGATGTGTGCTTCCGGAGACATGCTCGGTGTTATACTCACCCCAAGATCTTTCTCCTTGAGTGAGGTTTGCAGTCTTTGGCCACCTAGCCTGTCTGTGGTCTTCTGTGCCCTTCCCCTATCTTCATGACTTTGCATTTGGCAGGATTAAATTCGAGAAGCCATTTGCTGGACCAGGTGTCCAGTCTGTCCAGGTCTCTTTGAAGTCCTGCCTGGTCCTCATCAGATTTAATTCTCCTCATTAACTTCACATCATCTGCAAACAGGGACACTTCTGAGTCTAACCCTTCCGTCATGTCGTTCACATATACCAAAAATAGCACTGGTCTTAGGACCGACCCCTGTGGGACCCCGCTCGTCACAGGTGCCCACTGTGATACATCATTACGTACCATGACTCGTTGTTGCCTCCCTGTCAGGTATTCTCTGATCCATTGCAGTGCCCTTCCTGTTATATGCGCCTGATGCTCTAGCTTCTGCACTAATCTCTTGTGAGGAACTGTGTCAAAGGCCTTCTTGCAGTCCAAGAAGATGCAATCAACCCACCCCTCTCTCTCTTGTCTTACTTCTGTTATTTTATCATAAAACTCCAGAAGGTTTGTGACACAGGATTTGCCTTCCGTGAATCCGTGCTGGTTGGCATTTATACTCCTGTTCCGTTCCAGGTGCTCCACCACTCTCCTCCTGATAATCTCCATAATTTTGCATACTATACACGTCAATGACACAGGTCTATAGTTTAGTGCCTCTTTTCTGTCTCCTTTTTTGAAAATGGGAGCTACATTTGCCGTCTTCCATACCTCAGGTAGTTGCCCAGTTTCCAGGGATGTGTTGAAGATTGTGGTAAGTGGTACGCACAACATATCTGCTCCCTCTCTAAGGACCCACGGAGAGATGTTGTCCGGTCCCATTGCCTTTGAGGTATCGATGTCCCTCAGCAGTTTCTTCACCTCCTCCTCATCTGTATGTATGTCGTCCAACACTTGTTGGTGTATTCCTTGCTGGTGTCCCCATCTGGTCTGTCCCCCCAGAGTCCTTCCTGTCTCTACTGTAAATACTTCCTTAAATCTCGTGTTGAGCTCCTCACATACCTCTTGATCGTTTCTTGTGAGTTCTCCACCTTCTTTCCTCAGCCTTATCACCTGGTCCTTGACTGTTATCTTCCTCCTAATGTGGCTATACAGCAGTTTCGGGTCAGATTTGACTTTCGATGCTATGTCGTTTTCATACTGTCGCTGGGCCTCCCTCCTTATCTGCGCATACTCGTTTCTGGCTCTTCTACTAATCTCCTTGTTTTCCTGGGTCCTATGCCTCCTGTACCTTTTCCATTCTCTGTTGCACTTAGTTTTTGCCTCCCTACACCTTCGGGTAAACCAAGGACTCGTTTTGGTCTTCCTATTATTTCTGTTTCCCTTGGGAACAAAACTTTCCTCTGCCTCCTTGTGTGTGTGTGTGTGTGTGTGTGTGTGTGTGTGTGTGTGTGTGTGTGTGAGTGAGTGTGTGTGCGCGCGTGCGTGCGCGCGCGTGTTCGTGCTTTACTGCTGTCGACAGAACACCATTCAGAATCCAAATAGTTCAAAATTTATATTTCTAATATTTACGTCTAAGTAGCCCATAAATTTTAAATAAAATTTGGTAATTATATACCCGTGCAAGGAGAGAAAATATTATGTGGCGACTGGCTGAATGAGTTAT